>NC_030851.1:29394573-29522889 GCF_000208745.1 Theobroma cacao
GATAACGATGCGTGTAAACTAGGAAATAATCGAGTGAAAGTGAGAATGATTGTTGCTGCCATATATGTGGATTATGTGTGGAAATATAAGATGGATTTGAGTGGAAATTATTTAGAAAGGTTGAAGTAGACACGTGACATCATAATTAAGTTGCTGGTGATATAATTTAAGGAATTACGTAAGCAATGGATGTAAGTAATTTTAGTAAAAAATGTATTAAGATGTGAGTTAATTGAAGATGGTTTCATGATAGGATGAAAAATATAAATTTGAGTAAGGATTAATTGATTAAAGTGCTGCCCGTATACGTATATAATTAAATATATTAAGTTCGTATTATTGTTAGGAAATGCAAAGATAAGGTTAGAGTACTGTGGTGGCGTGACGGAGTAAACATCGAGCGATCGGCCAGTGAAAATAATTAGAGACAACTCCGATCAGATAGTGATGTAATATCCTGCTATTGAAAAGAGAGTGAACTTGCATTAAAATGTTTTGGGATATACACATTTATGTTTGATTGAATCCCTCAAAACGTTTTATTGGTTTTTCTTAAAACTCGCACGGGAACAAGCCTTTATGAAATGTTTTCATGCTATAAAATGGATGGTGTGATGAATCCATGTGTTTCTATATAATATCAATGTATATATATATTATGTCATAAATGATACATTGTGTGACAAAATGCAATCGTGCATGTGCGGGGTGAGTGTGCACCTGCTAGTGATGACGGTGGTGAGGGAGATGGATGATGATATTACTTGTGCACGATGTGGGGAGATGCACACGATGACTTTGGCTATGTACACGATGTGGGGGGATGCACATGAGCTGGGTGAGATGGTGGTGTATGTGCTTATATATATATATATATTTACTATATAGAGATGTTTGGATTTAATATGTGATTGCATTGTCTGTTGAAAATTTGAGTATTGTCAATGTGTTCAATTTAATGTGCAATGTGGCATGAGTGGATTTTCTCGGTGGTAGTGAAAGCCCCTTGGGTTTTATTTGGCCAGAATTTCGTTGCAGGGAGAATGCCTTTTCGTTGCGGTGAGAGTCAATCTATTATGCTTGACTTGCTTGAATTCTACTAAAGTTTTCACATCTCAACTTCTTTGTTATTCATGAGTCTTTCGTCATCAAGTGACTAAACGACTAAGGGTTTGAATGAGGGGTTTTTAAATAGAAAAAAACTAAATTGCAGTGTTTAAACTTAAGTGCATCAGGATTTCTAAACCTTCCTTAACGTTGCTTGTTCCTTTCTTATGTTCACTCACTAAGTTTATACTCACATTTTCAACTTCATGTTTTCAGATTCAGAGGTGGTTGGGACATAGATTAAGGTGCCCATGTACGCCCATCTTTCAGTAGGTATCCTGGTATTCAGTAGTCATATTCCCCATCCAGAGTCACTCTGCTGACGGTCCAAGTCTTTATGTATGCTCAATGTGAATCGATAAAATACATTGGATAGACTATCTATGTATATTTCGAACTATGTTGCCAATGTGAACATCCACTTGGGTTTTATGAATTGCGTTTGAAGAAATTGACATTTGAACACTAGTAAGTATAGATCTTAAAGAAATATGATAGATTGATGGACTAATATACAAGAACATATAGAGAGGCTTGCTTGGGCCTAGTGGGCTGTGCCTATTGGGTCCTTACGTCGGTCATGGCCCGAAAATTGGGTTGTGACAATAATTTTGATGAACATAGGGGAACATATATCCAGATAATGGAGTTCATAGCATTAACATCACTTCTAGTTATTTCAAGAAGATTGGTGATTAATCTAGGCCCAGTGGATTGATGAATTAGCTACTCATCACATCTAGATACTCAAAAGATTAGATCTAGAGTATTGAATCACTAATTGGATGAAATTTGAGACTAGGGGACAAAATTGACATAAATGGTAAAGTGGTAATTTCACCTTTTGTCATTGGATGGTTATGAGGGTTCACAATATAAGGCTTGCAATTGGACAACTAATAATTAATATCAAATACTGAATTTTTTCTTGTAATAATAGTTAATCCAAGAGTGCAACCATGAATCTATGGTGGAGTTTTTTCATGGTTAATAAGCTTGAATTATTTTTAATGAGATTAAGAATAATTCTAAGTTTATTAGAGCTTGGAATATCTATGTCCAAATAGATTCCCCACTTACCTTCGTAGAATTCAACTTGTTTAAGTTGGAATGCATGTTTTAATTTGTTTCATTAAATTATGTACAAAATTGGCAACTTTGACATGTTTATCTTAATTTAGACAAGAAAACATGTTTGGTCTTAATTTAGATAAGAAAATATGTTTTTCTTAATTTAAGACAAGAAAATTATTTTGTCTTAATTTAGTCAAAAAAACATATTTGTCTCAATTTAGACAAGATAAAATATTTTTTGTCTTAATTACAGACAAGAGTTGTCTTAAATTAAGATAATTTTAGGAAGATTTTTGCAAAATGAATCTAGACATCCATGTTGATAAAAAGAGACTCCATGTTTGACTATTACTCTTTTATTTATTATTAATTCTTTTTAAATAAAGATAGATAATAATAAAATAAGAGTTATTATTCAATAAGGAGTTTTATTTTATCAAGAACTCTAAATGATAATTAAAGAATTAAATTATTTATTCTTTAATTTTTATTTTGATAATTATGGAGCATGTTTGATGCTTCCATAACTCTGAATGGATGGTGAAGATTGATTCAAAGGTGTTTCATTTTGATTAAACTTTTGAAACAAGAGTTTTAATAAAAAGAGAAGAAATTGGAAGAAAATAAGAGAATGTACTTTTTCTTAAAAAAAGTTTCAGCCATTTTTTCTCTTCTCCTCTTCCAAGCTTTTCCAAAGAAAAGAGAATAAACTTAGTTGCCATCTTGTAGTCGTGCATTCCACACCTTGTCCACTCAAGGTTTAAGTTGAAAGTATTCTTGAAGAATAAGTGGTAAACTTATTTGGTCGAGAAATCATTCATTGGTGTGGTGTTGTTAGAAAATAAGAATTTCAAAATAAAGGTATGGTTTTCTTACTTAATAGATTCTTATTTTAATTTTTTTTAGATGTGATTATATTACTTGCAATAATAATAATGTGTGTTTTCGTTTGTGTAATTGGATTGCTTGTTTCCATTGTTAAAGAAATGTTTGAAATCCATGCTTTACACAATCACATTAATCTACTAAGATCCTACTCCAACAATTGGTATCAGAGCAGGGTTTATTGCAAGTTGGTTTCCTATATTTATTTTGCATGGTTGGCACCTTTGCATATGTTTAACTATTTTGATGTGATCAATGTATGGTTGTATGTTACGATGCATGATTCAAGATTTTTGCCATATTAATTGTCCTAAAAAATTTTACATGTAACATTTTTCTTTTGGTTATGTAACAAGAAGGGTGGTCTATCATCGTCATGTTTTCTTCTTGATTTCTTTTATTTTTCCTTAGATTTATGTAACTAGGAAAATCCATGTAATTTTTATATTTCTTAATTTATCTGGTGCATCCATGGAGAAAGAAGTTCAAAGCCAAAAGGAAAAAGGTAATTAGGTAACATTTGGTTCTTTAATTTTTTTATGACTATTTTTTTGGAAAAATGAGTTTTTCTTGTATTTAGTTTTTTTAAAGGAAAAGAGTTTTTCTTATATTAAAATTCTGTTATTATAAATATATATATATTTATTAATTTTTTTATTAAAAAAAAAAGAAAAGGGAAAAAAGGCGTGAGGTGTGCTGCCGGGCAGCACACAACCCTTGTTATGTGCCGTTCGACAGCACACAGCACACAACACATTGCTGTGTGCCATTCGACAGCACACAGCAGCAGTGTGCCGTTTGACAGCACACAGCAGCAATGTGCTGCTGTCAGATAGCAGCACATGTTGCTGGGCAGCAGCACAAGCTATTGCCAAGTGTAGCAGAAAGTGCTGCTGTAAGGCAGCAGCCCACCTTTGAGCTCTTGGGCAACAGGCCGTTAGGGTGGGCCCTTTTCAATTTTTTTAATAATAAAATTATTTTTAAAAAAATAATATATATATGTTTTAAATATATATTCTTAAAATTTTTCCAAAATTCTTTTTTTTTGAAAAATTAATTTTAGCCTTGAATTAAAAAAATATATTTTTATTTTGGTATTAATTAATGAGATTAATTAATTAGATAAAATAAAATTATTTTCTTAAATTAGGTTAAAATTAAAATTAAAATTGAGGATTTTTTTTAGTCATAAAATTCGAAAGAGTGCCAAATGGATGTGATCCTAACAAGTAGCGGAAGCAAGCAAGATTGAAGAGAATTACAAGTTGTAATTTTATTTTATTTTTCCTAGGATGGACATTAATGTGGCTTATTATATATATATAAATATTTATATGTATGAGTGATATTAGATATTATTTGTATGCTTGAAAACATGTCATCTAGAATTAAGGTGCCAACATCTCTTAAGGAATGCCATGCATACATTATGTATTTTAGTTTAAAAGGAATTTTATACTATGAGACACATAATGAATATAGGAAAATAAAATAAATCACATTTAGACAAGATGGTAATATAAACTTAGTTATATACTAAAAGTGTTTAGTTGGAAACATAACCAAGCCTATAATTTGACTTAGGATATTCTAAATATGCATTTAGAAAATCCGGTAAAAAGTCAATCAAAACCCTAAGTATAAAAATATTGAGTGGGAGAGGATGCTAGTAATCCTAGAGTCCACGGTCTCCATTGTTGGCCCATTGGCATGTGAAACATGTCACTCCCTACAAGCGGACATGAATCTAGATCATGACGGATTGGGTCTCCGAAAGGATAAATCCTTTTAGTTGGATTATGAAGTGAGACATCCCATAAAGGCTCACTAAGTAAGGAGCTTAAAAGAATGAAACAATGGTTATTGCACTCAACATGAATTTACTATTAACCTGCCTACAGTAGCTTTGTTAGTAAACTTCGTGGACCAAATAAAAGCGCTCCTTAACCATGTTAAGTATGAAGATATTGGGCAACATAGTTAAGTGGGAGGGTCCTAGTTTACCTAGTAGTAAATTCTCACGGCCCATAGTTGGTTAATTTATTATAAAAAGGTAGATGATCGTCGAACTAATAATATAATTTATAGGGTTTTATATATTGTCATCATGCATACATGCATCATGAAATGTTCAAAGTCTATGAATAACTAGTATGCTTACGAAATTTCAAATGTACTTTCAGAAACATATCTGCATCACAAATATGAATCCACTTTCAATTTTGCTGAACAAATGCACTCTGAATGGTGATAACTACTCTGAATGGAAAAGAAACCTTAATATTGTCCTTAATTATGACAAGATCACATGGGTTCTTTCTGACCATGAGCTTGAAGCACTGACTTTCCAATCAACTCCACAAGATATTGAATATCATAAGAAGTGGCATGATGCAAACAAGCTGGCTAAATGCTATATGCTGGCCTCTATGAATAGTATATTGCAAAAGCAGCACGAAGGCATGGGTAATGCTGCTGACATAATGTTGCACCTACATGAGATGTTTGGTACGATAACTAGATCTGCTAAGGTGAAAGCAATCAATGCTTTTAAGGACCTTAAGCAGAAACTTGGGGAGCCAGTTAAAGATTACATGCTGAAAGTGATCTCTTGTCTCAATAAGGCAGAACTAAATGGTGTTGAGATAGATGCGAAAATACAAATCTCAATGATAGTTCATAGCTTGAATTCGTCATTTTCACAATTCAAATTGGATTATGAACTGAACACTAGGGATTACACCCTAAGTGGGCTAATGAATGATCTTCAAAATGTGGAGGAGGTTCTTGATTTAAAAAAGAAACTTGAAGCACATGCAATTTCCACTTCTAAGCCCAAAACTTAGGGTAAAAAGAAGATAGTTGGAAATAAAAAAATTTCTAAGGGCTTAGTGGGAGCAAAGAAAAAGCCCATGAAGAAAAAGATTGCTTCAAAAGACAACACCAAAGGAAAATGTTTCCATTGTGGTGTGAAAGAACATTGGAAGCGAAATTACAAGGTCTACCTTGAAGAAATCCAGAAGAATAAACAAGGTATGGGTTTTTTAAATATGTTAGAAGCCTGTTTAGTGGTTGATTCTGCAGATACTTGGATAGTAGATTCTGGAGCCACTAACCATGTTCGCAATTCTTTACAGGGGTTTCAACAAAGGAGAAAACTGAGTAAAGGGTAGTTTCGGATGAGGATGGGAAATGGCACCTTCATTTCAGCATTAGCAGTGGGAGCCATTATTGTTCAATTTCCTTATGGTCGTAGCTTAGTTTTGGAAAATGTTTATTACATTCCAGAGACTTATAGAAATTTGATTTCTGTCTTTTGTCTAATAAAGTCTGGATATTCAGTTTATTTTAATGAGACACTCACTATTTATTTGAATAAAGATTTTATTTGTTATGGAATTGTAAGATAGAATCTTTATTTCCTTAAGCCTATGACTTATTCTACAAATGCTATAGAAGCAATACGATTTGAAACTGAAAGAGTCAAAGAATCTAGTATAAATCAAAATTATCTTTGGCATCTGCATTTAGGTCATATCAATCAAAATAGACTCAATAAGCTTATAAAGGATGGTACTCTACCAAACATGGTTGAGTGTCCTTTGCCAGTATGTGAGTCTTGTATTGAAGCTAAAATGACTAAAGGGCCTTTCAAGGCAAAAGGTAACAGAATGCTAAACGTTTTATACTTGGTGCACACAGATGTGTGTGGACCAATGAACGTAGAAGCTAGAGGAGGTTATGAATATTTCATAACTTTTATTGATGATTACTCGAGACATGGCTTTGTGTATTTAATGCATAGAAAAAGTGAATCCTTTAAAAAGTTCAAAGAATTCAAAGCCGAAGTTGAAAAGCAACTAGGCAAGCCATTGAAACAACTTCGATCAGATCGGGGAGGTGAGTATTTATCAGATAAATTTCAGCAATATCTCATTGACAATGGGATAATTTTCAATTTGTCAGCACCAAGAACACCTTAACATAATGGTGTAGCTGAAAAAAGAAATAGGACTTTTTTAGAAATGGTTAGATCAATGATGTCTTATGCTCACCTTCTAATCTCATTCTAGGGATATTGTATGCAAACTGCTTAGTACTTGCTCAATTTTGCTCCATCTAAGGCTGTGCCTAAGACACCAAGGGAGTTATGGATAGGGCGTAAATCATCTACACATCATTTACGAACTTAGGGATGTCCGACACATGTTTTAAAGCCAGAGTCCACAAAGATGGAACCAAAGACTGAGGTGTGCTTGTTTGTAGGATATCCAAAGGGAACAAGAGGTTATTACTGTCACGACCCAAATTCTAGGCCATGACCGGCGCATGGGCTCAATGGACGTAGTCCACTAAGCTCAAGCAAGCCTATTAATATGACTTGTTCATTCTTTCCATCAAAGTTGCTAAGTCACATTTTATAACTTTGGATCAAAATAATACCCAACATTGCCAACTCATAGTGGCATACCAATCAAAGTGTACATATATGGTCTAAACAGATAATTTAATAATTTACATTGGTTTGTCTATACACAATAAAAGAGTACTCGGCTTCTAGCAGAGAGACTCGGGGCAAATGTATAGCTATTGAATGCCGAGACACCTACCAATAGTCAAATCTACAAGGTCACCTTGACCTAATTATCGACTGCCTCCTGATCTGAAAACATGAAGTTGAAAACGGTGAGTATAAACCCAGTGAGTGAACATAGGAAGGGAACAAGCAATTGATAAGGAAAATTTAAAAATCATGATGCACTTGTTTTGAAAACAATGCAGTTTAGTTTAATTTCTTCCTTAAACCCCGTGTTTCGAACATTGGTAAATAAACTCTTATATCAAAGACCCATGCTCAATCATGAAGATAAAAGAACGAAGAAAAATTATATCAAAAACCGAGCAAGGTAGCAACGTGACAGCACGTTTCTCTCTACAGCAAATGTATTCTAATGTTGTGACCCAGTTTACGATGATTTATTTTGTTGTCTCCATGTACTCAACTCTAGATATTTATGATGATGTCTGTTTACTCATTGGGATTTTATAATCTCGCCACCCTCCTTTCCACCCATTTCAAGTTCAGTATAGGCTGTAGATAGCTGATCTCTTCGAGGACTACCGTTGGATCTGCATTTTTCCAAACCGTAGGTTCACAGTCCTCTTTACTTTTGTTTATTCGGGGGCCCTCTTGTTATTGTAAATTAAATTAAATATTTTGGCTTACTGTATTTCAGTATGTATAAATTTATTTAGCTTTTACGCTATAAAAAATTATTCACGTATAACTCTATAAATATTGTTTTATTAGAAAATAGAATATTTTACTTAATATTTCTTTTATTTTCTTGTTATATTCAAATAACCGTAATTTCATTTTAAATGAAGATTTTAGACTTTTAAACTCATTTTGAACATGAATTATGTGTTTTGTACTTGTATATTACGTTTTAGCCAGTTTCAAAATTTTTGAAAAAAAAAAGACCAAAATACCCTTGTGAGACGAAAAATTAATATTTTATTTGTTTTTAGTTGGAAACAGTTTAAATTTTTTTAGAACACGATATTTGACAATGGTTGCTCACAAGGGAAATGAGAAACTGATAGTAAAACCTTGCGGGGTTTCGGGTTGACATTCCAAGCAATGAGTGTTTACCAGGACACCGCAACGATTGTCACGGGCTCGAAGGGAGTATCGGGTCGTGACATATTGTTTGGGAAATTTTGAGTATATGGAGACTATGTTGAATTTATGATTTTATATGTTATTGAAATTGTGGTTTATGACACTATGGTAGCATAATGGCTAAATTTTTGGGGTTGGCATGAAATATATGAATAGTTTTTGATTGGTCTCGGTAGACTGGATTACATTTTATTCGTCATATTATGCTACTGAAATTTTTATGGGTCTAGTGGTATATTAAACGGTCACTGCAGTGGTGGTGTTTCCATAGACTGCCTATGAGAGGGGCACAATAACTCAATTATATACTTACCTCCGGGGGGAGATGTTGGGTGAAGTATCTCTTGAGGTATGATTTGAGTGCACCTCACGTTCGGGCCACCACGTGAGAGTGAGACTCAGCCAACGCCAAGGAATGGTTGTGTGTCAAATGTGAAAACATGTTTATGGGTATGGGTCATTGAACAGCCTTGGCGGTCTCAGTGGGATACCTTGGCGAAGGTACCTGAGAGAATGATTCTAGCAGGGGCCAAGTTTAAGAAATTCATAAGCTGGGAAATTTTGATGAAAAGAAATTGTTTGGTATAGATTGAAACGAATTTTGCATTATGAACATTATTGAGATATAATGTTTTTATATTGTCTCCATCTACTCGGTTTTAGATGCTTTTGATGGTAATTGTTTACTCACTGGGATTATGTAATCATAATCTCACCCCTCTTCCTATCCATTTTTCAGGCTTAGGACAGTTTGTTGATAGTTGATTAAGACGATAATTAATCTCGGAGTTTCATCCTAAAAAGTAAGGGTTCGTAGCCCTACACCTTCTTGGTCAGTTGGGGACCCACGTGTCATTGTAAAAGTAATTTTATACTTTAGTTATTTAATTTAAAGTATGTATGAATATATTTAGCTTTTACACCATGTTTTTGGCGAGTTTCGATATTTTCAAAAAAAAATGACGAAAATGCCCCTGTGAGCCAGAAAGTAATATTTTATTGTTTTGATTTGGAAATGACTTATGATTTTTTTGAAATGTGAGATTTAATAACTGTCGCTCACTGGGGAGATGCGGAAGCTGATGCTAAACCTTACGGGGTTTCGATCGGTATTCGGGGTAATGAGTGCCTATCGGGACGTCGCGGCAGTTGTCACTGGCTCGATGGGAGTTCCGGGTCATGACACATATTCCATCCTCCCACACAATCTAATTTTTCTTGGTTAGTTAGTTTCCATTTAACTTCAAATATTGAAATTGCACATAAGTTCTCAAATTTTTCCTTATTTACCATGTGTTAGTGATTTTACATATGTGTATTTGAATGAAATCTTGTGTGGTACAATTTGTGTGGAGAATTGTATAGCTAATGTGGCTTGTATATGCTGGAAATTATCCAAATATTTTAGTTTCATGAATGAAGTATCAATACCTAGTGAGCAGAATGCCCCAAGAAGCATTCTGCGAGAAAAGTATTGATACTTCCCCAAGAGGTATCGATAGCTCGTGTCCAAAAAGCTTTTTGGATGAAAAGTATCGATACCCCTCAATGAGGTATCAATACCTATGGTGTAGAACATCTTATTTACTCATTTTTAGTGGCTTATCACTTGTTTTTTACTCCCTTTTTCAATCTAAACTGCTAAATGACTTTGATTTCAACTAGAATCATTTGAATGAGTTTGGAAACAACATTATTTCAAGGACTTCGATGAAAACTAATGATTATTTCTAAATTCATATTTATATCAAGAATGTGGTTTATGTAAAAATTCATCCCCTTTGGCTTGTCTCCTTTCCATATCTACTCACTAATTTTTATAACTCACACAAGAAACATGCACTTGTTTTGTTTCAGATTAGTAGATTGTTTGGCTCGTCGACTATTAGATAAATCTCTCAACTTGATTTGGTAGGTGTATCAGAGCCCTTCTTACAACTTCCAATGTTGAGTCACGCACCACTGTTTGTAACACCCCGTACCTTCGTTTAGCCGTCAATAATACCCTATCGATAAAACGAAGAGTCACTTGATGTAAATTAAGGGTCGAAAAGCAAGTACGGGTGAGAAGAACATTTTAGAATAAAATATTATTTTATTTTATAAATAAAATAATATTAAAATATTAATATTTTATTAGTTGTCGAAATTAGTCATGAAAGAAGGTTCTATAACTAATTTAAGTGGGGGAGAAGAAGTATGAATGAATTTTGTAGATAAATGACGTAAGTGAAACTGCGTGATTTTATTAAATAGAGCTAACACAGGTAAGTCAATATTTAAATATTACGGTGATACCGCGTTGAAGAACAACTTCGATATTTTGGTTGTACACGTGTAAGAGAAGGAAGATAGAAGGAAATTAAAATTTTTACACGTGTCAAAAGGACCAATTTTAAAATACGAAAACTTGAGGATTTTGTAGCAAATACAAGGAAGTTGGGAATTTGTATGTAAATTTTATTATTTTGAAGAAATAAAATAAATAATAACAAAAATAATAATAATAGTAAATGAATAAAAAATGTATATATATAATTGTAAAAAAAAAAAGGGAAAGACCAACATGGGCAGCCGCCCATGTGGTCAAATAAGAAGCTAAACCAATATTTTTGTGTTGAATGGGTAGAGGCCGACCACATGGAGTGAAGGAAAAAAATAAAACGGAGATAAATGAGGGTGGTTTGGCTAGAAAGAAAAAGAGATGAAAAAGAGAGAAAAAGGAAGGAAAAATCTAGAGAGTGGCCGACCAAAGAAGAAGAAGGAAAGAAAGGTGACTGGCGGTGAAGGAGGGAAAGAAGGAAGCCATTTATTAAGCAAAAATAAAAGGGAGGAACAAGCTGATTTTTTAGAGAGGAAAGAAAGAGCTGTGCAACTGATTTTGAGAGGGGAAAACAAGGGTGTTGGTTGTTAGAATTTGGAGGAAGGAAAAGAGAGGAAGTTGGGTTTTGGGGGTGCCATCGACTGTGAGAGAGAAAGGAGGGAGAAGAAAGGAAAAAAAAAGAGGGAAAAGGAAGGTGTTGCCGACCGACGGGGAAGAAGAGCAAAAGAGAGAGAGAAAGAAATGGGAAAAGAAAAAAAAAAGAAGAAAAAAAAAGGGGAGTGGGCATAGCCCAATAAGAAAAAATGGAAAGAGCCCATGAGAAAGGCCCAATGGCAACAAGGAAAGAAAAGTCCAAAAGAGAAAATAAATATGGAAACGTGGGCCAACTTAGCCCAATTTGGAAGTGTTAAAATAAAGATAGTGCACTATAGTGGCATTCCGGAGGAAGTAACGAGCGGCCAACAAGTAGAAATAGCGATGTAATATCCCACTATTGTGAGGTGAGTAAGGGGTGTCAATTTTAAAATTTTTGTATATATATATACATGTATGTATATTTTACGTTAAGTGCAAAACTTGTGGATAGCATGAGCTGGTAGAAAATTTAGGAAATTATGAACGTAAATTATTTTTATAAATTATTTTGGATATATACATATATAGAAAAATTATATGTAAAGTGTTTTTACATTGGGAAACAAGCTTTTCAAGACGATTTACATCAAAGAAAAATGTGCCTTATATTTGTGTAGTGTGCATTCATGAAATTTATCACATATTCACCATGCCATTTTGATATAAAAATATCATGCAAATATTTACAATGAACATCTCATGAAAAAGAGTTTTAACGTGATACGGTGATCGATGTTTTGAGAATGCCATAAAATATCTTCTTGAAAACCCAATTTGGATTTTTAAAATGATTTTATTTAATCGAGAGATTCGAGAGTAGGTCGGATGTCACATCGGTTAAGTGTGACTCTCGTGCACGAGTGAGCTCTAGCTAGAGAACCTTTCGGTCGTCGACGGGCGATTAGGCGTGGCGAGGGCCACAGCCTGTGATATATGTATGCGTGGCTAGGCCACCAGTCATACGCGGTTGCGACCACTTGATATCTCCGATGTCAGCCAACATCGTTGAGATGGCCATGGCAATATAGGAATCCGGTGGAAGCAATGCTCCCGGATGTTATTACGTGGTAGTGGGACCATGGGTTTATTTCCATTCCCTACTCGATAGTGGCATCTCTAGGTTTTCAAACTCATATTTCTTTGCCTGGTGAAAACGGAATTAAACGGTTTTTTGCAGCTCTTCTATTTTTGCGGTGAAATGAATTTCAACTCCTTGAGTACGAGGTGATTTGTGATTTACATATAAGTTTGATTAGCATTCGATTTCATGGGAGCTTGCCCGAATTTATTGATTTGATTGAAGAAAAATGTCGATTGATTTCAACGGTGGAATTCTTTTATGTAAAATTGTTTTAATTCAATATTTCAAATGATTGACTTGAATAAGGTTATTGATCTGTTTTGTAGAGAAAATTTTTATCTACCTTGGTTGATTTACCAATTGAAGTGTTACAATACATAAGAAATCCTTGATTTTTCATATAAGGCACAAACTGTCGTTTGAAATGAATTATTTTTTTATAATCCTGCATTTTAATATTCAACTGATCTGTTGTTTGCTTGTTTCCCATCTACGCCCTACTCACGGAGCCAATGATCATTGAGTCTGTGAGACTCACACCCCTCTTTTTCTCTTTTTGCAGATAGGATCAGCATAGCGTGTAATCATCAACGTGTATGGTCCACCACAAATAGATAAAGCCATCTCATAGCATTTTATCTCGAGTCGCTCCGCTGTTAGAGGTCGAATCATAGCACTTTGTTTATTAAGTTGTAAACAAATATTGATGTTGATATAAGTAAATAATTAGAGATCATGGATTTCAATATATATACTTGTGAATAAATGGTTTAAAGATTGAATTGATTATTATGTTTATAGTTCAAATCATGATATGATAGAATAATGTTTTAAGTACCAACATGGAATGGTGATTGTATATAGTGAACTAACGGGTACTTCGAGAAAGGCTTGTTCGAGACTTGACGGGTCTTTCCCAGAGGTCTCGGACGTCGGTAGCGATCAAGGAGGAGTCATTACACTGTTGAGTCAAGTCTTATATGTTTTTTTTTTTTGTTTTACTTTATCATGTTAAGAAATATAGTTATGTAGCCACAATTGGTAATACTTTTGTTTATCTACTCAAGTTGTGTGATAATCATGTTTAGCATCGAAAGAGGTACGAGTGACTATAGATGTTAATGAGCATAGGAAACATGTCGAACTATTAATAATGTGATAAATGTGGATATTGATGAATGAATATATTTATATATTTATGCATGTCTTCTATTGTATGACTTGATTGAATTGGTGAACACAGACACCCTTATCTATGCATTCAATAATACAAGTATAATGATGAAATGTGTAAGTCTTGCTTACCCTTACGTCAGTCATGGTCTGGGAATGTGTTGTGACAGATAAGGTATAGAATAGTTACTTCGTGATAATAGAATAAAGTAAGAATAATTATCATCTACTTTTGTTCATGAAATGAAATTATTATTTTGACATTATGTCAATGTTTATGTCAAGCCCGACTTTATAAATATTAGCCATGTCATTCATGTGATTGACAGAATGCTTGCATACTTGGAAAGCCCCGAAAAATGGTCAAAGGACGACAATGTACCAAATTGTACAACTAAGTTAAATTAAGCCTCGAACTAGTCCAAATAGAGATTGTAAGATGAAATTAAAAATTTTAAAATCCCAGAATGACTTAAAATGGTGATTCGAAGTTCGAGGACCGATTTGGAGTCAAATTAGAATTTTCATGACCCAAGGGCAAAATGGTAATTTTGCCACCTGAGGTTAAAACTGGAATGTTGGAAAAAGTTTTTGATCAAGATTGACTATTTAGAGTATAATTTGAGTTTGTGAAGTGAAGAATTTTAATTTCGGCATATTTTCGAGCATAAGGGTAAAATAGTCATTTTGCCACCCCAGGGGCAAACTTGTAATTTTACACACCCAACACTTATCCAGCATATGAAATTTACCCAATATTATCATGGATAATTAAAGGAATTTATATAGTGGAGAGAGAAAGCTTAATAGTTAAGAAATTAAAAATGGACCAATGGTAAGGTGACACATGGTAAATTTTTGTCTATTTATTATTTAGCTTAAAAATCAGCACAAAATCAGCCCATTTCTCTTCATATGGCCGGCCATAGCAAGAACATAGCAAGAACAAAGGAAGAAAAGAAGAACAAAAACCCTAGGTGGAAAAATTCAAGGGAAAAGTGTGAAAATTCAAGGAAACAAGTGGAAAAAGGTAAGATTTTTCAAATTAAGCTTGAGATCTCTCTTTCTTAAGCATTTTTTCTTATTTTCCACGGTTGAATCATATGAAATCATGATGAATCCTTTGCTGGCTGGACATGGGGGGAGGAGTTTTGATGCATGATTTGGTTGGATTTCAATGAATTTTAGTGTTTTTAGTTAGTTAGTGATGTGTAGCATGAAAAGCCAACAAGAAAAATTCATTTTCTTCCATCAACCATCATAGGCCGAATTTTCCATGTAGATTGTGGAAGATGATTTTGATTTTATTTCAAGTGATTTGGTTAGAAAATGATGAATTTCAGTGAAATAATCAAGTAAGAAAAATTATAGTATTGATGCACCCACCATGGCCGAACTTTCCAAGGGAAAATGTGAAGTTGATTTTGCTAAATTTTATGCTATTGGATTGTGATTGATGGTTTAGAGAATTGGAAAAAAAAATGGAGTTAATTGGAGTTGAATTGGCCAATTAATTAAGTGATATATCGAATTAGGCGAACACCGTGTTTAGACTATAATCCGAACAATGTGCATTCCATTTCATGCATCCATAAAGTTTTATAACGGTTTAGCACCAAATGTGGTGAATTGCTTGATTTTGTATCATGTCTAAGTGGTGAATCCTCCGCTAAGGGCAAGGAAATTGTACCCGAGGATCGGTAGTCAGAGTACTCTAAAAATTCAACTCCCGAAATAGTGAGTAACCTTACTATCATCTTGATTATCTAAAGAGGTTTTATTCGATTTTGTGAATTTTATGGAAAATAAATTAAATGATTAATTTTTCGATTTTATAAACAAAATGTGATTTAATGAAATGATTTCATAAAATTGTTTTGAAATTAAATGATGGCTTTGAAAATAAAGTAATTAGAGACCACTTGATGTGTTGTAAATTTATGGTTCTAATTGAATGGTAATATTGGTGTGAGACCCCAACCTCTATGGGCTTGTAACTAAGCATAGATGTAATAATACGAGCTAGGGGTAGTTTCATCATTTTCTCTAATAAGCTCCCAGAAGAAAGTTTTATGATATTTTAAGGTCTAAATAAGTATAAGACTGCATAAATGATGTGTACTGATGAAAACACGAAGAAAACTAGAAGTTTCAACAATTTTCATAACAGGGGCAAAATGGTCATTTTTCATCTCGGATTAAAATATTAAGTTTTTATGAATCCGAGTATGTTTAGACCATTATGGACCCTGTCCCAATGTTAAAAGAGCAAAAAGATTGTATAAAAGATTGGAGGAGAATAAGTAAATTGGTGGAGGGGCAAATTGGTAATTTTAAGGGAATGGATAAAATTGGCCTATAAATATCTTGAATTTCCAGCAGCTTCTTGAAATTTTCAGCAGCTAGTCTTCTTCTTCCCTTCTCTTCTCTCACATTTCTTTAATTTCTCCATGGGAGTTTTCTTCAAGCTTCCATAACGTTCTCTCTCTAGCTCTAATTTTCATGCTTTTGGTGTACTCTTCCATAAACCCTTGTGCTATTTCATCCTCTCACTTTAAAACCCTTCAAAAATCTGGTTTTCATACTTTCTCTCACTAGCTGGACGTTCTAGAGACAGAAAGAGAGAATTATACCATTTATTTGGAAGCTATTGGGAGAGAATTTGACTACAAAGGAGCCTTAGGGTAAGTGATTAACTAAGCTCGATTTTTAGCTACAGAAAATGGCTAGTAATTGGGATTTATGAGCTGTTTATTGTTGACTATGTTCATTACTTTTTAGTGATTAAGATAGTGAACATAGATAGCCATTTAAGATGGCAATTGGAAGCTAGCTAAGAGATAGCTTTTAGGGTTCATAGTGTGTAAATTGACCTATTGATTATGCTAATGTGATCCTAGGTTCTAAGGAAGCCCCATCATCTCATTTGGACAATTAGGAGAATTGGAGTCATCTAAAGGCTCTACAATCAATTGGTGAGTGGACTGCCTTCAAAATTTGTTTTGGGAAATATAATGTATTTGCCACCCATTTGAATGAATTATCAAGTTTTTCATAAAGACAAGTGCCTTGGGAACAAGCTTTTGCAAAATGGTTTTATATTGTGATATGTGAATGCTATGGATTCATGCACTATTGTAGTATGATGATATATAAATGTGTGTGTTGTGCATAATGAATGATATTGTGTATAATGACTGTAACCATGTGTGTGCACGGTGTGGGGGGATGCAAATGCCTGTGATGATGATGGCGTGAGAGGTGGATGATGATAGTGCCTGTGTGCATGATGTGGGGGGATGTACACGATGGCACTGATTGTGCACGATGTGGGGGGATGTACATGAGCCAGGTGTGTTTATGATGATGTTGATGTTTATCTATGTAATTATGCATATCTAGACTTATGAAATGAAAACTTATGAATGTGATATATGATTGACATATATGAGAAATTTGATACATTGTACTTTGGGAATTTTCATGTGTTGTATGTTGATTTTGTTGGTTTAGCAAGATGGCTTTTTGTTGAGTGAGGGGAAACTTTTCTCTAGTTGCTCTGTTTTCGTTGCAGCGAAATTCATTCTCGTTGTAGCAAGAAACTCTTGGGTTTGAGAACCTTCACCAGAATTGGTTCTCGCTGCAGCGAGAATGTATTTTTCTGCAGCGAGATAGTCACTGTAGCTTCTCGCTGCAGTGAAAAAAGAAACTCGCTACAGCGAAAAACTCTCTATTTCATCAGCAAAATTTCGCTGCAGCGAGAAACCTTCTGTTTCTGGGTTAGTATTTCGCTGTAGCGAGATTCTTTCTCGCTGCAGCAAAAAATTTTCTGTTTTGGTCTCCTATCTTACCCAATTGCTACCCTATCTTTCACTTCTTTGCTACCATATCGGAGCATGGACTTTCAACATTAAAGATTAAATGAGTTAAGTTTAAAATGGGGAGGTTTAGTGAGAAACCTTCGGTCATTTGAGAAACCCTCGTTCTGCTAATAACTTAATCCCAACGTCGCTGCAGCGGAAAGGCATTCTCGCTGCAGCTAGATTCGTTGTCGTATTTGACTTGCTTGCGTAATATTGAAGCTTTTGGTTTTCAAATTATTTTATATATATGGATTCATTATTACAATTGATTAATTATTTAAGGGCTAGATGAGGGGTTTTTAATAAGAATAGAAACAAATTGCATTGTTTTGAAAAAAGAATGCATCATGATTTCATTAAAGATTCCTTACAGTATGCTTGTTCCCTTTCTTGTTCACTCACTGGGTTTATACTCACCGTTTTCAACTTCATGTTTTCAGATCACGAGGCAGTCGGTAACTAGGACGAGGTGTCCTTATAGACTTGTACACATCTTTTGGTAGGTGTCTCGGCATTTAGTAGCTATACACTCGTCCGAGTCCCTCCGTTGGAAGTCGAGTATTATTTTGTTGTGTATAGACGAACCTAATGTAATTGTTAAGATACATGTTGTAAACAAATGTATATACACTTGTTTAGTATGCCAATATGAGATAGCAATGTTTAATAATATTTTGATTCTAAGTTTTGAAAAATGACTTAGCAGTTTATGGTGGAATGATAAACACGTCAGACTAATAGGCTTGCTTGGGCTTAGTGAACTACGTCCATTGGGCTCATGCGCCGGTCATGGCTCAAAATTTAGGTCGTGACAATTGGCATGAATGGTTGAATTAGTAAATGTGCTGAAAATGTATGAACTGTTGATTTGCTTTGAGGGGCTGTAAAATAAAATAATTACAATGTCATGCTATTGCAAATTTTATTGTATGGTGGGGTAAGCTTGCTGCAGTGGGCGGGTTTTCTGTGGACCAGCCTATTAGAGGGGCACGAAATCCCGTTATATTTTACCTCAGTTGGAGAGGCGAGTAGGGTAACTCCCAAGGTATAACTTTTAGAGTCACTTCACGTCAAACCACCACGTGAGGTTGAACTCAGCCAACGCCAAAGAACGGCTATGATTTCAAAATAAAAACATGATTTATGCGTACATAACTTTTAAATAGCCTTAGCGGACTCAGTTTGGGATATCCCTCGGCCAAGGTATCCCTGATAATTGAGTATGATAATGATTTTGGCATGAGCCAAAGTTTTAAAAAATCCATAAGCCATGTTGATTACTCGATTTATATGAATTGATTTTATTTGGTTGAAATGAATTGAAAAGTGATGAATTACAATATGTTAAACTATTTTATCTGTCTCCATTTACTCAGCTTTAGATATTTTTTACGGTATTTATTTTACTCACTGGGATTATATAATCTCACCACCCTCCTTTCCACCCATTTCAGGCTCAGAATGGGCTGTAGATAGTGGATTTCATTGAGGCTATCATTGGATTTGCATCACTCAGAAACTGTAGGTTTACCGCTTTTGATACTTTTGGTTGTTCGTGGGCCCACGTGTTACTATAAATTAAATTTTATACTTTGGTTAACTGTATTACAGTATGTATGAATTTATTTTGCTTTTACACTGCAAAAATTATTTACGCAGTATTCTAAAAATATTGTTTTATGAGAAAATTGAATATTTTATTCAATATTTTTATTTTATTCTAATAGTCATAATTTCATTTTAATATGAAGGTTTTAGACGTTTAAACTTATTTTTGATTATGAATTGTGTGTTTTATACTAGTATACTACATTTTTAGCTAGTTTCGAAATTTTAGAAGAAAAATGACTAAAATACCCTTGTGAGACAAAAATTATTTTTTTATTGTTTTAAGTTGGAAATAGTTTAAAATCTTTTAGAACGTGATATTTGGCAACAGTTACTCACAGGAGAAATGAGAAACTGATGTTAAGCCTTACGAGGTTTCGATTGACATTCCGGGTAATGAATGTCTATCGGGGCGTCGCGGCGGTTGTCACGGGCTCGATGGGAGTTCCGGGTTGTGACAGTTTAGTTGATAGAAAGAGTTTTGAAGTAACTAAAGAACAAGTGGTGAAATGATAAAAATGTCTTTTATTATAATTTTTATTTTTAATTTAAAATATTTGATTTTTTATAATTTATTAAAATATTAATAAATTTGAATTAAACTTTAATTATTTTATTTAATTTCTTCTCTATTTTCATTTTTTTAATTTTAAAATATTAATAATTTATAATTTGTTTAAATATTATTAATGTATAATTAACTTTAATTTAATTTTTAATTTAAAATATTAATTTTTTAAAATTTATAATTAAAATAATTTTTTATTTTATTTTATTTTATTTCTCTTTTTTCATTTTTTTCTCATTTTTTTCTGTTCTTTCTATGCTGCCAACTTGTTACTAAAGATGTAATCGGCATAATGGAATACCTTCTTGTGATCGGATTTAGCTATAGAGTGCCAGATTTGATACTTCCCATGGTCGAACCAGGTCATGGAGCAATAAATTGATACTTCTTGTGGCCAGATTTGACCATGGAGTCATCGATCAACCACTGTTGTAGGAGGATAGTGATAATGAAGGAAGTTTAGAGAGATGAGAAAGGGTAATGAGGTAAAAAGAGAAAAAAGAAAAAGGAAAATGAAAGTTTATAGGTTAAAGTGTTATTATATATAAGGGTAATAATTTGGCAAAATGGATAAGGAGATTTTTGTCTAAAATTTTCGTCCAAAGGAGGATCGATAATAACTATTTCGACTTCTTCTAGAATGATCATTCCACATAAACCAAACAAATGAATAAAATAAGAAAAGATAAGTATGGAATAGCTATTTGATTCCCCTAACCTAACATGCTGTGATTACAAATTAAGAATCATTAGCAATTATAGGAATAGTGAACCGAACTCATAACGTAGAATTGTGTCAAATTTGAGGGAAAGTAAAAGGTTGACCTATTCAAGCAAAATTGTAAATTATGAGTTAAAATTGAAAACCTTCCACTCCTATTTCCTTTTTTCTCATTTTCCAAGGTTGATTTTGTTCTTTTGTTATATGTTTTAAAAAATTTTCATCTTTTTACTTCATTTTATTTTAAAACTTTTGAAAACTTAAAACATTTTTTGTTAAGAACATCTAAAAATTGTTCAAAACATACTAGCTCAATAAAAAAAATCTTTCGAATTAAATAAAAATAATAAAGTATTTAATAAATAAACTTTACATGATTCAAATAGTACTATTAAAATAATATTATTTAATATTATCTAATAACCATATCAAATGTTCTTATTTAATTATATTATAATTAATATTATTTAAATATTAGTATTATAATTACACAATATATTAAATAGTATATATTTATATTTAATATTATAATTATATAAAATATTAATTATGATTTAATATTAATTTTTCATTAATGATAACAATATTAATTAATTTTGTTTTGAATTGTTTTAGTTGATATAAATAATTTGATAATAAAATATTCAATTATTTCATATAACATAAAATAATTTACTATAATTTTAAATATTTTAAATACAAAATAGTATTAATGTATAATATTATTCCTTTATTATTTTCTATATGAATACTATCCACCTACTTATGCACAATTTTGATAATTTAGTTTTCATTTTAAAAAAATTGAACACAAAAACTTGTTACCGAACATGTTTATTTTTTCTTGGTTTCAAAAGAAATAACTGAAAATGTCAAACCACAAACAAGTTTTTTTTTTTTTTTGAAGCAATTCAACTAATAAAACGGTTACTATTTACTGTATAGGATTTAAGACTTAGGGTATGAAGTAATTCTGGAAATTGATAATTACGGCTCACTGGGTATTGAGCGCTGTCATTTCCTCTTTGATAGTTTAGGAAGCGAATGAGATGCTCATTGCACAACTTGAAGAAGCTTCTTGTTTTGGAGGCACAAAGTCAAAACTACAATTTCATTTGGTGGTGCTCACTACAGCTCTTGTGCGCCATACCATATGTCCCTTTCATTCTAATTATACCACATCCTCGTATTTTTATAATAAAAATAACTATTATAAGAATCATTAATAAATTTACTAAAATATACATCATTACGATGGAATAAATATTCACTATTTAATTATCACACACGCATGAATATATATATATATATATATATATATATATATATATCTGTGTGATATAATAATTTATTCACTATTTAAACATCAACACCAGCCACATGTTATGTTACTCTTGGCATTACAAACAACTCTTTCTTCTTTTAGAGAGTGGTTACGAAAAGATGAAGGTCGTTTGGCTAAAGCAATCTTTTCTACTTACTTTTTGTTGAGTAAAGAAAATGACTATATAGACAAAGTATTTACGAAAGAATAGTGTTAAAGACTTAAAGTGGATCGTCCATGTCGTGAGTCATGACTCCGCTGACTGACTCATTCAGGAAGCAAGTAAATTCTTCCTTACCAACCAAAAAGATTCCACATTGCACAATCACAACCGTCAACTCACTCAGCATTTCCATTCTAAACACTGTCCAACTCAGCACATTATTAAAAAAAGAAAAAGAAAAGCCTAGCAGCCATTGATCAATCCAGGAATATAACTTTGTTTCCGCAAAGCAAAAGGGCAGGCATCTGAATGCTGATTGTAACCTCAATGGAACTTCAAATTCCAGGCTTGGGGCCATCGCAAGCAAAGGGGGAAAAAAAAGAAACAGAACTAAGATGCTATTTTGTTAGCCGCAAGTAATTTTGTCACACATCTTCTGGTTTTAATGTGTATTTTTAAACAACTTTTGTAGGTGATTACTTAATTGTTGAGATGGATGCTAAACGGATATGATTCCCATTCTTTTTCTGTTTTTGATTATTAATTATTTTCAGGAACATGAACATGAACATTCGCCTAACCAGGAATTTCTTCCCCTTGTTGTAAATTATACTCTTGTCTCTTGGGTTCATTTTAGCCTACTGGATGTCTCTCTCACTTTTAGTCACCGCCGCTTATATTCTATTAGCTCTTTTTTCTCGTCCAGAAAAAATAAAATAAAATAAAATACTTGAATTCCATTGTATTTCTCAAGACGTTGACCTTGGAGCTGTCTATTTAGGCAAAATTTCGCTTGACCCTTTCAGTTACAGGCTTTTTATTTAGTTCCAGATACGAAGAAAGAGAAAATTACAGCTTTCAAATCTAATTATAATGGATCAAACTTATCAATCAATATTATATATATATATATATTATTTTTTATACATATTAATCTCGGAAGAAAAAACAAAGATGCTCTACCATGAATGGGCGGCTGTCAGAGGCTGAGGGGATCCCTTTTGATTTAAAACCAGGTTGTCAGGCGTCAAACAGTTCCAGATTAGCTATCAAACGATCTTTAAAGTTGTACTAGTGCATTTTCCATTTTTCTTAAAATAGATGAATAATTTTCTACCAAGTAGCTGGTCTTGTCATGGAATTTAGAATATATCCTATTCCATAGCATGTAGAACTCATTCAAAACCAAAATTAAATATCACCAGGCCACCACCTATATAAAGACCCACCAATACATCCTAATATTCCAAGCCTCAGCACTTTGACAAGAATATTGTTGTCTAATTTCAACTTAGGTTTATAGTTAAGAAAAAAAAAATGGGGGCTAACGCTTCCACTCCTCGGATCATTGAAATGCAGTCCAAGAGCCAGTGGAGAGCGCAGCTCGAGGCCTCCAAGCAAAGTAACAAGCTGGTAAACTTCACTGCTTATCTTTTAACCTGGTTACTAGTTGAGGTAAATGTTACTGATTCATTTTTCCTTGTTTGGTGCTGAAAGTTGGTTATCGATTGCACGGCCACGTGGTGTGGACCTTGCAAACGGATGGAACCAGCGATTGAAGAGTTTGCCACCATATATGCAGATGTTCAGTTCATCAAGATTGATGTGGATCTGTTGGCGGTAACACTTAATTCTCTGCTATTGCATATTACTCTTTTAACTTCCATTTTTTGCAGTATCCTTTACTAATGAAGAACACAAAATATGAATGAAACAGGATGTGGCTGGGGAATTAAAGGTTGATTCAATGCCAACCTTCGTTCTTGTTAAGAAAGGGAAAGAAGTAGACAGGTTGGTTGGGGCCAGGAAGGATGAATTGCAGAGGATGATTGAGAAACACAGGATATGATGTAAGAATTCAACATGGTGAATGCACTATCAGCAAGGCCCTGGAGTTATATTCCGTTACCTTTAAGAGGAATAAGAGAGAAATAAAAAATAGCAACACATAACCGATGGTGATACACACCATTAAGCCACTGCTAAATAAGGTTGCTGTAACGCTAATATGACCAGTGGCCAATGATACACAATTTTTTTTATTTTGCGTCAGAGTTCTTGTTTAAAGTCATAGCCTTTCTTTCTAATCCTAGCATGCTACTGCACAATTTAACAATAGCAAGTTCCATTGTTCGAATTGATGTCCTGAACATGAACATGTCTACAATATGATAATTCAAAATACTCCATCAAAAAGAATATATAATTCTAAAATACATGCAAACTCCTATGGTTAAATTTGAAAACAGATAATGCATTAAAATTCTGTCATTTCCGAAATATATAGCACGAAAGTTCTTTCCTGCAACTTCCAGTACAAAACCACCACTGAATACAAGTATACAATTTTCAATTAGAATATAGTGGCAGAACATCGCTTGCAACCCTTCAAACTTGTTTCCTACTATGCACAATCTTTCCTCTTTAGTAGTTGATAATTAAACCTATTTACATTGAGTTGACAATCAATATCAATCAGTGTTAATAGATGGTTGTGACCTCAAGCATGGACTATTGACTATTTATCAGCTCCACCCAATGCCCTCCTCAGATCAGACTTCTGTTCTGCAGTGAGCCTTGACGGAAAGATGATCTCAAATTTGATTTTAAGGTGTCCCTTCTTGCTAGGTTCTTTTGAGATTGGCATTCCTTCATTTGGGATCACCACTTCATGACCTGGTTTCACAATATCTTTTACCGGGATTGTGAGATTTCTTCCATCCAAGGTTGCCAAACTGAGGGTAATCCCAGTGAGGGCCTCAAGAAGAGAGATTTTCTGATTGATAACCAGATCATTCCCATCCCTCTTAAATATAGCATGGGGTTTCTCATCCACCACAAAGATAAGATCAGCTGGAGTGATGCCGGGTTCATGGTTTCCTTTCTCAGGAAAAGTAATTTTTGTGCCCTTCTTCCAGCCAGGCTTGATATCTATTTTTAAAATTTCGTCCACGGTCTTTGGCTTACTGCAAACAATGTTACTTGCATATCAAAGAGAGAAGAAAAGAATCCAGAAAAACAACAAAGCAGTAGCATTCAGGAATAACCAAATCACTACACGTTGCTGCTCCCACCCAATATTTTAAGTGATGAAAACAATGCAAGAAGTGAGGGGAAAAAAACAAAAGGGACTTAAAAATCCTATACTTTTGCAGATTTATTTCACTACACTACACTTTTATCTAGGTAAGGTTATAACTTGTTTTGAATAAACTGGAGTCAGTCACACCTCAGAGCCAAACTGATTGAATTCAACTGTGGACAAAGTGAAGGTCCGTACTGTCTAGGTCACTTTTAAATCCTGAAAATTTAACTAATAAACATACATCAAGGATAAACACATTCAATATTCCAATTAAAATCTCGTAATAGCAGCGAGTCTTGATACAAACCATGTTGTCAGGTCAATTATAATTTATTTTCTAAATCAACCACTCAGCCGACACAAACATACGAGGACAACAGAAGTGTCACATTTCTCATTCAAGTGGACACACAGATGACAACAAAAGAAACTCCATCAGCCTATAAAAACATTTGGAAGACAACAAAGTAACAAGGAGCGTTTTCCAACCTCTGACACTACTATCACAATGACATGTTTGTCTTCATGATTTACATAAATAAGATTGCCAGGGTTCTAGTGATTTAATTGCTTTATTAGTGAAGGAACAATTTGCTAAAATATAATAGGACGAGAACAAATGAAGCTAGACAGGTAAATAACAAACTGGCTTAATATTCTATGACTGAAACTGGTAAATAGCAAACAGGGCTAATATTATAAGACCGAAAATCTTTTCCAGGGTAATAACATGCCAAAATACAAAATAAGAGGTAGTGACTGTAATTTCATTTACTGGATAACTCCACAAGCTGCAAGTCCATAGGGGTCAACCGACCAAAGTTAGCAATCAAATTCTGATTTCACCAACTTGTGTTCCCAACATACCAAAATGCAAATTTATAAAACAGGACATAGAACAATCAGAACCGAACCAATATACAGCTTTGGAAGCAGAATTAGGATAACCCAACTAACATCAATTCACAGCACATCCACAAAATATCAACTGATCCGAAAGAAATTTCATAAGGGCCCATATTTTCCAAATTTGAGTAGACCCTAGTAAAAACCACTAATTAGGGACACCATCATCACTTTCCCTCAAATCTTCACAACATAACTGGCAAAAACCAAATCCAAAATACAACCCCCCCCTCCTCCCCTCTGCTTTTCATAAATAAATACCTTCACCATGCATAAATTATCTGCAAGTCTTAAATTTTTAAAAAGTTTAATTCTTTCACAATGAAAAACATTAAAAAGAATCAATTTCCTTCGATTTTAAAAAGAAAAAAAATGAAGAATTAACATCCATTCCAAGATTGCTCCTTCCCCAAAAGTCATCTTGTAAGCAGCAAACAAAAACAGATTGAATAAATAAAGAAAAAAAGGAACCATCTTCCAGCATGCAAAATTTTTCCTTAAATCCCAAATTTTTTATATAAAAAATCCACATTAATGAAAATTAGAAAAAAAATCGCATGTACCGACCCAAATTCATCAGGAACGGTCCGGGAAATCCGCATTTTTCTCCTACCACCTTTATAAAGCTCCTCCAAACTGCAAACCAACCTGCTTTCGACCGGCGCCGCCTTCTTGTTCCCTTGACTCCCGACCCCACCATCTCCATAAAACCTCTTCTCGGGCCCTCCAAAAAACTCAGCGAATATGTCATCCGCATTCCTCGGATTAAACCTGTAGGCCCCACCACCGACACCACCGCCAGCAAAGCCACTGGGACTGGATAATTCAGCAGACTTAATCCCTTCTTCACCGTAAAGATCATAGATCTGACGCTTTTGCTGGTCGCTGAGGACGTCGTAGGCTTCAGAAATCTGCTTGAATTTAGCCTCCGCTTCTTTCTTGTTGACAGGGTTCTTGTCCGGGTGCCACCTCATGGCTAGGCGTTTGTAGGATTTTTTGAGGTCCTCCTCCGTCGCGTTACGGCTGACTCTAAGAATGTTGTAGTAGTCAACTCCCATTTGATTATCAGCTCTTGGGGTCGTTATTTTTGGTTTTGGGAAGATGTGAACTTCTTTTTGGTTTTGGTTTTGGGGTTTTGTGGGATTGACTGCTAATGGGGATGATGTAGGAAAGTGGAAATTGGCAATGGGAAATGGGAAGGAGAAAAGGCAGCGGCGAGTCTGCCGGCTTTAGGAAGCGAAAAGGAAACAGGATACGAGATAGCTGGAGCAGTAATCGCGGTTTTTGATACGCGTTTGCTTGATTTTTTATTTTGGCAAAGTTTTGGGTAACAGCTTATGCCCCGAAAGTTTCCTCAATACCCAATTGGATTTGGGCACCACACATATTCTACTACAGTCCACACAATCTAGTTGCTTTTTTACTATTTCCACCCATGTTTTTTCTTTTTCTTGTAAAATTTGACTACAGGTTTAGAAATTCAAGATAATATTTGTGGTTTAATTTAAATTTACTACTATTTCAAGCAAATCATACTAATTAAATATAGTACTAGTTACTTTCTTGTACTAATATAGTATAAAATTTTAAGTTGTACCTGATTCTATAATATTCAAATTCTTAGCTCTGATTCTATTTCTTTTTTTTCATATTTTCAAAAAAGAAAACATTAATTGAGGCAATCTCAATCTTTACACCTTTTCTTCTTAGGTAAATATTAATTTTATAAATGACAACTTTCTTTTTTGTGCACGTAGGTACTTACAATTATAGAATTTATATTTAATGTAGGATCAATATATGGATTTTATACATTATTAATAAATCAAATATTATTATTTCATTAATCAATAAATTTAAAAATCAAAAACCTCCAATTATAAATACTCAATATAAATATTTACAATGTTAATTTTTTATGATTAAATGATACTATATAAATATTATAAAACAAATATGACACATAAATAATTAATTATGTGAAAAGAATGTAATATATTTAGAAAGGTGACAGGCTTGTGAAGGTATCAAAAAGCGAAAAATGGGAATACTATAATGGGACGTGCCGTGCAGTCAAGAAGGAATAGGAATAGGAATAGCTGGGGTAGAGAGAGTATCTTGCGTTTAAAGAATTGTCAAATTATTTTGTTTAAATGAATACAGATTCTGGTCGGAATCATCGGATAGGCAACAAAATAAATACCCCTTGAAAACGACATCGTCTACTCCCAAGTATTTTATTATTGATCCAACACATCTTGGTCAATTCATTATTTCCTATTTTATTTTATGCTGTATTTTTATTAGATTTAGTAATTCGTATTTTCATATCATAATTGTGTTAGATATGATTAATTATGAAATACGTTAAGATTAAATACGAACACAATATAAATAATATTCATATCTTAAATCTGAAACACGTATACGAATATATTTAACAACTGTGTAATACGATATAATAGGATTAACACGATTATTAAATGTGTCAATATATGACACGACACAATTAATAACATGATTAACATATTTAATATGATTAAATAACAATATTTAAATTAAATATAATTTTATTATTTAAATTAAATTAATAGTTATAAAAACAATTATAACAAAACAAAATTATAATAACATCAAATATAATAAAATAAAAGTTCAAAAATTAAAGTTTGGGCATGGCATAATTACATTATTATTTTTATAAAATTTATAAAACTTATTAAAATAATTGTTTAAAATTATTTAGGTAAGGCTAAAATAGTCTTTAACATTAATATTTAACCAGTTGATAAACGTATAACGTATGCACGTTTAAAGACGATTAAACACATTTATATGTTTAAACAAGATAATACGATTTACACGATTAATTAAACGTATTTTAAATATATTATTCATGTCTTAAATGTGTCAAATATGATTAGACATGAAATATATTAAAATTAAAATCTAAACCTGTTTACCCCTATGTCGTATCTAAAATTACCAAATATAATCTCTACTTGTTCCATTCCCTTCACTCCTCAATTAAGTTTCCCTTCATTGATTTTATTCCTCCTAATTTATCTACTAATTAATTTACAAAATTACACCTTTTAATCAAGATTAAAGGACACCATGTCCAATTAGGTTTGGTGTTATTTATTATTTGATCCTTTTTTGTAAATAATTCTACAAGCTTACATTGTCTACTTTTGTTTGAAAATTTACCTTTTAATTTATCACATTATGTTTTTGATGGGCACAACTCTACAATTAGAATTTCATAGATTAACTTCGAGGTTTTGAATTCAAAGGTGTAAAATAAAAGAAATAAGATTTCTGAAATAGCAATAAACTATTTTTTATTATATGATACAAAATCGCACATAAATTATATATTTGGTTATGTATCGTAGTAAGCATAACGTTTAGCTTTTAACAATAAAACTTGACACAAACCCTTTTCAGCTCCGTATATCTCTTCTCTGATATTTGGAAGGCTTTACCTTCCTTACTAAACATAGGAAAAGCTATGAGTTTGCCATAAATATGCAGGAACGTGCAAGACCGACCACTTTTTGGTCTACAAGAAAGGTTTAGTGGTTAGAGATAAGAATGGGTGAGAAAAGGATTCGAGGATTCAGCTATGGGGCAGGCTCCATGTGGTAGGACCGAGCAATCAGGCAAAAGATTAGCTTATTTATAATGATTAGGAGCTTTTAGTTATATTGTTAAAAGGCTAGTTGCATAGCTACAAGATTAAGATTATATTAAAGTTGGAAGCTTTCCAACTTTTCCAATTGCTTTTATATGTCTGAATTGAGTCATATCATGTGCCCAAAACTTATAAATGAAGCTGAAAAAGTACATGTTTTGATTTCCCAACTATCAAGCCTTTTTGTACATTGGAAGGATTTCTATTTGAAGTCATTTTGACACAAAAAGTTTAAAAAGAGTGGCTTTTGTCCCTTCCTTTGCAAATTGTGAACAAGACTTAGGATGCCAACTATGGTGCTTTCTAGTTGTATACATGGTCGACCCACACCCTTTCCGCATTTCAAAAAAAAAAAAAAATAGTCTTAACCCAAGTCCTACCCCCACTTTAATCAAAGGTACATTACAAAATTTTCCCTTACTGCATCAGGGTTATTTTAGAAAATATAATATGTATTCACTTCATTAATCATGGAAAAGATATTTCTCTGAGTATATTTTATATCAAACATGAAATGTAATATTTCGTAATTAAAATATAAAGAAGGTTAACCACATCCACTATATCAAATGCAATCATATAAAATTTTGAACTTAAAAATCAATATATTATTTAGATATATGGATCAAGACAAGCTTAATATTTAAAATTAAAACTTTAAAATATTTGATTACCAAATTGGACTCAAACATGTCAAAATTTACTGAATTGTTGAGTGAGTTTGAACTAGGCTGTACTTAGCTCGTGGAGACGGCTAGTGTGTAAATTAGAACATTGCCCAGAGTTATTACATGGCATGCATGTAAAACACATGGCTTGTCACATAAATTTGTCTGTACATGAGGTGTAGTGTAGTAAACATGGCATTTAGCAAAATCATTAGAACATTGCCTAGAGTTATACACCATGCATGTAACATCTCTAATGCTCATGGCGTGTAAAAAATATATTAAAATAACATGTTTTAGTACATGGCATGTAATATGTTTTTTTGAACATGGCGTGTAACAATTTTTTTGAATATGGCGTGCAACAAATTTTTTCAACATAGCATGTCGTGTAACAACATGTTTTCAACAAGGCGTGTAGCAACATTTTAGAACACAATATGTAATGTGTAAATTGACTGACATTTTTTAAAAAAATTTTAGTGGCATTCCAATTATGCGATTTGTGATAAGACACGGTGGTCAGTTGGTTGATGGCATTTACAAGGGTGGTGAGTCATGAATGCGGGGGGTTAGGAGTGATTTGTCATTTGTGGGCTTGATGAAGGTGGTTGAAGATGTTATTGAGTAAACTCACAAATTCACGAGATTGAGTTACATGCATTGATCAATACACCCGAAGAGCTATCACGCTCAATTATCAAGGACGACGAGGATGTTGCATTAATTCTGCTAGAACAAAGGAATGTTTCAGCAGTGTATGTTGCCATTAAGGAGTGCCATACAAATGATATGGGACATGAAGAAGCTGTACAACATGGTAATCATGTCACAACCCAAATTTCAAGCTATGACCGGCGCATGGGCTCAGTGGGCATAGCCCACTAGGCCGATGCAAGTCTCTTTATGAGATTCTGCTCCTCATTCCATCCATCATCTTTAAAACCATGTGTTATAATTCTCAAAGATGAATGTTTCAGTAATATTTTATAGCAACCGAATATTCATCTTTGTATTATCTCAAAGTACTGTCATTCATTGTCATCTCATAAGGGCATTGTCGTAACGTGCGGGTCTGGGAACCTGACCGCTAGACGTGGAGTGATTTATTGGAGTCGCCACCAATCTTTTTTTATCTAGGTGTGATTGGCCACCTAATAAATTTGTTTTATTCGACGAAATCTTAAATTAACTTAAGAATCATCGAAAGGAAGATAAACCGGCCTACGTATCTTTTAGAGTTGGATTTGGGAGTACGGTTACGCACAGGGAAGGGTAAGCACCCCCGTGACGCCCGTTCCATGAACGATACCATTTAATCATATATTATCCTAACCCATTAATTTTATTCTTATGTTTCCTTAATTGTTATTTATTTAATTTGTCTTTTATTCTATCCAGTCAAAACATTTTACGAGTTTGGCGCACACATGATGCAATCGTGAAATGCATGGCATAAAATCGAGATAATGTCAAACGAAAATCTTTTATTGAGCGTACTTTCCGAATCCACCCATCATACTAGTGGGATCCGAGAGTATTCTCTCACCTAGAGAAATACCTTAAAAACTCGCCTTTGCAAGCTTACAAGGTAAATCCCATCATCGGGATAGTCGTTTGCGAGTAAGAAAAAACAATGTTTTCATGAATGCAAATCCTAATGCGGACAAAAGCTTTTTATCAAAGATATCTCCCCGAACCCTCCCATCATACTGGTGGGATCCAGGGATACCTTTTCACCTAGGGAATTTACCAGAGAAACTCACATTCGCAAGCTTTTTCGAAAAGTCCCATCGTTGGGGTTATGCCCGTATACAGAACATATCTATATGCCATGACATTTAACAATGCAACAATGATACGCGACGTACTCGTAAATTCAATATTCGTTTCATATTTAATACTTTCCTTTGATATTATTTATCATGACAAAATATTTTACATTTGTTTATTATTTTTATAACCATTTCTATTTCGTCATATATTTTACCATGTTTGTATTTATTCATTTTACTATATAAAATTCCCCTAAAATCATAGTCTTAGACCACATATATTTTTTATTATTCGTAATCATTGTTATTTATGCATGTGTATTTTATCCATTTTTGTACTATTATGATTAAAAAATTTATTAATTTCTCATTTCTTTTACTTATAGATTTTGATTAATTGGTGATTAAATATATTCAAGGTTTTTTTTATTATTTGCTTAAAATTAGAAATATCGAAATTCCGAATAAGGACCCTCCCATCATACTGATGGGGTCCTAATCAAAATTCCAAACCTAGGGAAATTTACTCGGAATTGCGACTTCTCGCGTTCCGAATGGACATCCCATCATCAGTCCCAAAATGATTATTGCATTTTTCTATATATATAATTTTTACTACATTACATTCTTTATTTTCTACACATACTTGTATGTATATGAATTTGAGTAATTAAATATTTTATTGCTATCACATACTTAACTCATTCTTATTATTAAAACATATTTCATTTACATTTATCTACTAACTCCTTTTAATATAATGACCCATTTTAATACTATTTTTAGTCCTCGCTTAGGCGAATTTTTTCTATGACTAAATATCTTTTTTATACATATGTGTATTTTATATATTTCCTTTCTTAAATTAATTTTTTTGAATTATTTAACAAAATTTTAAACACTAAATTTTCTTGGATTACAAGTGGGTAAGCCCTAATAAACAAAATCAAACCCAACAACAAGGATAGAGCTTTACTTGATTTGGGCTCGGACTAGCCCAAGAACGCCTTGGCTGTGAAGGGCCGCAGCAGCTCACCAAAGCCCCAGCAAGCTTCTTTCAAAATGCACAGCTTGGTGCTTCAAAAACCCTTCTAAATGACGCCGTTTTGACACTTTCTCTTTCGAAATTTTTAACTTTGAAACAGCACCGTTTTGAAACCCTAAAACCTAGCTATTTAAACTCTTTTTCTCTCTTTCCTTCTTCACTTTCACTTTTTACTTTTTCTCTCTAAAAAACACTCCCTCTGCCCTCTCTCTAGACTGTTCAACTGCTCCACTTCTCATTTTCTCTCTCTTTTCCCTCTCTCCTTTTCCTTTTAGCAGGTCGGCGACTTCTCTCCTTTTCTTTTTCTTTTCACCGGTCGACGACTTCTTCTCTATTCCCTACCGTCGTAGATCGGCGATCCTAGATCCCAAATCTCCCTTTCTCTGTCGTCGGCTCTCCTACACCCTCCCTACCGCAGAAGATCGACAAACCCAGATCCCAAATCTCCCTTTCTCTGTCTCAAATCGACAGATCTAAACCCTCAAGAGTTTCCCCCTTTGTTCCGCCGGCCACCCACTATCTCTCTCTCCTTTCACCGCCTACCTACCATACCCACCAAATCACAATTTTTTTACACTACCCGAACCCACTGATTTTTCTTTCTTTTCTTTTTTTATGTGCTTTTTTTTTTATCTTTTGATTGATTTTGGTTTATTGTTGTTATTGTGGCTAGGGTAATTTGCTGGTAGAATTTAGGATCTTTGGATCTGATTTGTGGTTTTTGTTGTTGCTGCTGTTTGAAAATGAAAATTTTTGGTTGGATCTGGACCTTTTTTTTTTGAAACGTTTTCTCTCTTGTTTTTTCAAAATCTACCCCCCCTTGTTGTTGAATCTGCCTACATTTTAAAAAATCCGGATTGTCTAAAATTTTGGACAATCTCAAGAGTGTAATCATGTGATTTTCGGAGGGCTCCTAGCACAAGCAAGCCCGGGGCAAGTAGTTGGAGGTGACAGGAGAGGGAGGCTGAACAAACGTTCAGTCTTTTCCCTTCTCTGTTCTTTTTTTTTTAATTTTATTATTTTTTAATTAATTTTTTTAATTTTAATTTTTATTATGTTATTTGATTATTTTATTTTTTATTTTTTTTAAATGGGTGTCTACGGGCATCATCATCAATCCAACATATACATACTTCATTTATAACATGACTGTTAGTAGTTTACATTACATATACGTGTACACAGACAAAAGACTCTCAACCGTCAATGGAGTGACTTTAAGTGAAGGTACCATTACTGAGATGCCATAGTACCTACCAAGAAGACAAGCATACGTGTACACTCAATCTAGGTCTCAACTGCCTCCAAATCTGAAAACATGAAGTTTAAAAACGTGAGTATAAAACTCAGTGAGTGAACATAAGAAGGGAACAAGCAATCGATAAGGAGAACTTGGAAATCATGATGCACTTGTTTCAAAAATAATGCAATTGATTTAATTTCTTACTAAAAACCCCTCATTTCAAACTTTGATTAATAGCCTCATACTATTGAAAAAACTCATGATCAATCCATGAAGTTAAATGGGTGAAAAATATGTCAAAATCAGGCAAGGTAGCAAGCATGACAGCAAGTTTCTCGCTGCAACGAGAAACATTCTTAGTTTGCATATGTTTCTGTTTTTCTAGTATCTCTCCCACTACAGAAGTTCAATTGACATGACTTTTAGACCATTAGAAAGATAAGAGGCTGGGCTACAACTTTTATGTTTATCACTTTGCCCAATTCTGACCGAAAGGTGGTCAAATCTGTGTCAAAGTGAAGGCACTGCACTAGAAAATTGGGAACCACCCGAGAGTTTCTCGCTGCAGTGAGAATCCATTTTCGCTGCAGCGAGAATTCTTTTTCCCTGCAGCTAGAAACAGGGTTGATTTGTGCCCCCACCACCCGAGAGTTTCTCGCTGCAACAAGATTCAAGGCAGATGACAATTAAGGGATTTTCACATGCCACAAAAATCCATTTCTACCATATTGCACATCAAAGTGAACACATTGACAACAATCAAGTTTCTCATTATTCATTTCAATCACATATTATAATCATAAACTTTCTATCACATATACATATATAAACATGTACACCACCCCGCTTCATTCATCATCATGTGCACTCCATACTCGCACATTTCAACATCATTATGTTTGTGTGCTCCCCCATATCGCGCACAACTAATGCCATCATGTGCTCCCTCACATAGCGCACAACTAATGCCATCATGTGCTCCCCCACATCGCGTACATAGGCAATATCATCATCATTGTGTGCTCCCCCACATCGCGCACATAAGCAATATCATCATCCACACTCCCGCACCCCGTCATCACCAACATGTGCACCCCCACATCGAGCACATGCGAGGTTATAATTATCACATAATATCAACTATCAATGCACAACATATATATATATATATATATATATACCAACATAATGTAGTAGTACTTGAATCCATAACAGCCACATGTCACAACATAGAGACAATTTATCAAGGGCTTGTTCCCATGCATAATTTAATGAAAAGCCAAGTAAAATCATTTAAATGTTTCATCCCAACACATATGTATTTCCCAAAAACACTTTGATGCAAGTTCACTCACTGATATTTGTTGAATCATTACTCGATTCCAACTTCGACTATTGCTCCAAATGAAAATGTGAGGTATTGTTGGAACCTATCACACACCAACATCACAACCAACTCAATTTGCATAAATATAATTCTAAAAGTTATTTCTTAAATCAAGCCCCACTAGTTATTCCCAACTAGCTTTCAATTACCATTTGACTTTCTATCTATTCTCTCTACTCTAGTAACACTAGAAATAAATCAACAAACCTCAACAATAAAACACCTCACAACTCCAATTACTAGCCTTTATCAACGAGCTAAAATCAATCCTCATTCATTACTCACCTTGGTGGATTTGTAGTTGAATTCCTTCTCAAGAATACTCAAGCTATCATGGAAAGTCTCTCTCTCTTTCTCTCTCTAAAATGTTCGACTAGTGAGAGAAAGTGTTGAAGAAAGACTTTTGAGGGTTTTAAGGTGAGAGAGTGAAAGAGCAAAAAAGTTATATGAAAGTGTGCTCAAAAGCATGAAAATTGAAGCTAGAGAGAGAGAGTTATGGAAGCTTTAAGGGAGGCTTCCATGGAAGATGAAGAAACGTGAGATGGGAGGAAGAAGAAGAAGAAGAAGCTGCTTGAGAAATGAGATGTTTATAGCCTAAGCTTATCCAAACTTCACTTAAATTATGAAAATGCTCTTAACAAGTTAGATTTGTCTTCCTCCAATCGTTTATGCAATCTTTTTACTCTTTTGACACTAAAATAAAGTCCATAATAGTCTAGAAATACTTGGGTACACGAAAACTTAAAAATTTCGACCTGAGATGAAAAATGACTATTTTGCCCCTACCTTAGAAATCATCATTATTTCTATATCCTTCATCATTTTATCCTTATTTTCATCATTCATTTATTTCTTAGGCCTACTTAGGCCTTAATAACATTAGAAAGCTACTTTCAAGAGCTCACTATGAGAAATGACAAAATTACCCCTAGTCAGTGATATCGTGTCTACTTCTAGCTACGAGTCTATAAAGATCAAGATCTCATAAATCACCTCAATCAAAATGAAATTTACAATGTTTCACATATACCACAACATTCGGTCCCTAACTCACAACAATGGCAATTGACGTATGCACATGAGTTTGTGCAGCTTGGTAGATACATGACATTCATAGAACAGTTGGCTGCACAATTTCGATCAGTAGGTGCATCGAACCAATTACTTGCTTTTGTCTAACAAATGCAACCATCGGGTGAAACTGTAGAGGGTGTAATGCCATTTTCAAATGAGACTACAACACTTGAGGATGACACTGCGACACTAGATGATGACACTACAATGCTCGAAGTGATACTGCATCTGATCAAGGAAATGAGGATTGGTTCGCTGCCGGTGAAGATAGATTTGATGACAATTCAGATGACGGGCCTTATGAATGGCATGATGATAGTTTAGATGATGATTGACTTTATGATAGTGACATTCCAAATTGCAATAATGTTAAAGGTGAAATAGAACATGTTGGAGGTGTTGATGTAGGAGATGTTCAATGTGATGACCCCATAAACAATAATCCCATCGCTGGTGGCAACGGGATTGATTCACCTGAGACATAACTCCATGACAGTTATCAAAAAAGGGAAAAAGTAGGGATATCTCGTACGTGACTTATTCCAGGTGTAGAAAGGTTCTCCTTCCAAACAATTACCATTGAGGAGTCGACATGTGCTGATGATTGCTTATACAAAGGAAGAATATTCCTCCAAGGCTGAGTTGAAACAAGCTTTGAACATGTTGGCACTAAAAGAGTAATTTGAGATAAGAGTAAAAAGGTCTTGTAAAGGTCGTTTTGAGGTTGCTTGTAAAGACAAGGCATGCAAGTTTGGTGTGCATGCAATGAAGTTACCTAAAAGACAATATTGGCAAGTTTGGACATTCCACAAAGTACACATGTGTATTGTCGATGGTTTGAAAATGTGATTTCGAACTGTGAGTGCAAAGATAATTGGTGAACTTATGTCTCACAAGCTTCAGGCTAATGGAATAACATTGAGACCTAAGTACATAATTGGTGAAATGAAGGTTCAGTGGGGATTGGAATGCTTGTATGGTAAGGCCTAGCAAGTGAAGAAGTATGTGGAGAGGCTTGTTTTCGATCCCTCAAAAGAGTCATTTCAACTACTACCCTTGTATTTTTATATGTTGGAACGAGAAAATCTCAGTACAGTCATTACAGTGGTTATTGATGAGGCACAACAATTCAAATATTGTTTTTGGTCATACGAGGCTTGTATATGAGGGTTTAGGGATGTAATGCGTCTTATAGTTGTAATTGATGTGACACATCTGAAAAGCAGGTTCATGGGTATTTTGTTTGTTGTTGTATGCAAAGATGGGAACGAGTGCATATCCAGTTGCATTTGGCATAGGCCATGTTAAGGATGAAGACTCGTGGACGTGGTTTCTTAGCAAGCTGCATGATGCGGTTGGTTGTCCTAAAAATACTATGTTCATTTCGGATCAGCATTTGGGCATTAAGAAAGCAATCCAAAATGCATACGCAGAAGCATACCACGGTTTATGCGGTTACCATTTGAAGAAAAACTTTAATGTCACAAACCCTAAACCTTACCATGTCACATATTCTCACCATGTCGTCTCACATATTCTTACCATGTCGTGTCACATATTCTATCCATATTGTCTCACATATTCCCTTCATGGCGTGTCACATACTCTCACCCTATCGTGTCGCATATTCTCACCCTACCGTGTCTCACATATTCTTACAATGTCGTGTCACATATTCCATCCATATTGTCTCACATATTCCTTCCATGGCGTGTCACATACTCTCACCCTATCGTGTCACATATTTTCACCCTACCGTGTCACTATTAGATTATAGGTGGCTTTTTCATATCAAAAGTTATGTCTCTTAGTAAAGTGACATATTAGAAAAGCACCTTTAAATCCAAAGGTTATGAGACAATTGAAAAACATCAATACTCAAAAGTTTGGATATGAAAAGTTATCTTTTCATATGGTAACTCAAAGGTTATGCCTTATGGTATTAATGATTATCCTTTCATAAGGTAATTATTGGAACAATACTTTTATCCAAAAGGTTGTTGGTCCCAAAACGAGTGCTAGAGGGGAAGTGAATAACACTTAAAAATATTTTTTAGGGTAGTTATTGATATTTAAAATTCGTTTAGAAGATTTAAGATGGATGGTTTGAAAACTTGTTGAGGTTAGCAATCACCAAGTAAAAAGAGGTTAAAAGAAATGGATAAAACATAATATTTATAATGGTTCTGTCCACTTAACCTACATCCACTACCTTGATCTTCCCAATCAAGGATTTTCAACCTAATTTTACTAGAACTAGTGGAATTAGTAGCTCCACCAAGCTATTACAAGGTGAACTTCTAACTTAAGCTCCAACCCATTCACAACAAGTCTTAAGTTTACCTTAGCTTAGCCTACCCCTTAGAATGTCTCGTACACTCTAAATAAACAAGAAATAGAAGATAAAAGGAGGTAAAAATGATCACCTAACTGATCTAAGTTGTACAAGCTTCAACTCAAACACTTTCACAAAGATAGGAAGGGAATACAAGTGTAAAAGAGAAGGTTTTTGCTCTTCTAAGCTCTTTTAAACTTTTTGAAATTTCACTTTATCATTTTTGACTGTTGGAGAGGCTTTAAATACTTGAAAGATCACATCTGGCCATTGAGATAGAAACTAGCCATTACAAACAATTTCTAGTCGTTATTTTGTCCTTTAGTGCTTAAATTCAAATCAACAGACAATGTTTCATTAATCAGTTAAAGATAAACTTTAACCAATTAAGTCTTCTCTAACTTGCAAACTACTTCTCTGTGTTAATCGATTAATGACAACTTTAACTGATTAAAAACTTTCTATTTTCAAGCACAGTTAAACACTATTTTTCATCAATCGTTCTTCAACTTATTAGAGCTCTTAGTAACTGATTAAGGCCTCTTTCCTTTCATTCTTAACTAAATAAAATGGGCTCCAATCAATTAAGAATTCTTCAACTTTGAATCTCTTGGTTTAACACCTTTTAATGGTCATCAACATTTTAAACTTGGATTTGGCGCTACTTGATACTTCAAGCTTGACCTTTAACCAATTAATTCCTTTGGTTAACTAATTAAAAAGCTTTTATTTTGCATTCAATATATTCTTAATCAGTTATGCCTTATGCTAACTGATTAAGGTTTTTCTTCCTTCCTTTGATGTAGCGCCCTGTATAGCGTTAACTAATTAAGGCTTCATGTTAACCAGTTAACGTTTTTCTAACTTTATTTAGCCTTTTGTTTATAGCTCTTTTAACTAGTTAACCATTCCTGTAACACAATAAGCTTCTTGACTTGCTTTCAAACAATAATTCTATTAAGGGTTTTAAACTTTGTCCTACACACTTCAATAATGTAGTTAGACATCAAAGAATGAGGAATGTTTGTTATCATAAAAAACGTATGGAGTCAACAAAGGTTGTGTCTTGCAAACAGGTAGAGGTGCCTTGATAAAAAAGTTGTCCTTAAAGAAAAAACACTAGCAAGTTCATAAAAAGGACTTGCTATCAACCATTTTGACACACCAAACAAACAAGACAAAAATTGAAAAATCAAGAGCAAAAAAAGCGTTATGTTCTGAATAAAAATTTAGAAAATAAACATAAACATTTTAAGTTCCCATCATCTGTCAAACGAGTCTGAATTCATTATAATCTACTTGTTGTAAAAAGTAGGCTCAAAGTCTAAACAACTTTGCAAACCTCAGGTGTGTCTAGTGATCACTCTCATAAAATGCAAGATAAAGTTAGACATTAACTTCATTGTATGCCTAAAGCTATTCGCATAATTCCCCTTTACATGCCGAATAGTGAGGGTAAAATAAGTCTTCTAAATAGCGTTTATTAAAGGCACGACTTGAAGTCAATTCTTTTGATTCTCTTTGAATTCTAACTAAACCCCATTTGCACCAACAGAATGTTTAGTCACTGTATAATTAAATTTTTCATGGTTTTAAAATTTTGGTTTTTTTACCTTTTGACCTAGAATAAGTATGTTTAAATGGTGAATTAAGGTTGTGAAATTGCTATATGGTAAATAGTTCAATGGGACAAAAATTATGACCCACTAGTCAAGGTGTCTGTAGAGTTACTTTCTAAATGAGATTGTGGAAGTTGCAAGAGAAAATAAGTTAGTGCCAATGATTGTTGAAACTAAATTAAATTGAATTAAAGTGGAACTAAAAAAAAGTAGTAGAGGTCAAAGTTTCATCAAAGACAACATGCCTAGATATATAAACTTTCTTTGCTTAAGGATTCAAATGTTTATAGACATTTTGATGGGATGAATGGCAACTCATTATCATTCATCTTTATCGCAAATCTATTATTTGGCGGATTTTCTTGCGAATATGGCTTTTCAATATCTTATTTGTATGACGCTTCTCAAGGATCCTCCTAAAGTAGTGCTTCAATTTTATTAAATTATGTTATGAGAATTTCATTCCTTTACATTACTTTGACATAAATGTACTATTTTATTTTCGTATAAAAAAAGTACAAGTGAAGCCTCTAGTTTATGCTTAGTATAAGAACCGCAACCAAGGATAACATAAACAACTAAATATATACTTGTAACTTAGCATAATTACCATCTCCATTGGAATAAACTGAAATAATAAAAATGTTAAAGAAATTATCAGCTAATTTTTTTAAATTTAGGAAATTAGAGAATGCATCATATTTTTTCTTTATAGGGTAAAAGACCAAAAAATAAATCAAATATATTTAGAATAATGATCTAAAAAAAAAACATAATAAGAATAACCATTAATAAAATTTTATTAGTGCTAGAACTCGAGCATCAAAGCAAAATAAGTTGGAAAGGACGATTGCTAACTAAACTTCACATCCCAAATGACAAGAGTTACATATAGAAAGTAAGATTGAGAGGAATATAGAAGAGAATTAGTCCTTAAAATATGATGGAGAATGTTATGTGAAAGGGATGACCAAGATGTTTGTGTCAATCATGAATTGGAGTAGCCATTCCCTCTCTATTCCTAAGGAACATTTGTTCCTTTGTTTAGTTGTCAAATATTGCAAGGAACAACCATTCTTCTGGAATCTCTATTCCCCAAAATCAACTAAAACCAAAGAAAAGCTAATACCAACCCTCCCCCCATGGTATTTGTTATTTCATGGCTAAGGAATAGCCTTTAAAAATGATAAGACCAAAATATCCCTTACAAGTTTGAAAAATTATAACCCTATCTATATAAAAACGTTCTTTTTTTCTCTCTCTCTCTTCCTCTTCTCCCTCCATTTCAACTTCTGCCTTTCTCCTTCTCTCTCTAATCTTTCACCCACCACTGAAGGGGGCGACGACAGAGGCAACGATAAAGGTAATTTTATGGTCAAATCTAGAGCTATTCATCCAGATCTTATCAAGAAAACGCTAAATATGGCATCTGCGGCTAAATCTAGTCGCAAGAAGCATCGGATCTAACGTTTCCAGACTAGATCCCCATGGACGGATCTAGCATTCCACTGCCAGATCTAGCCACGGGGAATGTCGATTTGGTGCCTCAATGGTCAGATTCAACCACAATGAGAGCCAAATTGACGCACCATTTCGTCAGCCACATCTTTGGTGGCCAACCAAAGGAGAAAAAGGAAAATAAAGAAAAAGAAAAAAAAATTTAAAATAAAAAGGTTAAGTTTTTAATTATATATTATAAAAATAATATTTTAAATTGAAAAAATCAATAAAAATTATTAATATTTTAATCATAATAATATTTAAACTATAAATAAAATATTAATATTTAAATTATTAATCTTTAATATTTTAAATAAATTATAAATTATTAATATTTAAAAAATAAAATAAAAATAAATAATCATATATTATAATAAGGAGTATTTTTATCTTTTTACCATCTATTCTTTTATTGTTCCAAAATTATTTTTTTCAACCAAATATTGTAATAAGTCATAATAACAATTCCTACCTTATTTTTTTTATCAACTAAATTATATAATAATATTTTCATTTTATTCCTCTGATCTATTCTCATAAAATATCTATTTTATTCTATTTCATTCTGTTACGGGAACCTAAATGGTTTAACTAAGGATAGAAGCTATCAAAGACCTTTAATTAATGTTCCAACAGCTACGTAGGATTTCCCTCATGGACAGATCCTTTACCACAAGAGTACTAGAACGGGACCTTCATCTTGCCCATGGTGAGCCCGACATGATTGGATTAAATTTGGGTAGTGACACAATATACCAACCCAACATACCTCTACCCAAACCATCCCAAGTTAAGAAAGGGATGGTTGAAGTTGGAAGTGCTATGGTGGTGGAAGTGTCGGATTCGGCTGGTGAAGAAGGCAAAAGATTATCGAAAAATGACAAGGTACTGAGTGAGGTGGATGTATTTGAGCCCATCATCAAGTTTAAATACAAAAAATTGGTGAAAAGGGGGAAAAGAAAGACAAGAATGTGGTAATGGTTTGATGGATTTTGTTCCATGATGGTTTGGGAACCGTTTGATGGTTCCTGTAAGGTGAAAATTGGGATTAGATAGTTTGATATGCAGAGAAAAGTTAAACGCATATTGTTGTTGGATGAATATATACAACACAAATGAGACGATAAGATTGCTACCTAAAGAGGTACAAAGTTATCAACAAATTATTTGAATTTTAACTTTATAAAATTGTCAACAACTTTGGATTAATTAAATCTTATGTACTTTTCTCATGGAGTATAGTTTACATAATACTGAAATGTTCTTGGGACACAAGCTTGGAGCTATATGACAACAATTATGAATCATAACTCATAGGTCATAAAACACTTGATCATAAATTTTGAAGGTGAGTTCACATTATTCCAACCTTTGTCTCAGAAATATTTTGACAAATTTATCTCTTTTTAAGACGAGTTATTTCAACAACTACTTTAAAGACATTTTTTAATTTATCATATAGTGTCTGGTTAACGGATGCTTTTATTTGTTAAGCAAAAATCCTGTGCTCTATAAATGTTAATGGAGGTCTCTAACTTTAAAAGCCAAGGATGTTATCGTTTAAGATTACGAGTATAATTATGTTGAAAATTTATAAGATATTTAATTTTATTATGGATATGTTTTTAGTTATTTTTCAAGTTTATGATATATAATATTTTTGAAATTTGAAATTCTTATAGTGTTATAACACTGAAAAACTTTATGATAAGAAAAAACAATTTCCAATTATCAAGCAAACCTACATTAAACTTAAAACTTCATTTTGTTATGTAAACAGTATGATCTGTCAAACGTTGGACCTAGGCGGCCCATAAGGCTCATGATTATCACCATGGCATGCCTGGCTCGCAACTCCAGCCAAACAAATCCATTCCATGGAAAAATCTCCCAACTTTGAACGTGTCATCTTGGCTCCGTGATTGGAACAACCAATCAAATCCTCTGCTCTTAACTCCCTAGTTCCAACTGAACTCCCCATGGCGCTGGCAACCGCGCCAAGCTCACCTCCTCAACTTCTTCCATCTAAAACCATCAACACCCAAAATGCTTCTTCATTCGACCACCACGGCCGCATCCTCTTAGCCTTGAAACAATGCACGAACATGTCTTCACTCAAACAAATCCACGCCCAAACCCTCCGTTCCGCCTCACCTCACCATCCAAAAACCCTCTTTTTGTACTCTCAAATTCTCCTTCTGTCTTCCTCCCTTGACTTCAACTACGCCCTTCTGCTTTTCAATCAAGTTGAAAACCCCAATTCCTTCATGTGGAACACTCTTATAAGAGCTTGTGCCCTTAATGTTAACAACAAAGAACAAGCCATTAGACTTTATCAGGAAATGCTAGAGCAAGCTCTGGTTTTCCCTGACAAGCATACATTTCCGTTTGTTTTGAAAGGTTGCGCTTACTTGTTCGCTTTTTCTGAAGGGAAACAAGTTCATGCCCATGCTTTGAAACATAGGTTTGGTTCCGATGTTTATGTGAATAACAGTTTGATTCATTTATATGCAAGTTGTGGGTGTTTGGACTTAGCTGAAAAAGTGTTTGTTAAAATGTCTGGAAGAAGTTTGGTTTCTTGGAATGTTTTGATTGAAGGTTTTGCTCAGTTTGGTAAGTTTAATACTGCTTTAGAACTGTTCCGTGAAATGCAAAATAGGTTCGATCCTGATGGGTACACACTGCAAAGTGTTATAAGCGCTTGTGCTGGTCTTGGGGCTTTGTCTTTGGGCGCGTGGGCTCACGCTTATTTGTTGAATAAGTGTGATTTTGATTTATGTAGCGATGTTTTGATCAACAATTCGTTGGTGGATATGTATTGCAAATGTGGATCTTTGGAATTAGCTCAGCAGGTTTTTGAGAGGATGCCGAGACGTGATTTAACTTCATGGAATCATATGATCCTAGGATTTGCAATGCACGGCCAAGCTGATGAGGCAATAGGATGTTTTGATAAAATGATTAGGACGGAGAGTTTCAGGCCGAATTCTATTACATTTGTTGGTGTTTTGAGTGCTTGTAATCACAAAGGCATGGTTTTTAAGGGTCGTGAGTTTTTTGATTTGATGATTAATGATTACGAGATTAAACCTGGATTAGAGCATTATGGGTGTTTGGTTGATCTTCTGGCCCGTGCTGGGTTTATTGATGACGCTCTTGACATTGTATCAACGATGCCTATGAGACCTGATGCTGTTATCTGGAGAAGTCTTCTTGATGCTTGTTGTAAGAAGAATGGAAGTGTTGAGCTAAGTGAAGAGTTGGCCAACCAAGTCCTTGAATCAGAAGGAGACATTGGCAGTGGTGTCTTTGTGCTGTTATCAAGAGTTTACGCTTCAGCTAGCAGGTGGGATGATGTTGGATTGGTAAGGAAATTGATGACTGATAAAGGTGTAACAAAAGAGCCTGGTTGTAGCTCACTTGAGATAGATGGTGTTGCTCATGAACTTTTCGCAGGGGACACATGTCATCCTCAAACTAAAGAAATATACCAGATGCTAAATGTGATTGATGAAAAACTAGCGTCGGTAGGGTATTCACCTGACCATTCACAAGCACCTATGGTTGATGAGCTTGATGAGACTAGACAACATTCTCTTAGGCTGCACAGTGAAAGAATTGCCATTGCTTTGGGCCTTTTGAAGTTGCAACCAGGCATGCCAATACGTATTTTTAAAAATCTTCGGGTATGCAATGACTGCCATGAGGTAACTAAATTGATCTCTAGAATTTTCAAGGTTGAGATTTTTGTACGTGATCGTGCCAGATTTCATCACTTTAAGGATGGCTCCTGCTCATGCTTGGATTATTGGTGATGATTGTTTGAAGTGTAAAGCAATGTGTAAGTTGCACAATGTACATGACATAAATTTTAGAATATCTATTGAAGCTAAGATACAGTTAGACGGTTGTGTCGTGCTGCTGTATCATGTAACTGAAATCACAACAGGAAGAGGTTATGAAATAATTTTTTTTTTTCCTTTGGATGCATTCATTGCTTGCTAACATATGACATCCGTGATACGGACAGGACAGCCAATCTGTTGCAACAAGCTGAGATCTCAACATCTTCTTTTTGCCTCTTGAAGAAGTCTATATACATACCTAATTCAGTTGCTGAAGCTCAATTATAATACTTGTATTGCAATCATGTATGCGTATAACTGTGTAACAATTGACTCCAATGAACTTACTGGAAGTGCCTTATCCGAGGTCAACTGGACATGGTTTCATCATCATCTTAAGATGAAAATGGGCAATCGGTATAATAGGATGCAGTTCTGGGATTCGGACAAGGATAGATGAGAGCTGTACAGCTAAGAAAATGCTTTCTCATGTGCCTCCCTCTCCCTCACATTGAATAGATCTCATTCTGCCAGGATGGCTAGCAGGAGAAGAAAGATGGTTTTCCTGCTTTTAAGTTCGCTTCAGCTCCAGGTCAATATATTGAGTTTAACTTTATCATTAAATAAATAAATAGATAATGGCTTACGACAGCCACTCCCATTTATCAATTTTAGTTCCATTGTTTGAACCACTTGCTTCTGCTTGCATTGGCAAATCTTGACTTCCCGGTTCCCACTCCAGCCTGTCATGCGTCCAAAGTCATCAGATTTTAGATTGCTCCCAAAAATCATTTAACCACCATTTGCGAATAAAACTGCTCCAAGTTGTTTAACAACCGTGAAAATTGGAAATTTACTGCCCTTCTACAGCTAAATTATTTTCTCTTGAAAATTAGTTGCTACTTTCCTGTGAAGAAATAACCAAACCATAATCCCCCTTTAATGTTTATGACAACATCATGTTTTCAAGTACAACGCTTGAAGCTTAAAGCCACTTGATTTTGCAGTCTGCTGCAAACGTTTTATGTGCTAATGGTAACATAAAATAAGACAAGTTCATAGCACAGCAACTAAAATCAACTGCAATAATTTCATTGATTAACCATGAGCCAATTTTGTAACAACATAAGCTCCATAATACCTTATTGGTCAAACATAGAAACTGCAGGAAGTTGGAGATAACAAGCAATCAGTCATCCATATCTTGAATTTGAAATATGTTTGGCCAAAAAATTCTACATCAAAAACCAATTAATGAAGCACATAAGGACGCAAGTATCAAAATTAATATTTTACAAAGGATAAATTTGTTGGCAGTGTGCTATAATTATCCTCTGCTAAAGCAAGAACATTACTCTCTACTGGATTTTACCCAACTTTATCGCAGTGAAAATGCAATGGGATGAAGGTTACTCACTGAATGCTTTTAGCTAGCATAAGAAGAGACTTAAGTAGAATGTACAGAGCATGTATTTTTGAATCTGTGTCGTGAACAAAACTATGAAGTTCCTTCAAAGCAGCTCACAAATTAATTCCTTGTTTTGCAAAATCTCTCGCCACTGCAACACCCAAAGAAAAGAAAGTAAATGATAAGGCACATAGATAAAGAGAAACCATGTCATATGAAGCAGAAAGAAAGGGCCAAGAAAATATAAGGTATTACAAGGCCACCATAACCAATGGAGCTATACAGATGATATAGTGAAAAAGAAACGTCTCAATATTATGTTAAAAGAATTTATCGAATCAGATGCAGTTAACATTAAACTGTTCCAAAACATTTCCCCAAGGCTATGCCTGTTAGGAGAGAGTGGGGAAATGGCAAAAGTTAGGTGGAGAAATAGAAAGATGCCCGGTATTTTGTTGGCCTCGCAAAAACTAAACCAAGTTGGAAAGATCAGAGAAAATGATAGTGTCGTAAGTCAAATTTATATATTTTCCAATTTGTTCTTTTTCAAAATTTTCCTTCTCTATCTTCACTTGTAAGCAGCATACTGGTAAATTAAACCAGTTATAATTCTTTTCTCTCATTTCATTTTACTTCTGCAAGCAAAGAAAAGAAAAGGAACTTCTTTCTTTCAATAAATTTTCTGTCACAACAAATAGACCACATCCCTTAATACACATATTTGGTGTTAAGATTGTGAAGGCAGCGTATTTGGACCTATACAAGAATTACATTTGCAAATACTTAACATATTGCAATTGTTCTTTGCAAGTTGCAACTAGTCCACCAAGCAGAACATGACTAATAGATAATCGAAGTATGAACACATAAGAAAGGCAAGCAAAATGGCAATACACATCAATATTATTTATCGCATCGACTTTATTAAGCTCTCAACTTCATGATAAGAAATTCAACTTCTATCACAAATGGAAGAGAGAATTTACTATGCATATGCATTAAGCATAACATGTATTGAAAAGAGTTGATAGAAAAATCATAGCAACTCAACGAGAAGTCTCACCTTTTGATGCTAATGGAACTAGAACAACATGCATATCTGCATTGTTGGGAGGAAGCTGCAAGCGAAGAGGAAAAAGCTTCCCATTTAACGGACTGCGAGTACACACCACAACATCCTCAAGGCCTGACTCTTCCTTCAATTTGTGAGTCAATTCATCCACACTATTACCCTTAAAACTAAAAGAGTAACCCTCCACTGCCTCATCATCAACCTCCCCATTATCATCTGCTACATGGTAGTATATTGTCCGACCTTCCGATTTTGGCGGTGAACCCACGTATGAATCACTTGACTACAAATAAAAAAAATAAAAATTTGAGTAAAAAACCCACATAAGAATCACTTGGCTACATATCAAACAAATGAAATGAAAAAACAATTAACCCAAAAGTTAAATTATTAAAAGAATAGATTTCAAGAAATAACTTTGGCCCTGCCCTAACTCTGATACTAGATTGCAAGCTAAATGAATGTACAACCAATGTGTATCAAATACCGTAATTGATGATTAAGAAATACTAACAAAAGGTTAAAGACAAGTTTAGATCTTTCAACCTCTTGTCTAGAAAAGTTTCCAGATTTGCCTGAAACTGCAGAAGGCGAAGTAAATTCAAAGTCCAATGAATCAGCGTGACGAATAGCAGGAGGAAACGAGGGCTGATGGCCACTCCCTGGAGACTTGACTTGAATCTCCACAATATCCACATCCCACAACACCCAATCTTGTGTAGCAGTCCTATGAGGAATATCGTGCGTCACCGAGTTCCTCCAAGGCGGTAACCCTCCATTTGCTCTCAAGAAGTTACCGTACCGAGTCTTGAGCTTAACCTGAGACCCTTCTCTAATGGGTTCCCACTCGACCGATGAGTCGAGCCTCCTAGGGAGTGACTGAATCACCTTTCGACCGGTCATCCCAAGTAAAAAGGGTTGGTTCGAGGCAGTGAGATACTTGTTGTAAGAGCTTTTCAGGCGGATGATGTTTTGGGATCCGGGGACGAACTCGACGGTCCATCGGGCGTTTTTGGAGGATCCGTTTCGGTCTTGAGTAACGGAATCCTCGTCTTCCTCGGCGAGGAGATACTTGTCGTGGTGGCTGCGGAGACGCACCGCTTTGGCGTTGAGGAACAAATCCATTCCCGTCCGGTAATTGTTGGAATTGACCTGTTGAAAAAAATGGAAGAAGAAGGAAGAGGAAGTGATTAAACAAAGACCAGACTTTTCTCCTATTATTATCCTAATTATTTTTTTTTATTTACTGGAGATGAAGTCTTTAAAATACGAGGGAAAGTGAGGGTGGGTAGATGGGTGCCAGTCAGGGCCAGCCACTGTGGAACGAATCATGCACACGCGGCAATTACGTGGCAGATTTCCTTCATTTAAGGTTAAAGATTTCGCCCAAGTTTCGTGTGAGTATACTTGGGCCATATTGGATTGAAGGGAAGCATTATCTCACCTTTTCTTCAGTTTTCTTTAAATAAAATCACTTTTAAAGGTTTAAAAGTTAATTAAATCAAGGATTCTTAACTTTACTATCAATATGTTTAACGGATGTCCTTGATATTTACAAAGTTACTATGTGTCCTTATCCATGTGGACAAATTTTATCATATGTCATATGTAGCTAATTAAAGTTTTTTTTTTATTTTTTTCCGACCCATTCCCCGGGCGGCCAGATCTACAGCCCTGCCGATGCCGCTCAGGGGCGAGCGAAAGAAAAAAGAAATATTAAAAAATAAAACTTGATTGTCATGGTATCTAACAGTAGAGTTATTACAAAAGTCTTTAATTGAATTCTAAATTGATTAATAATAAACATTAAGATAGTTTAAGTCCCAAAAACTAAGTTTTACCTGTTTTCAACTAGTCAATTTTCAATATTTTAAAATAGGATAGAAAATCCATTTTTTTATCTAAAGACCTCTAACCTCGACTATCGACCTACTCCCTCAATTATAACTATCACTCAAATAACAGATGTCGACCAATTAAACCGTGTGACTGATCACTGTCGGCTCCGATCAGTTGATTGTATCTATAAGAGCTCAATCTAATCTTATTTTTCAAAAAAAAGAAAAAACTAAGAGACATTTGAAATTATTTATAATGAGAAAATCAATTAGCGTATGCTTCACGTCTTTGCCCACTTCTTAAATCATGTGGCTAAAGACAAGAAGGTTTGTACATATTCAGTTTTCATACGGACAAAACAACAAAGGAAAGGTGATTCAAGGAATCATTCATTGTCCATGACTCAGCAATCTTTCGAAGGTGAACCCCACTCGGGATAGGCTTTCATTTTTCAGCTACTGTGACGCCATTACTTAACCGGTCAGTTGTTTTAAGGATAGTAGGCGGAGATTCACCACAATTGGGCCTATACAATATCTCACAATCTTTTCTTTCTTTTTGTAAATTGCTCAAGGAATGTTTTATTTTACTTTTTCTACATAATAATAATAATAATAGTATATACATAGAGAGAAAAGGGTCTACGATTGCCTTAATTTATATCAACCGTGAAAGAAAGAGACTTATACCCGCCAAGGTGCAGGATTCACGAGCAAAAAGGCATGATTATGGACCTCAAACTCAAAGTTTTTTTGTTTTTTGTTTAACAAAGCTAGTGCGGGAGGGTTGGTGAAGTGGAGTGTGATTAATCCTGCCACCATTCAGCATGCTCTGACTAATTATTAATTCATTTTTTTTACTATTTTAACTAATGGTTTAACGCCCAGAGGAATAAACACATATCTATAGGGACTCTCATGTCCTAGTCTAAGATTACTACTACTTGACTTGTAGTCATTGCCCTATATGAAAATACTGATTTCCAACTCGAGTTTATATATGTATCTCTCTCTTGTTGCTATATTACACCCTATATTTTACACTTGTTCATGTGCTTGTTTGTTGATTTTGTAGTTTGTTTAAAGGAGTAGATTTGGTAAAGAAATTTGATTAAGTTGTTAATGAACTTTCATACTTACACACTTATTATTTTTATTATTGTTTCTTTTTGGTGTGTTCATACTTATATTACATGAATTTGTTACGTATATTTCGTCTGTATATAAAAACATATACATAGTATGAAACTTATTGCACATGTAACCATCACTAACAAATGTCTTCATCAATCCTGACACCTTTTCAACGGATTCACACCTCTGTATATGGATGATCTGACGCCATAATATATTGCTCCTAAGTTTTTTACATTATAATATTTTGAGGTTAAATTTAAAATTACGCATTATATTTTAGGGTAATTGATTAAATTTATCATTTTATTTTTAAACAAGTGTAATTTTATAATTGAATTTTTTTTAATTCTGTTTGAAAATTGTTGAAAGTTAGAATATTCATCTATTAGTTCATGAAATATTCTTTTATCATTTAATTTTTGACAATCTTTTAACCAAATGAAAAAGGATAGTGATAAAATTACACCAAATAACAAATTTGATCCATTATCTAAACTAAAATGATTATCCTCATCAGCATTGAAAAACACTAGTCATATTGGATTTGCATCGCAATCCAAGAGATTAGCCCACTAATTAGTGAGTGCTCCCTATCTTTTATAGAACCCCGAAACCATCCAATACACTTGCAATATGGAAGACTCAACGCAAGCCATGGACATCCCCTAAGAACTTCTGGAATGGTGTATTGCACCTATTATCCTTCTTTGCTTAAAGGAAACGTTGATAAACAGTGTGTGAACTCTCTCTATTCACAATTACATATTAAACGTCTGATTCTAACAATAATACAAATATAGTTTGTGTCCCTTTCGTGCATGTTTTAGTACTATAGATGATAATGTGTTTGCATTAGGCAAACAAGAAAAAGTCTGTTTTGCTGAACCCAGTCAGTCAAAATTTAGCTCTACCCACGATATGCATTCACTACGATTTCATCCCTATGGATTGAAAGTAACTTTGGTTTTATTTGGTGTAGATAGATCGTCAAAAGTAATAACCTGATATAGCTTTCTGTCTTTTCTTCTACGATCAATAATTGAATCAACTTCCTTTTAATTAAACCTTGATACCAATCAAGTAAGAAAACTTAAATTAACAAGTTTATTCAGGGAAAAAAAAGTACCTGTTTGGCTGACAATTTCGGCGACCCTGTTGAAACGATTGAAAACCTTGGAGAATTCACCGATGACACGACCGAAATAGGCGAGTGAGCACCTGACCCTAAAATATCATCGCTCAAAGCCTCCAAAACTTCATCAGACACTGACGAAAAGCTCGAAACTGACGACAAATACTCCATGAACGACCCGGACTCTGGCACCTGCACTGCCTCCATATCCCATAATATCCATTTCTGCGTAGCGCCAGTATGAGGTTCGTCGTGAGTGATGGAGTTCCTCCATGGAGGTGTCCCTCCGTTGGCACGTAAAAATTTACCGCACCAGGTTTTCAGCTTGATCTGGAACCCGTCTCTTATAGGCTCCCACTGGAGTTTCCAATCCATCCTATAGGGTACCGTTTGCAGCACTTTTTTACCTGTCATGCCCAAAAGAAAGGGTAAATCGGTGGCTGTGAGGTACTTGCCATGACAGCTTTTGAGGCGGATAACGTTGGGTTTATCTTGGACAAGCTCGACGAACCACCTAGCTCTTTTTCCTGAGCCGTTGCGGCTTTGACGGACGGTTGCTTGATCATCGTCGGCCACTAGGTACTTCTCCAGGTGGCTTCTGAGTTTCACAGCCTTTGTTTTTGTAAAGATCTCCATGTACGAACAAGACCAAGCTTAGAAGTTATAGAAAAAGAATTTAATGGAAAAGGGCGTTTTATAAGTGAAGAAATATTCTTATGTACACAGAGGCAGAAAAAAGGGTGTTCTTTTGCCTAGAAAGAGTGGAGAGGGGCCAGGAGATGCATGGGATTAATTAATCCAGATTCTGTGGGTAAATGATAAAGGAATGATTTGTTTGATATTTCTTGTAAGGATTAAACTAGTAGGAATTATTTAGTTTCTTAGTTAGCAAGGATGCGAAAGCAGGGCCCGAAGAAGATGAAGGGGAAATGACCAAAGAGGAGTCTAAATCTTGGGGTTGACGACGAAAGTTCCGGGTACATGCCATCGTTTTTTACAACGCAAATGGTCAATTACCCACGCGCTCGGATAGGATGATGATGTGGCAGACTAAAGAACGCGGCATCCAATTTATGGGGCGACGAGGGTGCAAGTATTTCGTTGTATGACGCGTGGGTCTGGCCATTTGGAGGAAGGTCTTGTATTCCCAGTTCCCCCTACCTCTAGAAGCTCAGCTTTAGACCATGACTTCATTTCTAAAATCTATATAGATCAGCGGCAGCGTTCATACATGAAAAGGTTTGGGGAAACATCATCAGCCGCTGCCCTACTCAAGTTTGAATATTGAAGGAAACATTATTTTACTGCATACAAATTTTTAAGAATGATGGCACGGCTGATGCCCCTTCTATTTTTACCCTTTTTAACCTCACCCAAGAAAAGAAAAATGATCATGAAACGTACAGTAAGTCAAGATCTATATTCGTCATTGCCTACAAATCTTCCAGGAAAATGTTATACTTGGGTTTTCAAGAAGGGCGCAAACCTTCCCGCAATAATGGAAGATTCAATCTACACATTGAGAGAGGAAAAGGGCCTTTTATCCCAAATCACAGGGTGACATTACATACATAATTTCAAATTCCTGTTCTTTAATGGCCAGCTCCAAAACTATTGAAATGGCATACTGTTTAAAGCCCAAAATATTGTTTATATGCAACAAGCTCCACGCCTGCATAATTCCCAAAAAAGTAATCAAGCCCAGTGTTGGTGTCAATACAAATACTTAAAATTTCAACCTTACTAAAATTTTAACAAGACGCAGAGGCAGAGGCAGCAATTTAGATTAGTGTTAAGTACTGTAGGGTGTAGGCTCTGGGGAATTAGACCACCACGCACAGTTCCAGATTCCACTGAAAGACCCCAGCTAAATAGGGGGCGTGGTGCTCTGGTCAGTGGATTTGTTTAAGTCTTTTAGCTTATGCTTTTTATCTATGTGTGAACCCAACAAATGTTTAATACTCTAGTTTGAAGAAAGGGTTTACACCTAAGCTATGGAGAGTAGTTTCGTTTTTTCTTTATTATTATTATTATTAGTTTCCCAGAAAACGAAAATATAAAAATAAAAACAGTGTCCCGTGAACGGCGTGAACCTTCCCAGTCTTGACACTACTAAGACATGAAATTTCCGAAGGAATTTCATGGGATATGATGCCATTGTAAGATGGGGGTTTCCTCAAGATCCTCAAACATTTACACTTCGAATACTCCATCTCATCCCAATTTATTACATATGTTTATTACAAGTGACTATCATGGTAGTAAATGGCAATTTCCAAAGTTACCATTTCTTTTATATATTTAAAATTAGACCCTAAATCAAAGCGATTGCACACATTCAAAAAGCAAGCCGTTCTGAAAAAAAGATAAAGAAAGCAAGGAAAGTAGGGCCAGTATTTTCCTTCACCCTGACCCTTGGCTTTCCTCGGGCCCGCGCCCATTCTTTTTCCTTTTTCTTGTCTTCACCTCACCTCAGTTCACGTGACAACTCCTTCCCCACCCTGCTTCCCTCACCACGATACCGAATTGAGGTCTTCCTCTCCCTCTCCCTCTCCACTCCAAGACTCCAAGGACCTAGGCAACCACGCAAGGCAAACATAGATAGCGCTCAACAATTCAGATTCAGATCCCTACCTTTGACCCTTTGATGACCTCTATCACTTGCAAAGTCTCCCATCTTCCTTCATGCCTCCACCACCATCAATCTCCTCTGTATTAACCGCCATCCTCTTCATCTCTCTTCATCAGCTGGTCGCTGAAGCTACTGTAACTCATCACTCATGTTCCTCTCATCCAGAAACCTTCTCTAGATCCCCATGTCCACCCTTCACTTCTACTCCCCCTTTCCCCTTCTCTCTCTCACCGGGCTGTGGCCACCCCTCTTTCCACATCAAATGCTCCACTCCTTACTCTACTATCTCCATTAACAACTTCTCTTTTGCTTTACTCAGATATGAACCCAACTCCACTTCCCTCACTCTCTCCCCCCAACCCCCAACAAAGCCCCGTTCCAATTGCTCTTCTTTCCATTTCCTTTCCATTTCCACTCACTCCATCGATCTTTCAGGTTCCCCATTTCGAATCTCCGACGGTTCTTGTTCAAGACTATCCGTTCTCCACTCTTGTTCCCCTCCAAATCTCCCAAACTGTAGCCAATGCCCCTGGGAATGCGGGCTCATAAAAAACCCAGTCAAACTCCTCCATGGCTGCGGATCCACCCGCCCTCTTCCGGGACAAGGCTGCCAACCTGATGTCTTGGGTTACCTTGAAAATTTCTTGTTCACAATGGGTTTTCAAGTAGAATGGGACGAAGCACAAGACTCTTACTTTTCAAGCTGCAAAAACTGTATATCAAAGAATGGTATTTGCGGCTTCAATTCCTCAGACCCCAACAAACAATTCCTTTGTTTCCAATCCAAAACCACCATTTCCCCACCTTGGATTCACGTAGATCACCCTCACAGAATCGCAATCTTATCCTCTGTCTTCACTTTGACATGCATTTTCGTTATTATTTCAGTAATAATAGCTATTTTTCGATCCAATAAACTCAAATCTCAATCCATAGAAGACCCAACAACTTTATTCCTCCGCCTTCACCGTTCCGCTAGTCTCCTCCCGCCCGTTTTCACCTACGAAGAACTCGAATCTTCAACCAACAAATTCGACACAAAACGCAAAATCGGCGACGGTGGCTTCGGGTCCGTCTACTTAGGCCAACTCTACGACAATCGAATCGTAGCCGTTAAATACCTCCACAAAAACAACCAGTCAGGCAAAGCCTTATCATCCAAATTTTTCTGTAACGAAATCTTAATACTTTCTTCTATTAACCACCCGAATCTCGTTAAACTTCACGGGTATTGCAGCGACCCTAGAGGGTTACTTTTGGTTTACGATTATGTACCAAATGGAACCCTAGCTGACCACCTTCACGGCCGTTCAAAAACCTCGCTGACGTGGCAAGTGAGGCTTGAAATCGCTTTGCAAACTGCTCTAGCTATGGAGTATTTGCATTTCTCCGTCGTGACGCCGATTGTTCATCGCGATATTACGTCATCAAACATTTTTGTGGAAAAAGATATGAGAATTAAAGTTGGGGATTTTGGGCTTTCCAGGCTTTTGGCTTTCCCTGAAAATTCGTCTTCCGAGTCGGATTTTGTTTGGACTGGGCCTCAGGGGACGCCCGGGTATTTGGATCCGGATTATCACCGGTCGTTCCGGTTAACAGAAAAGAGCGACGTTTACAGCTTCGGAGTCGTTCTATTGGAGTTGATTTCCGGGTTAAAAGCGGTGGATCAAAGGAGGGAAAAGAGGGAAATGGCGTTGGCTGATTTGGCTGTTTCGAAGATCCAGATGGGATTGTTGCATCAGCTGGTGGACCCCGTTCTGGTGCATGATGGGGAAGCGATGGACGGTGTTGATGCGGTGGCGGAACTGGCGTTCCGGTGCGTGGCGGCTGATAAGGATGATAGACCGGATGCGAGGGAGATTGTGGAGGAACTGAAACGGATCAGGAGCCGTACACGTGTGCTTAGAGTGTCGTATTCGAATGGGAGTAATACTGACGTGTCAAAGGGTTGATTTGGAGTTGACGTGACGTGGGGGGGGTTAGGTAGGGGTCCACGTCCACATGTGGGGAATTTGACCTGATCATGTGTCAGAGGTGTTTCTTTTTCATATTTACTGTGGTTTTACACGTTCTTTTCCGCGCCTGTAGCTACTTTGTTTGTTCAAGTCTTAAGTAGTAAATTTTGGGAATGTACAGTGGAGTGGTTGGGGGGGAATTTAATTTTGAGACCCCACGAGATTGTAATCAATGTAAGCATACATGGAACAAGTCAAGTAGCAGTAATAATAAGCTTTGTGCAATGCTACGTCCCAACTAAAATTCCAAAGCTAATAGTGGCGTGAATCATTCTGATTTTGGTAGGATAATACTTTTCTTGCAAAATGGGGCCAATGGCAATGGGATGTAGCCTTTGTATCTCAACTGGTTTTTCCCTTGGGTGCTACAATTATTCATCTCTTTCATTACCCCATTAATTGACGTGGAAAGCTTCAATCTATTGCTTGCCCTCCATGCCCCAGTTCCCAAGTTGGCGGAAAACATATTCAAATTTTCTCGCGGGGCATGCACTTTCTTTTCAAATCTCACTTGCCCTCTTTTGCCCACATGTAGCTCTAGCCTGTAGGGCATGGCCTTTGTATAAACAGGGTAGGTGCCTGTGTGAAGTCGGTCATATGCGCTGAAAAAGCTTTGCATCACCCTACCGAACCCACACTGTTGTCTTAAACATGGACACCGCAGAGCAGACTGAACCGCAGAAAGCCGAAGTTTTCATGATTTCATGCAAATCTACAGATCATTTCATGTGCTTTCTTGTTATGTCAAAATGTTGATTCAACCAGATGATGTAATTTACATGACATGTTATTTTGATAGGTTCCTTGAGGTAGTGAACGATAGTTCGACCTCTTATTAGACTAAAGCACCCAGATTATGGTTTATCTAGACAAGTTGTGCTCAGAGAGGCTAGTTGAAATATGCTGCTTCTAATACTCTGGCTTTCTCACCAATAGTTGCAGCTTCCTGCCTGCCACTCAGAGTATAACCTGTCTCCTGGACATTAGATAAAAGAATATACACATGCATTAATATGCATAATGTCATGTTTAAATGAGCATAGCAAACAGCTTATATATGTCAAGGTAGAGTTATATATACCAGCAGACGCCACAGGAAAGGAGCTCCTTCCCTCTTCTGGATCTGTTTCTCAATTGATTCAATTGCTATAATTCAGATAGTGAGTCAGCAACCAAACACCATAAATAACTAAATATAACTATCAACAAGATTAGGTGTCCTACCTTTGGTAACTTGTCCAGTATTCAGCAACATACTGTACCAGACTTCACTAAATACATCAAGCTGTTCATCAGAAGCCCCAATAATCTGACATGAAGAAACAAAAATCAATATTTTTTACCAGATATTTGACAATGCAACCGAATTACCAACAAACAAATTAATAGTTGATAATGGTACCTTACAATTATAAGCATCAAAATCTGGACCAAGTATTTCTAGTGCTTGTTTTTCATTACCTTGTCCATACTCGTATATGGCTTCCGCAAGCTAACAACAAAATTTAAAGAGAGAGAGGTAAGGATAATTACTTGGAAAAAGGATAGGCGGAAGCATGATAAATAAACTAGATCTCGATAAAACAGCTGAGTCTTGAAGAAATAAGAATGACACTTCACACAACTAAGGCTGCATAAGATGATAGTTGCAAATCCTAAACCCATCATAAAATTTTCTAATCCATCTAAAAACATTGAGAAAAAGGAGAAAATAAAGAGAGTTTTGTGAAGGTAATAACAAAAATCTTAACCATTTAAAACACATATCAAGACCTCTGGTTCTCTACAAAGTTCAACTAAAGCTATATGGGAGAAGTGAGACACCTCTGAAGGTTGCTTATAAAGTAAAAACATAAAAGTATAAATACAGCGATTGGAAAAATTTATTATAAATGGCAAAGGAAGAACCAATCAGAACAGACCAGCATTGCTCTTTGCATTACTTGTTGCTTCTTCTTGCTCATCATGGAAAATCTACACAGAGTAATATAACAGCAATGAAGCAACCACACTTAAAAATGTCACAAAGGAAACAGAAAAATCTTTCTAACCTGGATTTCAAGCCCTTCAATAAATCTTCTGCTTTGGCAACTTCCCCAGTAAAAGCTAAGGCCCATAATATCAACACATCAAAGTGCCACTCCATGAACCAGTTAGCCTAAACAATGCAGTGACCACAGACATCACAAAACAACAAGGTCATGACATAACAGTATTGGGTCAAAAGGAAAGAGCATTTACTTTGGGCCTTCCATTAAAACAAGGAATAAACATGACCTAAGGAAGTTTACACCTGAAGTACCATTTTAGTTTTTAAGTAATAGTAATGTCTCCCTCTTGTTGTATAAATGTGATACAGTACTTTAGATCCTCACACTTTTTGGTCTCTGTAAGAGAAAGTGACTTCACTCAGCAAATTAAATAACAGTAACAAAAGTGAGAGTAGCTAGAATCACATCTAGGACATTTTGTGTCTGTCTAGAACATAGAAACTGCTTAATATATGTCAGTAAAACACTGCTATCAAATTTGCATTAAGTGAAGGGGGGATAAAGACCTAAGGATCTAGAAAAGGTACATTATAATTTTATATATTGTTAATCCTTCCCCCAAACTCTTTCCAAATGTTTTGAGTTTTTTCCAGCATAAATCTTTGCCAAAGAAATAGAAGCTGATATTAATCCAGAGCTGATACACATAATCAGAACCAAATCATATAGAAAACTGGGTATATGAATAAACCATGTATTCCAGAACATGTCCAAACTTCCACTTCACTATGGAAGACAGCCAGTCAACCACAGTATCATATACCAATGTTCTATGATGCCTACACATGCACTAAAAATTCATAAATTACAAAGAACTCAAATGTAATTTCAGGTTCAGTCAAGAGGCAACCCAGAACCAAGGTAATGGAAATTTAGCAACCCATATCAATTATTCCAAATTCCAAGCATGCATATAAATTATTGTTCATTAGATTTGCCAACAAATCTTTTATGATGCAGTAGAAGGCAAACATGAAAGGAGAGGCACTTATCAGAAAATTTGACAAGAGTTTTCAAGAATTTCACAGGACATTGCAACCTCAAAATTTCAATTATAAACTGATACAAGCATGAAAAAGTACAATACATAAATAAACTTGTACATGAGAGTCAACTCACTTGATCTGTTAGATGTGCTGCCAATATTTTCAAGCGATCCTCAAAGAAATCTAGCTCTCCCCGCACATGCACCCGCAACAACAGGCCCAGAGCATTTAGGTATACCTAAATGTGCAGGAGAAGTCAGAACTTGTAATTCGAAATTTTGGTGATTTTGAAAATAGATCTAGCAATTTTGAATACATCCCATAAACACAACACAAGAAAGAAATGGAGTTAAGCGGGTTTGGATTTAAGATTATTATCCTTTGTGTCTTGAATGGGTTAAATCCACTTAACCTGCATAAGACATGTTTGACCTGTTTAATTAATCATGTTATCGTGTTAATTCATATAATATGATATGTTTAACCTGTTTATGATACCCACTTAAATAAATTAATTGTGTTAATAGTGTTTAAATGGGTTTGTCATGTCATGTCATATAAAATTTAATTCGATTTCTTTAGTATAAGTATCAATCATGTTGTGTTGTGTAACATGTGTAATAAATGTATCCATGTATATGTTTAGAATCTTGACCTATTTAATTAATTGAGTCATATCCGTGTTTACCAGATAATTGTTAATATCATACCTAAACACAATATGCAACACAAAATTGCCAAGTCTAGTTGAAAATATGGTAAAAGCCAGAGAGAAGAAAGTACCTCTGCACAGATTGCATCACTTCTTTCCAACTCCTTCCATATACAATGGTCGTAAATTTCTCTGACCTTTATAATTGGAGAATGACCTTCCAAATAACAAAGAGCCACATGCCACCAATTGTGGGTCAACCTAGATATTTCTTTTCAAACTCATTAAAACTGAGAGAAGACAAGAAATAAAAGTATCCTTAAAACTCATTAAATGACCTAAAAGGCATACATGAATGATGAACAAGAACCCCATGAAGATGAGCATTCTTCCATGAACTGCACTGCTTCTTTGTAACGACATTCATACTGAAGAACATGGCATAACTGCAAAAGAAAACAGACACTGAGAATTGGCTGAAGAATTAACTGCCTCTGGCAATACTATATGCATACATAATAAATATTAATACCACAATTACTTTCATTTTGTCATAAACAGGATGTGAATGAAATGACCAAACTTTCCCTGGTTTGTTTTACAAATGTAGTGGAAACAGCTTTCAAACAAATTACAATGGAGTGCTTTTAGTGTATACTTAACAATAAATCAGTTGAAGATGCTATTTCAAATGCATATGGTCAAAGATAAATTCATTCAGCATATAAATTCTATGATTGTAAACAAAAACCTCAAATACAAACTACGGGAAATAAATTCAGTGTCTATTTTTCAAAGCATATCACAACAATTAGAACTTACAGCATGTTGTGCCCAAAAGTCTTGCTTGTTGATCTCAAATCCCTTTTCTGCAGCACTCTCTGCATCTGCCATTCGTCCAAGCTCTAATAGCGGGAATGCAAGCATGCCATATATGTAATTTTCTTGTTGATTTTGGGGTAGAACCTATTGAATATACAAATCAGTAACAACTGAAAAGAGCTCATGGAAAAACTGAAAGTTGTTTGAATCACAAATAATTACAACATAATATGGCAAACCATAATATTGCTAGATGTTGTACACATTAATCCACAAGTGCAACAGACACTTGCAAGAAAATGGTTACTGGAAACTAACAATTTCCCCACTTTATTTAAAAATCAGGAATAATAATTCTTTACTGGATAAAAAGTCACCTGCTGGACAAGACCCAAAGACAAATCAGGTCGACCCATATAAAAGCACAGCACTTGCACCCTCTTCAATGAAACAAGATCTCTTGGAAAATCTCTTAAGAGCTGCAATAAATGTATGGGAATCAAATACAACAAACAAAATTTGCACAAACACTCAAGCCTAAATTTAAAGGAAAAGCTTCTATAAAATTGTTAATAATGTTGCACACCACCCCTATCATGTTACAAATTGCTAAAATTATTCAACATGTAAACCATGTTAACAACCACAAGACATTCATGATCTGCTTCTATAATAAGAACACAAGGTAATATGGCAAAACACTTATGAAACGCACAGCCTTTGTGCTGTTTTCCATGTCTTAGTATTTAAGCCCTTAAATTTCGTATCATATCATGGAATGCCTTGTTGCAAGACAAGCATGACAACACCTGCTAAATTATCCGAAATTCTGGTAACTAATAACAATAATATAGTAGAAAGATTAATTTACATACAAATATTTTTTAAGGCATAACAAGAAAACGCAAGGACAAGGTTTTCCCAAGTCATCTAACATTAAACTTATAACGAACTAATGGCTCTAGATTAAATTCTATGAGCGGCAGCAGCAACAACTAAATCTTGTAGTACAGTAGGAATTAGTTTTACGAACAAGAATAGGGATCAGTCATGTAAAGACCAATCTCATTGAGAACAGAAAATACTGCGTTTAGCTAAAGAATAAAAGGAATGTTAGAGGCTAATCTACCTTAGAGTGCAATTCCACGGCTACATCATCATCTCTATTCTCAGAAATCAAATAATTGACAACATCAAAAACAGCCTTCTCATAAAAGGTGGCTTGCTCCTGCTCAAAACAAAGAAATGGAAAATTGCAGCAATTCAATATCAAGATTCTCGTCAGGATTCCTTGCACCTTCCAAGGGAAAACCAAATATAAGGAGAAAAAAATTACAAGTCTAGACTTGGCAGCTTCTATATGGAGAGAAGCCTCAGAAGGGTCAGAGGAGAAGAGAAAATGAGCGGCCAAAATGTTGGCCAAAACGCAGTCCTTGTCATGAACAGGCGCTTCTAAGATCACTCTCCTATCTCTGCCATAACTAAGCACCTGTGACAGTTGCACGCACAGAGTACAATCAAGAAACTCTAAACAAAGAAAAAAATTTGAAAAGAGAGGGAGAAGATTGAAGACCTGGTGATAGTAAGCGTTGATTGCAAATATGCAAGAATCAGAAGAGGTTTTGACTTCATAACCCGACTTATCGAATTTCACTCCTTCCATTATTGCGAGAAAAAACAAAACGAAACAGAAACAGGAGAGAAGAGAAGAGAAGAGAAGAGAATATTTAACAAGGAATGAAAATAGTGATGGTAGCGTGGGTGATGCTCGGAAGTGCGTCGGGGAATCCAAAACCGGAGTTGGAAAAGATTATAAGGCCAGGGGAAAACTAGTAGACAAAAGTCCTATTATGTTTGATAGAGATCCTAAACGGCCCTTAAAAGGCCAACGTGGGTAATTGTCACTTGTCTCAGTCTGCTTGTTTAGGGGCCTGAGATGGCAACTGGCAACAGTGCCTCCTAGGTCCACATGCCAAGCTTGGAAGGGAATTCCTGTTTATAAAATTCATCACACAATTTTCATTTTCTTTGATCCAACTTAATTCGGCTCCTTTGAGGGAATTATTTTATTCCATTGATTTTGTTGGATGTACTACAAACTCATTTAATGCTACTACAAATTACAAATTAATTACTGTTTTAGACAAAACAAATCTTAATTGTTGACAGATTAGCCATTAAAATGGGTACAATCTCAACTAATTATCCTAGGGCTGTTTTTCAATAAACTTCTTTGTTTATTGTAGATACTTTGTTTTGGTTAATATTTATTTTTTAAAGAATTATTTTATAACATGACATTGTACAAAGAATAATGAGAACAATTATTACAAGTGAAATACTACTTCATTGGAACAATTAGAATAAGTGGAGCAATGGTCCATGCGAAACAACTAATACAAGTAAAACTACTGCTTCTTATAGAATAGTCATTTCATAAGGAGAGTAGTGAAAGCAACTTGGAATAAGCGACAAAATTTGCAAGTTACTTTCATCTTGAGATGTTTCAGAGAGTTTAGCTTGATAACTCAAATATGGAAGTAATTAAAAGGTCTTCCTCTTAATCTTTCCTGAAATATAAGTGTTTTTTCCTCTTACTTTGTTCTCATGTACTTGTTCACAAACATCTTATTCTTTTAACATATTGTCGTATAACTTTTCCTATATATCTCCACTCAAGAATAAATCTCATTATATAATTAACGATCACAAAATCCATTACTTTAATAGTCACATAATAGATTTCTAATTGTTACTCAACATTAAAAACTCAATAATAGTCGTCCAATATTAAAATCTTTATTTATTACGTACATTAAAGCCTACTCTCGAATAACCACAAATTTTGTCACTATATAGAGGCTTCACAATTTATTAAGGGGACTTTTTCAGAACTACCTTATTCTTACTCAAAGCTTCTCTCTAATGTCTTTTACCCTTTAATTCTCTAATTATTTTTTACTTATTCTCTTCCTCTTACCATGACACTGAGTAATTCAGGAATTACTCCAATCTTCCTTTCCGTCGCTTTTGGTACATCCTTTACTATTTACAACACTTCCTCTCCTTATCACAAGAACCCTTTTTACATTTTAGTGACTCAAATTGGGAGTAGTGATTGCATTAAGTAAAACTCTTACTACCACAAATTTTTGTTATCAAAAAAAAAATGGAGAGTTCCATTAGCAACCAAAATGCACTTGTTCGCTCATACATTTAGAATCTGATGAGAACAATCCAAGCTTCTCAAGAAAGGATGCAAACATTAAAGGACGATAATAGGAGAATAATGGAGACTATATCCCAACTCATGTCCTCTACTGCCATCTTTGCTAAAGCCCAACCTGTGCACCTTAATGAGATACACTTGACAGAGTCACTCCTTTAGTAACGAAGATTGAGGGGAATAAAGGAAATAGAGAAAGTGCAGTTGATGTAGTAGTTGCTACGAACCCCAATCCAACTAACTCTATTATTGTAGTTACATTGGCCTTGAACTTACCTAGGAAATTGTGACAATGGAAGAGCTTCAAAGGCTGTTAGATCAAAAGAGCAAGGGCTTGAATTTTTCTAAGTTTTATCTCAAGTTGCCTTACTCAACTAGTGTAGTTACAAAACCATACCCTAAGGACTATACTAGCCCCAAGTTCAAACAATTCAATGAAAAAATTAGAAATGCATGGGAATATGTCATGAAAATTTGTGGAGACTCTTGAAGTTGCTAAATTGGATCATGACCTCAAGTTGAAGGAGTTGTCCAAGTCTCTTATTGAAATGGCTTATACGTGGTATGTTAATTTCATCCTTGATTTTGTTTAGTCTTAGAATCAGATGTGTAAGATGTTTGGGGAAAAATTCTTTTCTACTTAAGAGAAAGTTATTCTCGTTGATCTTGGAAAAGAGTTCCAAAAGTCCAAGGAGGATCTCACGAAGTACATCTAATGCTAGAGGTTGTTGGACATAAATAATCTCCTGATGAGAAGGAGTTGGTAAAAGTGTGCATTCAAGGGATGTTTGATGAGTATAGGCTACACTTGGAGAATCTATCTCTTTCAACCTTTGCTATTTTGGTGGAAGTTGCGTGAAAGACCAATAATATGGTTTTTAGACGGAAGGGACTCACTTGCTTCAGTAGAAGGAATACTTCAACGGTGAATGCCATCCAAGGAAGAGGTGGAGAAAGAAAAGGTCCAGTTTGAGCAAATTTGCATCTTAAAAGGGATGTCCTAAGGAGAAGGCTAATGACTTTTCTCCACCATTCTTAGAATCTTTAGATAAAGTGAGAGCTTTTCTCCAAGAATGGATCAAGAATGGATAGATAAATTTACCTTACAGCCTACGACCACCAATAGAGGAAGAGAAAACCAACCCAAGGTACTGTGATTATCATCGAGCAGTTGGTCATCCATTTGCTAAATTTAGAAACCTTTGAAGAATGTTCCATCAACGAGTGCAAGCAGGAGATGTATTGATTGGAAATAATAGAGTCCAGAATAACCTTTTTCCCACTCATCCAAATCCTTAAGGCAAGTAAGCGTAATATTCATCTCATCGTGATGACCCTTCTTCTTCAAACATTCAATTTAGTGATGCAAGGGAAGCTACTATGGTCACTTCTTCGATTTCTAACTTATTCATGAAGACCTATAGCTTCAAGAATTTCTTTGACCAACTTAGGATTTTAGAAGAAGCAAGGAAATATGTGACTATAACACTAGTTTAGATAGTTGGAGAACAGAATGACGAGTGTAACTTAGTAAGATGACCTATAGGGAAAATGGCTAGTGGGTATTAAAATGCTATTGTGTTTATAATAGCAGACATGTGTACACTCCATCCTTATCATAATAAGCCTCTCTACATGGAAAGCACTATAAATGAATTTTCTATTAGGAGAACATTCAGTGATGATAGTTCTTTTGTGAATCTCATACGTCTATCCATTTTGAAGGTTATAAACATAGATCTGAAGAGTTTACATCATCCTATGACTATCATTTTTTTATAATAAGGAGATCATGACTTTAGGTCAAGTGACAGTGAACTTCAAGATAGGGCCAATTCGAGATTAGGCATGTTTCCATGTTATTGATGCAAATGTGACTTATCATGCTCTAATTTAAAAAATTCTTGCACATGCAAAATATCATTCATTTTTCACGCCATCAATGTTTTAAGGGACATTGGAAAGAGAAGGATATTTTTATTATAGCCACTAAAACGTCATTTGAAAGGGATGGGGTAAATTATACAAAGGTTTCTTTCTTTAAGGATCCAACAGAAGATGGGGAAACAACCATTGCTAAACCTATGGGTGTTCCACTTCTGTGATGGGAAGAGTATGTTGGGAATAAGGCAGAGAACAATGGCAAGAATAAAAACAAAATGGGAAGAGAAGAACATGACACACTTCCATAGATAAGGAAGTAATGGAGGAAAAAACATCTAATGGGTTAACCTTCTATGCACATGAAGATGGAAAAATTGTGTGCTGCTTATGATGGGATGCGAGATCTAAAGAAACATTTTCTCTTGACCTCAAACTTTGGGAGCCACCGAATGCATCACCATCATGTCTTTAGGTGGAAGTAGAAAAAGAAGAAGTACAAAAGGTATTACCTATGAGGAACAACTCCAAGATCAACCCAAGCCTCAAGGTGATGAATTAGAGGAAATAAATATGTCGAAAGAAGGAGAAATGACCAAGCTATTTTTTATAAGCAAGATTTTTTCTAATGAGCAAAGGGTTGCACTACTTGAGTTATTGAGAGAATTCCAAGGTGTGTTTGCTTGGACTTATGAGTAGATGCCTAGACTAAATGAAAACCTTTTTACTCACAAGCTACACATTTCTCAACAAAGTAAGCCAGTGAAGCAACATGCTCATGTATTCCGCCATGAGATAAAATGTTAGATAAAAAAAGAGATTAACAAACTTTTCAAGGTTGGATTCATCAAACCCATACATTATCTAACTTAGCTAACAAATGTAGTTCTTGTGCAAATGAAAAATGGAACAATTCGAGTGTGTGTAGATTTCAGAGATTTGAATAAGGCATACTTAAAAGATAAATTTCCTTATCCTAATGTTGATACTTTAATGGATGCTACAATTGGTCATGAGATGTTCTCCTTTATGGATGGGTTTAGTGGATACAATCAAATAAGGAGGGCACGAGAATGTGTTGAGAAAACAACTTTTAAGATTCCATTTGTTAATTTCTACTACACTGTCATGCCATTGAGGTTAAAAAAATGTAGGTGCAACCTACCTACGTGCCATGAAAGCTATCTTCCATGACATGATGCATGACTGTATGGAATATTATATGGATGATATAGTGGTGAAGTCCAAGAAGGCTTCTAATCACCTTGAATACCTCAAAAAAGAATTTGAATAGTGTAGAAAGTATAATTTTCGCATGTATCCTTTCAAGTTTGCATTTCGAGTAACAATTGGAAAATTCTTGTGTTTTATGGTTCATAAAAAAGCATAGTTGTTGATCCTATGAAAAATAAAGGCTAGTCAATCCATGTTGTCTCTAGTGAATTAAAAACAACTCAAAAGCTTGTTGGGGAAAGTCTCTTGTATTAAGAGACTTATTCCAACTTTAGGAGAAATTATTGTGCCTTTCCAAGTCTTACTTAAAAAATGTGTTCCATTCACATGGGATGAACTGTAACAACTAGCATTTGAGAAGACAAAAAAGATTCTCACTTCTCCTGCAATAATGACCATGTCTATCAAAGGAAAGCCAATGATGTTGTATTTGACTTCTACTCCATATTCAATTGGTACTTTACTTGTGCAGGAAGTGGATGGAGAAGAAAAACTTGTGTACTACCTCAATAGATGCTTACACAGAAGTGAGTTTAATTATCCACCTATGGAGAGAAGTACTATCTTGCTTTAGTGTATGCAAGTCAGAAGCTTCGACATTATTTCTTGGCTCATAAGCTCATAATAGTGACAAAGTCAAGCCCCATCAAGCTCATAAAAGTGAAGGTAAAGTCCTCCACGCTGTAATCATAGTATGAGAAAAAGTGCTCCACCATACAAGAATAGCATGCCATATCCATCAATTTTTCTCTACAAATGTTGAGCTTAGAGGTGACACGTACAACATCAAGTATTCCAATAGTTGAGAGAATTTTAACATAAATAGGATTCTTCAACACCTTGTTTACCCACTCATCCCCACCATGAACAAATTGAGAATTAGAGCTTAGCTTTGTAACGGTGATAACTCTATGATATAGAGTTATTTTGCTACATTTTGATTATAAAAAATAGTTAAGTCTTTGTGTTTTAAAGTAATTTTAGGTAGTTTTTATGCTTTTCATTATTAAGTTTAATACATGTTGGAATAATTTAATTTTAGTAATTTTAGCTCGTATTTATGTTAAAAGTCCTAATTTGATCCATAATTGATTTAGTCCTTGTTTTAAAGGTGTGCAAGTACATAAAACTTCGTGGAGGTGAACCGAGCAAGGATGATTCAATGTAGAATTTTCTAAATATATTGTAGTATTTTGAGCATAGCTCTCCCTACAAAACTTATAATTTGTTGATTCTTAGACCATTGGAAATATGAGAGGAAGGGCTACAACTTTCATGTTTTCCACTTTGCCCAATTCGGCATGGAAGAAGGTAAAAATCGCAAAATTTTTTTTGAAAGCCAAGAAAAAATATAAGTAAGAAATCACAAGAAGAAAACTTGCTCAAAAAGATTTGTAAAAGAACAAACTGTGCTCTAAATTTTCTTTTGCTTTGAATTTGAATAAAGCAAATTGTTCATAGCTGCTTCGTATTTATAAGACACATAGAATCAAGGGCTTTATGAAAAAGATTAACTTTCCTTTTACCACTTGTATCTTGAAAATCTCGTTTTATATCGAAAATTTATTATTGTATAATCAATCAAATTTTACACAAGATATGATAACACATCTTACACAAAACAGTAACGTGTTATAACCCAAGGCATTACTATTTAAGGTGTTACTATCTAAAGTAGTACTACTTGAGGTGTTACTGGCTAAGTGTTGTTCAATTTGCCACGCAAGTGCACGTATTGTTAACAAGTAATATAATGAAAAATAAAGTATTGTCCCATGAGGAATTGCACCAAAATCTTTTGTTAACTATTACAATTAATAGAGTTTAATCTTATTCAAACAACCAAATCCAAAATTACTGAAAACTAAAACTAATAACAAGAATAATAGTTTAAACTAGATAAATCAATAAAAAAAAAAGCCTAGAATTACAATCTCCCTTTAACACTTTAGTTAAATCTCTTATACTCTCTCTCTACTTACTAGATAGTTGAGTTGTTAACCTAGAGTTCTAATTTATTTATAAGTTTCTTCTAGTGTTCTTCTAAAAATCTCTCTCTCAACCAATTCATTATATTCCTATGCAAATTGAAATTAAGAAAGACAAATTAAGCTTAAACTCTAATTACGGCTACATATGGCATGTAAGTGTATTCCTACCTTACACGTGAATCAAATTAATCAATTATCTAATTGATATTGAATATATGATATTTCATCCAAGGTTTACACTAAACTCCCTCTTCTAGTTCTGTTGAAGTTACCTTATCTATCTAGTTGGTGGCCAATTAATTAGATGCATTAATCACAAGACTGAAATAAATAACTTAAACACTATCAATCATAAGCAAGAAAGAGTACTAAAAATTCAAACTAAATGTTGGGTTCAATTGCAATCGTAGATAAAGAAATTTAGTTCCCCATAACTACTAAAAACATCATCCCAAAAAGTTTAACCATTAATACAAAACAAGTATAGAAAAACTAAAGAAGAAAAGAAAACTAATATTTGTCAAGTCTTCAATCTTCAATCTTCAAGAGTTTTTCATTGCTTTCTTGCTTGCTTGATGTCTCTTTTTCTTCAGAGAAAATCTATCTTAATTTTTCCCTTCAAGTGCTCTGAAAGAGTCTTTAAATAGGGCTCAAAATCCTACTCGAATTAAACTCCCAAATTTGTCACTGCTCAAGCTACTATGTCGGCACTACGATGCCACTCGCTCAGTGCTGCGGTGCCAAGCTCTTTGTCTTGGCTAGTGCAACTTTCTTTTTCATGGTGCCGTGGCACCCATGTATCCATGGCCGTAATGCCCAAGGTTCTATCTTGTTTTCTTTGTTCTACTTCACTTATTGAAATTGTGACATTATTTTCTCCTTTTTTCAGGCTGAACTAGGCAGAGTGGTAAACATGAAAGTTATATTCCTATCTCTTAGCTTTCCATTGGCTTAAAAATCACATTAATTGGACTTCTATAATGAAAGTTATGCTCAAAAAACTAGAACATGTATAGGAGAAGCATGGACCTTTTATGCATTTTTCTTTAACAATTTAAGCTCTTTTCATTACATACTTACAAAACCAACAAGCTAATCAATAATAACTAAACTAAAAGCAAATTATAATCAAACTAAAATAAACAAACTTAAATTAAATCGACCTTACATGATTTACTAAATTAAACAAATAAATAAAAATACCTAATTTTCTAAGCTAAATCTCAAGAACTTAACCAATTAATACTCAAAATATGACAAAATACCTCTATAACATAACGTTATTAGAATCTCAAACTTAAGATTTGCCAATCATCAAGCAAAAACATAAAAGAAAACTTTAAACAAAACAAAACATGTAGATAATGAAAAGAATTTAAATAAGAAAACAACTAACTAACTAAAGAAGAGTTGCACCAAACCAATGATCTCCCATATATTTTTCTAAAGTCGGAATAACTCTCAAGCCCAGCTCCCTGTTAAATTTTTATTAATAATCAAAAAATAAATTACATTATGGAGAAGGACATAAACTTTACCTCGAAAAATAAAATGAAAAAGAAAAAACCTAAGAGAAATATTACTCTTATAGCATTTAATTTCCTTGTGCATTGAGATGTAATTTCTTTTAAAGTGAACTAATATGCAAAAATAAAATAAAATTGCTAAGAGAGATATTATATTCCTAGCAAATTTTAATAATGCTATGGGAAATAATATTACTGAAATGCCCCATACTTTGATATGGTGATAAATAAATTTGGTCGGATGCGAATTGAGGCATAATAAGGAACTTTGGGAACCAAAGAGACAAGATAAAATTGTTAGAATAACATAATATTTTATTAATGAAATAATATTAAAATATTAATATTTAGCCGGATGTCGAAGTCAGTCATGAAGAAGGATCATATGGCTGATCCAAGTGGGGGAGAAGATGTCAAGCCTGACTCTGTAAAATATTTGTCATGACATACATGTGATAGATAGCATGTTTGCATGCTAGGAGAGTCTAAAAAAATTTACAAAAGTCGATATTGTACTTAGAGGTACAACAAAATTGATTTAAGTCTCGAACTTGATCAAATAGAGAATTTAAGATGAAATTAAGAATTTTAAAGTCCCAGAATGGTTTAATATGGTGATTTGGAGTTCGATGATCAATTTGGAGTCAAACCGAAAATATCACTATCTAGGGGTAAAATGGTAATTTTGCCACTCGAGGACAAAATGGGAAATTTTTTTGAAAGATTTTGATCATATTTGACTTATTGGAGTATGATTTAAGGTTGAGAAGTGAAAATTTGTAATCTCGGTATTTTTTGAAGCATAGGGGTAAAATGGTAATTTTGCCACCCTAGGGGCAAAACAGTAATTTTCCACCACCAGGACACTTGTCCAGCACATGAATTTTATCCAATATTATCATGAATAATTGAAGGAATTTATATGGTGGAGAGAGAAAGCTTAATAGTTAAGAAATAAAAATAGACTTGTGAAATGGTGACACATGGCATATTTATAGCCATTAAATATTTAGCTTTAAAATTTACACAAAATCAGCCCATTTCTCATTCATATGGCCAGCCAAAGAAGAACAAAGGAGGAAAGGAAAAAAACAAGAACCCTAGGTGGGAAAATTGAAGAAAAAGTGTGGGATTTCAAGGGATTAAGCTAATAAAGGTAAAATTTCTTAATTTTGACTTGTGATTTACACTACCCATGCTTTCTTTTTCATTTTCCATGGTTAGATTTCATGTTTTTATGGTGAATTCATGGCTGGTTGGAATGGGTATGGAGAGAGAATGAAGTTGGATTGATTTGATTCTAAGTTATGTTAGTGTTTTTAGTTAGTTTATCATGTCTAGAAACAAACCAACAAGAAAAATTCATTTTCTCCCATTACCCATCATTGGCCAAATTTTCTAGGGAGGATATTGTGGCTGAAATTGATGATATTTTATGATATTTTGGTGGTATTTGATGTTTGGTGAGGCTAGAAATTAAATGGGAAATTTTGGTGGGAAAATCTGAATTTTTGCTTAACGTATAGACATGTGTGATTATTGACCCGAGACTGATAAATTGAATCTCATTCACAGTCACTGAGGTAATTTAGGTATAATTGGAGTATAGAAAGTGACAAGAATTGATTTGGAGTTAAATTGGAGATTTTAGCCGGTTAGGCCGAGTATAGTGTGACTTAGGTTGAATATCACATTTAAGTGATTAATCAGACATTTTGCATCCCATCGCATGCATTCATTTAGAATTAGAGAGCCTGAAATAGTTTATGATAAATTGACACAATTTATTGAAATTCGTGTCACGTATAATGTATAGGTAGTGAGCCTTCAAACAAGGGTAAAGAGATTGTGCCCGAAGACTGAGAATAGGAGTATATCGAACTCCTAGTACTGTGAGTAACCTTATTATCATTTTTATTATCTAAAGTACATCTTAATTCGATTTTGGTGAAATTTTATGAAATGAGTTAAATGACAAATTTTAGGTTTTATAAACAAAAATGAGTTTAAATAAAAAGATTTTATAAATTGTTTTGGAAACTGAATGATGATTTTGAAAATAGAGTAATTGGAGACCACTGATATACTGTAAATTTAAGATTGAATTGATGGCTTATGTTATTGTGTTCGCATGACTGACTGGGCTGTGTTTTATGAATTGTATGAATTGTTTTATTTTACCCTTGTAGGCTGGGTAGTAATATATTAGCCCTGTCATGCTGTCAAGATTTTATTGTATGGTGGGTTTAGCTTACTGTAGTAGGTGGGTTTCCGTGGACTAGCTTATTAGAGGGGCACAGTAAACCCCGTTATATTTTACCTCGGTTGGAGAGGCGAGTAAGGTAACTCCCGAGGTATGATTTTAGAGTTCACTTCATACCAAACCACCACGTGAAGGTGAGCTCGGCCAAACGCCAAGGAACGACTATATTTTCAAAATGAATACATGTTTTATGAGTACATGACTTTCTAATAGCCTTGGCGGACTCAGTTAGGATAGCCCTCGGCCAAGGTATCTCAGATAACTGAGTATGATAATAATTTTTGGCATAAGCCAAGCTTTTTAAGAAATTCATAAGCCATACTGATTACTTGATTTAAATAAATTGATTTCATTTGGTTGAAATAAGTTGAAAAATGATAAATTACAGTTTGATGAAATGTTTAATAGTCTCATTTTACTCACTTTTAGATATTTTAAATGATATTTGTTTACTCATTGGGATTTTATAATCTCACCACCCTCATTTCCACCCATTTCAGGCATCAGGATAGTCGGTAAATAACTCATTTCATCGAGGACTACAATTGGATTGACATCCTCAAAATATGTAGGTTCAATTCTTTTGACACTTTTAATCGCTTGTGGGCCCACGTGTCACTGTAAATTTAATTTTATACTTTGGTTATCTATATTACAATATATATGAATCTATTTTGCTTTTTCTCTGTAAAAATTATTTACGCAGTGTTCTAAAAATATTGTTTTATGAAAAAATTGAATATTTTATTCTATAACTTTATTATATTCAAATAGTTATAATTTTATTTTAAATGAAAGTTTTAGACGTTTAAATTTATTTTTGATTATGAATTATGTGTTTTATACTTGCATACTACATTTTTAACTAGTTTCGAAACTTTTAAGGAAAAATGACCAAAATGCCCCTATGAGACATAAATCATTTTTTTATTGATTACAGTTGGAAATAGCTTAAATTCTTTTAGAACATGATAATTGGTAACGGTTGCTCATTAGGAAAAAGAGAAACTGATATTAAAGCCTTGCGGGGTTTCGGTTGATAATCTGGATAATGAGTGTCGATCGGGATAACGAGGTGATTGTCACAGGCTCGATGGGAGTTCCGGGTTGTGACAATTACTCTTTTACAATAAGCTAATGTTAAACAATAAATACTAAGCATTATTCCCTTACATTTATTTGAACTTAACATATGCTAAATTCATTTTATCTAATTTTAAGATGCCATATAGCTCACCTTCGGCATGATGAAAAGCCTTAAGTTTGCTATGTGAATGGCCTTGGTTAGATAAGAAATCCGCTGCTTGATTACCCTTACGATGGATATAAGTGATTCAGTAGTTGAAATGTTGTAAACAGTTTTAAATATAGGCAAAAATGTACCAAATATCATAAGATCCATGAGTACCTTGGGCTATCATATGGACAACCACCTTTGCATCCATTTCAATCCATAAAGTGTGAACATTGTAATCCTGACATAGAAAGAGACCTCTTTGAAGAGCAAGTAATTAAGCTTTCATTGGATGTTGTGCACCAAAATTTTTAGAGAAGCCAAAAATAAGTTTACCTGTATTATCTCTCGCTACACCTCCTCTTGCTGCATTTTGACAATTATCTCTCGAACTTCCATCTACATTCAATTTAATTTCAGACCTACCTAGTGTCAACCATGTGATTATTTGTGGCGGAATGGGGGCAGGTTGATTCTGCAAGGAAACATTCCACAACTTCCATCTACATGTCCCTTTTCCATTGTCGCTTGCATATAAGATCTCCTTTATGAAGCTGCATCAACAACTTCATGATCCACTGTATAATTTGTTATTGATAAACACCTAATTACCTGTGCTTAGAATCATTCCTTTCAACCCATAAAAACCAATATATAAATATTGGTAATAAAACATGAATATGTCTTGACTTTGTAAAGCTGCTTGAGTAATACCAAGCCCATAAGATATACAAAATATTACGTGGTTGTTCAATTGAAACTTGAAAAAATTGTGAAAAATATTTCCACACATACCTTGCGACAAGATTTTCCCAAAGCACATGTAATAGTGCCTCTTCAGATGTACAACACTTACATTTTGAAACCTTTAGCCTTTAATCTTATATCAACATGCAACCAGTCATGTATAACTCTCTAAAAGAAAAGGGAAATAATTAGAGGAATACTTTTATGCCAAATTAAATCATAGGCATTATTTTCGAGTTGCTTTTGATGAATTGATTCCCATACACTTTTAGTATAAAAAACCGCATTAGAAGTATAGATCCAGTATGCTACATCATCACTATCATTTTCTATTCGAATTTCAATAATATTTTCCACCATGCAATTAGGTAAATAGCGTTTTAATTTCTCCACATCCCATTTGTCGTCCTTATAAAAATAATGAACTTTAATAGAAGAATGCAAATGGGAAGAGAAAAAATTTACCAAAGGTGTGTCTCCCATCCAACAATCATGCCAAAAAAGTAAGTCTCCTTTGCAAATTTTCCAATGTATATCCTCTTCTGTAATTCGACATCCACGTTTTAACCTTTTCTTAATCGAAGAGTCATGGATTTTTGTATTCACTTGTATAGGTCCACCACAATACTTTTGTTTCATGAATCAAGCCCAAAGACTATTGGAAGAGCGAAGTAACCACCAAAACTTTATATTAAAAACTTCAAAAATATCCATTAAGCTTCTAATCTCTAAGCCACCTTCCCTACTAAGATAACATATTTTTTGCCAAGTAAACCAGTGAAAGTGCTCAATATATGCCGAATCCCCCCATAAAAAGCTATTGAAAATTTGCTCTATTTTTTTGATCACACATATTGGAGGTTTGAGTACCAATAACAAATATAGTGACGTAGAAGAAAGTACACTATGAATCAAATTAATTTGACCACTTAGAGATAACACCTTGTTCTCCCAACCTGAAATTTTATCTTGAATATTAAATACCAAAGAGTCAAATAAGAATGATTTTTTTGGACCTTTATAAAATGGTGCTCCCAAATAAATAATTGGTAGTACTTTATGAGAAAATCCTAAAGCTGATGTAATAATTTGGACCCTGGAATGAGAGGTTTTGTTGCTCAAAATAAAACAACTCTTTTCCTAGCTAAGTCGTTGACCAGGCACTATCTCATATTCTTGCAAAAACTTCCAAATCCTCCCTAATGTTGATCGGCTACCATTGGTAAAGATAACAATATCATCTATAAATGCCAGATGATTAATATTCATAGGGCAACTTGAAGAATATCATACTGATGGATATTTCTCATATAAATCATTTAACCTCTGTGACAAGTACTCTGCTGCCAATATAAAAGTAAATGAGAGATGGGATCACCTTGTCATAGCCCTCTACAGATTTGAAGTACCCAATCGATGAGCCATTGATTAGTAAGGAGAACCAACAATTAGCAACACATCATTGTATGATGTTAACCCACAGTTTAGAAAATCAAACTTTTCTCAACATTTTATATAAAAAATTCAAATCAAGCAGGTCATAGGCTTTCACCATATCCAATTTAAAAATCACATTTCCACCATGCACGTTTTGATCAATTTGGTGAATTAATTCTTGAGCCAATAAAATATTATCACTGATGAATCTTCCTGCTATGAAGCCACTTTGATTATCTGAATTAATAGTAGGCAAAATTTTTGGCTAAATGGTTAGCAAGACATTTAGTAATTATTTTGTTCATTACCGTTGATAAACTCTGTGATATAGAGTTATTTGGGATTAATTTTGGCAATAATTTGGCTAGGTTTTTGTAGTAATGCATAAAAATTAGTAGGTTTTATTTAATTATTTTAAATTAGTTATTTTAGGTGAGTCAATCTAATTTTGGTTAATTTTATATTTAATTTGGTGTTAATGTAGTTAAGATAGGTTGTTATTGATTTAATTGTGCTTTTGCAGGTGTTTGAAAGAATAATTTTAGTAAAAGAAGGAGAGCAATTTCAAGGTGTAGACTTTCAATGCATATGTTTCTGTATTTTGGCCATAACTTTCTCTACAAAGCTCCAAATGAAGCGCTTCTTGAACCATTGGAAAGATAATAGAAAAATCTATAATTTCATGTTTACACTTTGCCCAGTTCGGTCTGGAAGATGGTCAAAAATCTTGTTAAAATTGATGTACTACAGTAGTCCTAGAGCAATTACAATTTCTGTTAATTAATTTGGCAAAGCTGCGACTTACATTGTCTAATGAGGAAATCCTAGCTAAAATTGACTTCTTTCTTCACTCAACTTGGCCTAACTTTAAAGCCTATAAAAACAACCTTTTTGAGGACTAAAAAAAAGAAGAAAACACCAGATTGACATATGAGAGTCAAGCTATAGAGTCAATGAAGCTAAGAAGAATTTGCAGAATTCAAGGAGATTTGAAGATCAAGAATACAATTCTTGAGTTTTTCTTAATTTTTTTTTATTCTCTTATTTTCTTGATTTTGTTTTAATGTTTATATTTTATTCAGTGATGATGTGTGACTTGATGGGGAACTAAATTGTTAATCTAAGATTGTGATTGAACTCAATATATAGTCTGAATTATTTATCTCTCTTTTACTCATGTTTGATGGATTTAAATTGTTTATTTTATTATGTTCTTAATGCTTCTAATTGCCTGATCACCAATTAGATTGAATTGGAAACCTAGGTTAAACCTTGACAAAGGAGATTTAGGTAGACCTTGAATAAAATAGTGTATGATCGAATACACTTAGTTGATTAGGTGGTTTGATTTGCATATAGAGTAGACATACACTTATAAGTCGTACGTACCTAGGATTAGAACACAAACTTAATGAATCTTTCTTCAATTTAATTTGCATAGACATATAGTAAATTAATTGGGAGAGATATTTTTATAAGAAACTCGACACAAACTTGTAAATAGTTTAAGACTCTAGGTTAGCAACTTAATCTATTAAACTGAGTTAAGAGAGAGAGACAATAATCAAATAAAGTATTGAAGGATATCATAATCTTAGGTCTGGTAGTCATTTACATTTAGTAAAGTAAAATTTGCTGATATATTAGTTTTAGTTATTAGTTTATTAATTTAAAATTTTCTTTTAATTTTATTTGTTTAGATAAAATTAAGGTGTGTTAATTTTAGTAGTTAACTATAAGGATTAATTCAATTCTCTATGGGATCAACACTCTACTCATCTCTATATTATCTTTGCGATATGTACACTTGCGTGAGTAGAAAATTCAACAACAAATTTTTGGCGCCATTACCGGAGAATTGATTTTTAATTCTTTTTTGTTAATATTAATACCAAGCATTCTTAATTTTAATCTAGACTTTTTTTTTTATTTTTTTTTATTTTTCATGTACTTTTGGTCATTGTATGCGAAGAGCTCGAAATTTGAAAATTGTTCCTTTTGATCCAGAAATTAAGAAAACTTTTTATAGACTTCGGAGGAAAAATAAAAAATTTTTGCTCCAAGTAAAACAATGGTTGATCAACAAGAGGAAGAGACTAAGCCTTTGAAGAATTATGCAGTCTCACAAGTACAAAATCTCCACTTTAGTATCCAAAGACCTCATATTTTGAAATTAAGCCATCAATTATTTAGATGATTCAGATTACTGTTCAGTTTGGGGGTTTGCGTAATGATGATCCGAATGCTCATATAATAAATTTTCTGGAAATTTACGATACATTCAAGGCTAATGGTGTTACTGATGATGCCATAAGATTGAGGCTTTTCCCTTTTTCATTGAGAGATAAAGCAAAGAGTTGGTTAAATTCGCTTCTTGTTGGTTCCATTAATACTTGGGATGATTTGGCTTAAAAATTCTTAGCAAAATTCTTCCCACTTGTAAAGTCATCAAAAATGAGGAATGATATTACTTCTTTCATGCAATTTGATTCTGAATCACTATATGAGGCGTGGGAAAGGTATAAGGATTTGATGAGAAGATGTCCTCACCATGGATTACCTAAGTGGTTGCAAGTTTAGACTTTTTATAATGGTTTGCTTTGACCTTTTAGAACTACCATTAATGTTGCCGCTAGGGGTGCACTTATGAGTAAATCCATTGATGAGGCTTATGATTTGCTTGAAGAGATAGCTTCTAATAATTATCAATGGCCATATGAAAGATTGGGTACAAGAAAAATTGCTGGAATTCATGAATTAGATGTGATAAAAACTGTTTCCACACAATTGGCCTTTCTCACAAAGAAAATAGATAAGCTGAGTGTTAATGCTGTTCAAAACTCCTTTATGACATGTGAATTTTGTGGGGAAGGACATTCCAATGACAATTGTCCCATCTATTTTGAGTATTGTCAATTTCTTGGAAATACGCAACAGAACAATTCCTATTCCAACACTTATAATCTTGGTTGGAGGAATCATCCTAATTTTTCATGCAATAACAACTAGGGGTCCTCATCAACGGCTAAGTCAAACTTCCCCCCTAGATTTCCATCTAGAGCCCCTATGCTAGAAAAAAAGCCTTCAATGGAGGATATGTTCATGCAATTCATGACAAAGACTGATGCATTCATAACAAAGACTGATGCATTTATGATAAGGACTGATGCCTCCATTCAAAATCAAGCAACTTTAATTACAAATCTTGAGATACAAGTAGGCTAACTTACCAGTGCTTTAAATACTAGACCTCAAGGTACTTTACCAAGTGATATTGAACCCAACCCAAGAAGAGAAGGTAAGGAACATTGCATGGCAATTACTCTTTGCAATGGAAAAGAGTTACGTAAAGAGGTAAGTAATCAAGCATTAAATCCTGAGATCTCAATTCAATCTGATGAGAAAGAAATTGAAAAAGATGCTAAAAAAGAAATTGTGGTTGAAGAATCTACAAAAAATTCAAAAGAAAAATCACAATATGCCCCCACACCTCCACCACATTTTCCTTAACGTTTTCAAAAGCAAAAACTTGACAAACAATTCCAAAGATTTCTTAAGGTATTTAAAAAACTACACATTAATATTCATTTTGCTGAAGCTTTAGAACATATGCCAAGTTATCTTAAATTCTTCAAAGACATCCTGACCAAAAAGAGGAAATTGGAAGAGTTTGAGACAATTGCACTTACTGAAGAGTGTAGTGCTATAATCCAGAATAAGCTTCCACCAAAGTTTAAAGATCCAGGGAGTTTTTCTATTCCATGCATTATTGTAATTTTAAAATTTCAAAAGCTTTATGTGATTTAGGTGCTAGTGTTTCAATAATGGCTTTATCTATTGCCAGGAAACTTGGATTTCAAGAGATACAACTTACTATAGTTACCTTGTAATTACCAGACATAACAATTAGGCACCCAGTTGGGGTTGTAAAGGATGTTTTGCATAAAGTTGGGCATTTATACATTCTGGTAGACTTCATTGTGCTTGAGATTAAAGATGATGTTGAAATTCTTCTTATTTTGGGAAGACCATTCTTAGCTACAGCTGGAGCACTTATTGACGTGAAGAATGGCAAAATAACTTTTAGAGTTGGAGAGGAGGAAGTGATATTTAATTTGTTCAATGCAACTTAGTATCCCTATACAGATAGTTGCTATAAAGTGGATTTAGTCAATGAGGGTAAAGGTAAGCCTATTCCACCACCTTTAATAGAGCAAGCACCAATTCTTAAGACAAAACCACAACCATTTTCTAGCTATCTTGATTTTGTGGTTGGACAGCGAGTAGTACTTTCTGATTTACAACTCCATCTTTTGCCATGGAATCTTAGACCTTATTAGGGGAACAAGTTTAATGTAAAAAAAATTCATCCTTATGATGTTATCAAGATTTAAAGTGGACTTACCAGAGTAGTCAAGGTCAATAAAGAAAATCTCGAGCTGCATAAAGTAATGAAGAAGTCGGTACTATAGTCAAGCTAGTGACTATAAAGAAGTGCTTATTGGGAGGCAACCTAAGCACTCTAACTTACTTGATTTTATTTTATTTTTATTTATTTAATTATTAAATTATTAACACTTTTTTTTATTTTGTGCAGGTTCATAAAAAAAATTTTTTAAAAAAAATTTCAAAAAAAATTCAAAATGAAAAGTGGTAAGCCGTAGCTCCCATTATGGGAAGCTGCGGCTTCACGGGGTGTAAAGAGCATGAGCCACGACTCACCAGGCTCAGAGCCACGGCTCCACAAAAAAAAAAAAAAAAATTCAAAAAAAAGGGGTGGTAAGCCGCGGCTTCCCAGACACAAAAGGACGCGAGCTGTGGCTCACTAAGCTAAAAGCCGCGGCTCGCTCTTAAAAAAAAAAACCCATAAGCGAGCCCCCCTCCCTTTTAAGTGGGCTACCAATTGCTACCCACTCCCCATAACCCTTTTTTTCCCTTTTTTTATGGGCTACCAAACATTGGGCAGCCCACTAACCAAACCCAAATTTTTTTTTATTTGAACTACCCATTACCCATTTACCCAATTACCCATTTACCCACTTTACCCACTAACCCATTTACGCATTACCCAACAAAAACTTTTCCTTTATTTATTTTCTTTTTAGTTATTTTTATTATTTATTTTATTTCTCTACATTAATTAATTAATTATTTTTTTTTGTAGTAAAAAAAAATTTCCTCCAAGTGGCAATGAAGGTGATAACAATAAAGAGGAGAATTAGAGCTTTTCAAAAAATTCATCCAATCATTAGGGGAGTATTCTTTACTTTTTCTTTATTTTTTTTAACATTGAGGACAATGTTTAGTTTAAGTTTGGGGGGGGGGGGAGTGAATTTATTTTTCTGATGGTGAATATTTTGTGAAGTTTTAAATTTAATTTTGTGTGCATGTTTATCTAGATTTATAAATAATTTAGAATTAGTTGATAAAAGAATTTAATTTTGTTGAATTTTAGGAATCTAGAGTCAGGTTATGCTAATTTCTTTCAATGATTTTTTTATCCAATGAAGATAATTAGTTGTCTTGAATTTTTAGCCTTTGGTAAATAAGGTTTTTGTTTGGATTCATGCTAAATTTTTTTGTTAAGTATTATTGTTAGGATGTGATTTCCACAATTTTGAGCACTATATCTTTTACTTGAATTATTATGAATATTTAGAGAAGGTTTATATTGATGAGAATTTTAGATTAAGTCATGAATTCTAGAATTTACTTGATTTTCTCTCGAGGTGAAATCCTAGGCAATACTTAGTTAGGGAGATGATCTAGGCCATCTTTGGACTGTTTGAGCCTAAAAAGCCAACCTTGTTAAATTTTATCTTTAGTATACCCCTTTTGAGCCTAATTTCCCTTTTCTTTGTTTAACTACATAATAATTGAGCTTAGTCTTAAAATTAAATTTCCAATTTTGCAACCCTCACTCTTAAGCATGTATATTGTTTTAGGAAATATAAATTGAGCTACATGTTGAAAAAGGTGGAAAGGTGACGTTGATGTGAAAGAAAAAAAAAAGAAGAAAAAAAGTTCAAAATATGAAAAATAACCCCACTACCTATAATACAAAGAAAATAAGTTAGGGGGTGTGAAATTGCGAAAAAAAAAGTGTTGGATGAAAGGAAAAGTTCAAATGTGGAAGAAAAGGTGTACTAGGAAAAGGAAAATAGAGCTCTATATATAGGTCCTACAATAGATATGTGCTTAGGGTGATTTGAGCCACCTTAATATCCTTTATCATACCTTGACCCTAACCATACATTACAAGCTTTATAAAGTCCTATTGATCCCTAGCTTTGTATTGGTCTACATTAGTAGAGAGAGAGATGAAAAGTAAACCTATGGAAATCTAGTATAATTTGAAATTTGTGTTGGCATAAACTCATCCGGATATTATGATATTCTTGGTAAAAGATTCACACACATACGAAAATCCATTCGAGATGTGCTTGCATTAAAATTGAAACATGAATTTGAATGGGACCTTTATTTTTCCCTAGATTAATGATTTATAGACATACTTTTGATGAAATTATAAAGAATCGTTGAGTTGGTGCACTTTATCTTTAGTAGTAGTAATAGTAATAGTAGTAGGAGTAATTATATTTATTTTAGTGTTCATTAATTGAATTTGATATTCGTACGTTAGGTTCTTTTCTATGTTCTGCTTGAGGACTAGCAAAATCTTAAGTTTGGGGGTGTGATAACTCTATGATATAGAGTTATTTGGGCTTAATTTTGATAATAATTTGGCTAGGTTTTTGTAGTAATGCATAGAAATTAGTAACTTTTATTTAATTATTTTAAATTAATTATTTTAGGTGAGTCAATCTAATCTTGGTTAATTTTATATTTAATTTGGTGTTAATGTGGTTAAGTAGGTTGTTATTGATTTAATTGTGCTTTTGTAGGTGTTTGAAAGAAGAATTTAGTAAAAGAAGGAGAGCAATTTGAAGGTACAGACTTCCAATGCATATGTTTCGGTATTTTGGCCATAACTTTCTGTACAAAGCTTCAAATGAAGTGATTCTTGAACCATTGGAAAGATAAGAGAAAAATCTATAACTTCCATGTTTACCACTTTGCTAGTTCAGTCTAGAAAATGGTCAAAAATCTTATCAAAGTTGACATACTATAGCAATCCTAGAGCAATTACGATTTTTGTTAATTAATTTGGCAAAGTTTCAACTTACATAGTCTGATGAGGAAATCCTAGCTGAAATTGACTTCTTTCTTCACTCAACTTGGCCTAACTTCAAAGCCTATAAAAACAACCTTCTGGAAGACTAAAAAAAGAAGAAAACACCAGATTGACATCTGAGAGTCAAGTCACAAAGTCATTAAAGCTAAGAAGAATTTGCAGAATTCAAGGAGATTTGAAGATAAAGAATACAATTCTTGAGTTTTTCTATATTTTTTTTTATTCTCTTATTTTCTTGGTTTTGTTTTAATGTTTATATTTTATTCAATGATGATGTGTGACTTGATGGAGAACTAAATTATTAATCTAAGATTATGATTGAACTCAACATATAGTATGAATTATTTATCTTTCTTTTACTTATGCTTGATGGATTTAAGTTGTTTATTTTATTTTGTTCTTAATGCTTCTAATTGCCTAATCACCAATTTGATTGAATTGAAAACCTAGGTTAAACCTTGACAAAGGAGATTTAAGTAAACCTTGAATAAAATAGCGTATGATCGAATACACTTAGTTGATCAGGTGGTTTGATTTGCATATAGGGTAGACATACTCTTATAAGCCATACGTAGCCAAGATTAGAGCACAAACTTAATGAATCTTTCTTCAATTTAATTTGCATAGACATATAGTAAATTAATTAGGAGAGATATTTTTATAAGAAACTCGACACAGACTTGTTAATAATTTAGGACTCTAGGTTAGTAACTTAATCCATTAAACTTAGTTAAGAGAGAGAGAGAGACAATAATCAGATAAAGTATTGAAGGATATCATAATCTTAGGTCTGGTAGTCATTTACATTTAGTAAAGTAAAATTTGCTGATATATTAGTTTTCGTTATTAGTTTATTAATTTAAAATTTTCTTTTAATTTTAATTGTTTAGATAAAATTAAGGTGTGTTAATTTTTGTAGTTAACTATAAAGATTAATTCAATTCTTTGTGGGATCGACACTCTACTTATCTCTATATTATCTTTGCGATACGTACACTTGCGTGAATAGAAAATTCAACAACAACTGTGCATAAGCTGATAGGTCTAAAATCCTTCCAATGTGTTGGTGAAATATTTTTGGCTAGTAGAATTATTGTTGTCGAAGTAATTCCCCTTGGTAGTGCCACACCATGGAAAAAATCTTTTATTGCTTCCTATAAATCTATATAAATGATATCCTAATAGCATTGGTAAAAGTATGAAGAAAAGCCATCTCGACCAACTAGACAATTCTTTTCTATGCCAAATACTACTTCTCTGACTTCCTCAAATGTTGGAGGTACAGATAAAACATTATTATCCTCCATTGATATAACACTAAGGATTAAAGGATCATTAAAAATTGATAGATCAGAAGTTTCAGGTTGCATAAGGTTGTTGAAAAAATCAATTGCTGAATTTTGTACTAATATTGAACCATTAATCATATTGCCATCAGAATCTTGAATTTGGAAAATATGCTGCCCAACCTGTTTCTTTGTCAACATCATAAGAAAAAATTTAGTGTTACGTTCTCCTTCAACAGTCCATTTAACCCTAAATTTTTGTTGAAAAAAATATTCCTCTATGCTCAAGGTACCATTTAGGTCTGCATTTGCCTGATGCATTACTTCTCTATGTGGTCTGATTATGCTGAAATGTAATCTCACATTTTGTTGCCCTATTTTATGCTTGCTAAAGATTTGAGAAAATATCTCCAAATATCGTTTTCTTCCAATATCGAAGGCCTTACTTAAGCTTTTGTTGTTTCAACCAAAATGCCTTAATGCAAAAACCATGTATAGGAGTATTCCAATTCCCTTCCACATAGCTAAAAAAATTATGATGTTTAGTCTAAGCATGTAAAAAATGGAATAAAGATGGCCTTTAAGACATCAAATTAAGACAAGAAACAAGCAAAGGAGCATGATTTAACCTATCTCTTGCTAAATGCTATACCCTTGTAATCGAAAATAGTTCAGACCATTACATATTATAAAAGACTTGGTTAAGGCTTTGAAACATACATGAGTTAGCCCAAGTATACTGGATTCCTTCATATCCTGCATCCATCAAACCATAATTTAAAATAATTGAAGCAAACTCCTCAATTGCACCATTGTTTGGTAAAGCACCATACAACCTTTCATTACCACTCAACAAAGTATTAAAATTCCCTCCAATAATCCACAGAGTTCGCAATTGATCAAAGATGGACCTTAGGCACTCTCATAACATTATTTTCTTCATTCGTAGACATTTGGCTTAGACAAATGAAACAAAGAAAGGTTTTGCTAGCCAAGTTGAAGATAGTCGAATATGTAAGCATTGCACATGATCTATAACATCACTTCACAAGAAATATCATGGTCCCAAAAGACCCATATTTTTGAAGACAGATTATAAACCGTCTTCTTGAATCCTAAATGATGTCTGAAGAAATTATTTTTGAAGAATCTACCATAAGCTCTAATATTGTAGTGAATTTCAGGTTGTGCATTAATTTCAACTTTTTAATTCGCCTAATCTCAACTTGTCCTGCTATTCCTTGAGCATTCCATATTAGGCTATTAATCATGGATATGAGGAAGAAATAAATTCTTTGGAAGCATACCTACCATTTTGCCTTATGCTTCTTTGTTTACGCTCACTATAATCATCATCAGAATTAGACTTAACATCTTGAGGAATTGATGGGATATCACTGGTGGATTTCCTACACTTTTCCTTGAAGGGATGAATTTCCAATTTTTGACTTGAAATATCTACAGAAGAAGAGAAAGAAAAGTTTTGAATGTTAGTACCACAATCTGCCAGCTTAACTTCCTTTTCATTTTTTTGTCTAGCTTCAACCTTTTCAGTAGTTCTCCTTGACATTAAAGGACTTTCTGTTTCAACTCGAGATGATTCCAACTTATTTTTTTACTCTCCTAGCATTGTTTTTTCACTTGGTAAGAAGGTAGTGATCCCATTTACTACTTGCATGTGAACTGCAATCCTTGAGTTAGTTTTCTTCTCCTGAAATTTGGAAGAATGATCTCCAAGCTCTTCCTGCACCTTAGAACCCACTCCTTTCCCAAGTTGTTTTTGTTTTCTACACTTTTTAATATTCATTGATTTATCTATAGCCCACTATAGCATGGCTTCTTTAATGTTTTCTGCCATAATACTATAAAATGTTTCAACACTTTCATCACTTGAAAAAACTGTATCGTCATTACGTTCATGCTGCACACTGGAAACCTTCATCTTATTCTTAATTTTTTTATGAGGAAATTATGAGAAATAACCCTTCTCACAAGGTGATTTCAGAAATAGCCACTTATAAAAAGTTATCTGTTTTTATCCAAATTTGGCATGAGTATACTAAAATTCCTTTGAAAACATTTCTAGCAAATTAATCTCCCGATATGTCTTTCTCGCCTTAGAGGAATTAAATGCTTAGCTATTTTAGCTCTCTCAACTCTGTTAGTTGAATTGTATTAACTCTTCCTCAACATTTCTGAACTATATCAACTTTCTTAACTCTCTTAGCTCTGTTAGCTCTCTGTTGAGCACTATCGTCATTGTGTTGTGGTCTATCTCTCGACATTTAGCTATATCGTAGTCGATATAAAGACCCTAGAGCAGAGATGACATCAAGGTATGTTATTGGGTTTATTGCTGCAACCTATTAATTCTTGAAACTTTGTGTGTAAATTAGAACATTGCCTAAAGTTGTTACATGGCATGCTTGTAAAAAATAATTTATTAAAACAAAAAAATTACATGTTTTAATACATGGCTTGTAGTAAAATTTGTCTATACATGAGGTGTAGTAAACATGGCATGTAGCAAAATCATCAGAACATTGCCTAAAGTTGTTATAGGCCATACATGTAACATCTCTAATGCACATGGCGTGTAAAAAATATATTAAAATAACACGTTTTAGTACATGAACATTTTTATTGAAAATGGTGTGTAACACGTTATCAACATGGTGGGTAACATTTTTTGAACATGATGTGTAAGAAAATTTTTTCAACATGACATGTAACAACATGTTTTCAATAGGGCGTGTAGCAAAATTTTAGAACATGGCATGTAATGTGTAACATGACTGACAAATTTTTTTTTTCAAAATTTCAGTGGCGTACTAATTGTGTGACTTACGATAAGACACGATGGTTAGTGGGTGGATGGCATTTACAAGGGTGGTTAGTCACGAATGCGAGTGGTTAAGAGTGATTTGTCGTTTGCAGGCTTGACGAAGCTGGTTGAAGATGTTATTAGGGTAAATTCAAAAATTTACAAGATTGAGTTACATGCATTGATCAGTACATCCAGAGAGCTATCATGCCAATTATCAAGGACAATGACGATGTTGCATTAATTCTACTAGTTTAGAGGAATGTTCCGGTAGTGTACATCACCATTAAAGAAAGCCATACAAATGTTATGTCACATAACAAAGCTGTACAACATGGTAATCACCTCAATCAAAATGAGATTTACAATGCTTCACATATACCAAAGCATTCAGTCCCTAACCCACAACAATGGTAATAGATGTATGCACAAGAGTTTGTGCAGCCCGGTAGACACACGACATTCACAGAACAGTTGGCTGCACAATTTTGATCAGCATGTGCATCGAACCAATTACTTACTTTTGTCTAATAAATGCAATGATCAGGTGAAACTGTAGAGGTTGTAATGCCATTTTCAGATAAAACTGCAACACTTGAAGACAACACTATGACACTAGAGTATGACACTACGATACTCGAGGATAATGCTACATTTGATGAGAGAAATGAGGATTTGTTCCTTGTCGATGAAGATATATTTGATGACAATTCAGATGACAGGCTTGTTGATGGCATGATGATAGTTTAGATGATGACTGGCTTTATGGCAGTAACATTTCAAATTGCAATAATGTGGAAGGTGAAATGGAACATGTGGAGGTGTTGATGTAGGAGATGTTTTGTGTGATAACCTCATATACAATAACGCTATCGTTGGTGATAATTGCATTCGTTCGTTGAAGACATTACTCAATGACAGTTCTCGAGAAAGGAAAAATACAAGGATATCTCGTACGTGGCTAATTCCAAGTGCAGAAAAGTTCTCCCTCCAAACAATTACCATTGATTAGTCGACATGTGCCGATGATCGTTTATACAAAGGAAAAATGTTTTCCTCAAAGGCCTAGTTGAAACGAGCTTTGAACATGTTGGCTCTAAAAGAATAATTCGAGATAAGAGTAAAAAGGTCATGTAAAAGTCATTTTGAGGTTGCTTGTAAAGGTAAGGCATGCAAGATCGGTGTGCGTGCAATGAAGTTACTTGAAGAAGAATATTGGCAAGTTTGAATTTTTTGCAAAATACACACATGTATTGTCGATGGTTTGCAAAGGAGATTTCGAACCACAAGTGCGAAGATAATTAGTGAACTTATGTCACACAAGCTTCAAGCTAATGGAGTAGCATTGAGACCTAAGGACATAATTGGTAAGATGAGGGTTTAGTGGAGATTAGAATGCTTGTATGGTAAGGCCTGGCAAGCGAAGGAGTATGCAAAGAAACTTGTTTTTGGTCCCCTTGAGGAGTCATTTCAACTACTACCCTCGTATTTTTATATGTTGGAATAAGAAAATCTCGACATAGTCACTATAGTGGCTACTAATGAGGCACAATGATTCAAATATTGTTTCTGGTCATATAGGGCTTGTATTTGGGGGTTTAGGGATGTAATGCGTCCTGTAGTTGCAATTGATGCGACACATTTGAAAGGTAGGTTCAAGGGTCTTCTGCTTGTCGCTGTATGCAAAGATGCAAACTAGTGCGTATATCTAGTTGCATTTGGCATAGACCATGTTGAGGATGAAGACTCGTGGACGTGGTTTCTTAACAAGCTGCGTGATGCAGTTGGTTGTCTTGAAAACACTATGTTCATTTCTGATTAGGATCTTGGCATTATGAAAGCAATCCAAAATGCATACCCAGAAGCGTACCACGGTTTATGCGGTTACCACTTGAAGAAAAACTTTAAAAACAAGTTCAAGCGCGATGATGTTTCAATGATTTTCACTCTTGCTCTAGATTGCTATAAGGTTTCTAATTTCAACAAACATATGTTCTAGCTCAAGCAAATTAACGCGGGAGCCCACTCTGACCTTATGAGAATAGGCCTTGAGAGATGGGCATGTGCATGATCATCGGTAAGGCGATACCAATTCATGACATCCAACATTGTGGATTGTGTTCACTCATGCTTGAAGCATGTAAGACAATGCCAATCACTATTTTGATTGAGTTCATCAAAGACATGTTCCAATGTTGGTTCCATCATTGGTACGAGGAGGCCATTAAGGTGACTGATAACTCTATGATATAGAGTTATTTAGGCTTAATTTTGATAATAATTTTGCTTAGTTCATGTAGTAATGTATAGAAATAAGTAGATTTTATTTAATTATTTTAAATTAGTTAATTTAGGTGAGTCAATCTAATCTTAGTTAAATTTATGCTTAAATTGGTGTTAATGTGATTAAGATAGGCTGTTATTGATTTATTTGTGTTTTTGTAGGTATTTGATGAAAGAAGAATTTTAGTGAAAGAAGGAGAGCAATTTTAAGGCACAGACTTTCATCGCACATATTTTGGTATTTCAGCCATATCTATCTCTATAAAGCTCCAAATGAAGTGATTCTTGGACTAGTGGAAAGCTAAGAGAAAAAGATATAACTTTCATGTTTACCACTTTGCCCAGTTCGGCTTGAAAAATAGTCAAAAATCTTGTCGAATTTGATGCACTATAGCAATCCTATAGCAATTATAATTTCTGTTAATTAATTGGGCAAGTCTGCAACCCACATAGTCTGATGAGGAAATCCTAGCTGAAATTGACTTATTTCTCCACCCAACTTGGCCTAGCTTCAAAGCCTTATAAAAATAACCTTTCGGAGGACTTTTAAGGGAGAGAAAAGAAACACTAGATTGGCAGCTGAAGGTTAAACCACAGAATCATTGAAGTTAAGAAGAATTTAAAGGATCCAAGGAGATTTGGAGATCAAGAATATAATCTTTGTTTTTTTTTTTTATCTTTTTGTTATTCTCTTATTCTCTCACTTTTATTTTTAATGTTTAAACTTTATTCAATGATGATGTATGATTTGATGGGGGAACTAATTTTTTAATCTAAGATTATGATTGAACTCAATATGTAGTTTGAATTATTTATCTCTTTTAGTTATGTTTGATAGATTTAAATTGTTTATTTTATTTTGTTCTTAATGCTTCTAGTTGACTGACCACCAATTAAATTGAATTGAAAACCTAGGTTAAACCTTGACGAGGGAGATTTAGGTAGACTTTGAATAGAATAATGTATGATCAAATACACTTAGTTGATTATGTGGTTTGATTTGCATATAGGATAGACATACACCTATAAGCCATACGTAGCCAGAATTAGAGCACAAACTTAATGAATCTTTCTTCAATATAATTTGCATAGACAGAGACTCGACAGAGACTTGTAAATAATTTAGGACTCTAGGTTAGCAACTTAATCCATTAAACTGAGTTAAAAGAGAGAAACAATATTCAGATGAAGTATTGAGGGACATCATAATCTTAGGTCTGGTAGTCACTCGAATTTATTAAAGTAAATTTGCTAATAGATTTTAGATTAGTTTTATTTTTAGTTCATTAGTTGATTAGTTTTAGTTATATTTTTAATTGTTTGAATAAGATTAAGGTGTGTGAATTTTAATACTTCACAATAGAAATTAAAGCAATTCTTTGTGGGAGCGATACTTTACTCATCATTATATTATCTTCTGATACGTATACTTGCTTGGGTAAAAAATTGAACAACAATGACCATGCCCCTCAGCCCTTGGGCTGCTAGGCAATTAAGCAAACGGTTTAATGATGCACATTACTTTGTAGTTAAGCTTATCAATCGAGTGGATTGAAGGTAAAGATAGGAAGATGGACGGACTTGTAAACCTATCAAGGAAGACATGTTCATGTTGTGAGTTCCAGATAGATCTATTGACATGCAGCCATGCCATTGTGACAATAAGGTACGAATATTTGTATTTCTTATTTGAACCCTAATTAGTGTAGCTTTTACATTGTGCTTCAACATTGAGATCGTTAGATTTTTCAATAAATGCAAATGTGAAGCCATTGAATTCTACGTTGACTACTACAAGACAACCTTTTTAGTGGATGGTTATGCGGGGTCCATTTGCTCGGTAGGGCATCCTAGTGACTAAGACATTCCCTCTCATCTAAAAAAAAAAACGTTGTTTTGCCACCACCTTGGAGAGGCCAAATGAGAAGACCTAGGAGGAAAGGGATTTCGTCGGCTGGTGAAGGCAATCGACCACAGAGATGTTCACAATGCAAAAGGTACAGGCATAATAGGTAGAACTATTTATCCCTGTTTGTAATTCCATCCACAAATCTAGTACCATATCCAAGTCAATCGGTGCCTCCACGAGGACAACGACTGAAAGCATGTTCAACTTGCAGAGAAACCGGTCACACACGCAATGCTTGTCCAATACGAAGGACAATGTCTTAGAACATAAGGTGTCTTGTAGATGAAGACAGCTTGTCAACCTAACTAAATGTGCGAGCCATGTCCAATACCTTAAAGTTTCGTACATTCATATTTTGTGTTTAGGGTTTAATAATGGACTGAGAAAATGTCGTCATTGTATCCATGGGCAAACCACTTTGGAATGAATGGTGTAGATATGTTATGAGTCTTTCTAATATTTTAATTTATGTTGATGAGTAGAATTTTTAACAAGTTTTATAATTTTAGATAAATAAGTCATGGAAATATACCTTACAAAAAAATGATCTCACAAGGCTCAGATTTTGGGCAATAATAACATTCTACTAATTGTCATATTATATTGTTACATGTTTCAATTGTTAGATGTCGTTGGCATCTTGTCGTGACACATTGAGTCGTTGCAATATTATAGGGTGACATGCCATGCTACAATTTCACCTACGTCGGTTAACATCTTATCGAGACAGGCTGAGTCGTTGTAGCATTATAAGGTGACATGCCACACTCCAAAGATGTCGTTGCAGTATTATCGGGTGACACACCACACTAAAAATGTTAGATGTCATTGACATCTTGTCATGACACATCGCCATGTTATTGTAGTATTATAAGGTGACACACCACTCTCCAATTGTTAGATGCCGTTGACATCTTGTCGTGACATGCATGAATTGCAGTATTATAAGGTGACACGTCACTCTCCAAAGATGTCGTTGACATCTTGTCATGACACACATAAGTCGTTATAGTATTATAGGATGACATGCCATGCTCCAATTGTTAGATGTCGTTGACATCTTGTTATGACACTCTACCATGTCATTGTAGTATTATAAGGTGACGCGTCACTCTCCAAAGATGTAGTTGACATCTTTTCATGACACACATGAGTCATTGTAGTATTATAAGGTGACATGCCATGCTCCAATTGTTAGATGTTGTTGACATCTTGTTGTGGCATGCATGAGTCATTACAGTATTGTAAGGTGACACGCCACTCTCCAATTGTTAGATGTCGTAGACATCTTGTTGTGACACACTTGAGTCATTATAGTAATTATAAGGTGACACGCCACACTCCAATTGTTAGATGTCATTAACATTTGGTCGTGACATACCGCCTTGTCGTTGCAGTATTATAGGGTGACACGCCATGCTCCAAAGATGTCGTTGACATCTTGTCGTGACACATTGGGTCATTGTAGTATTATAGGGTGGCATGCCAAGCTCCAATTGTTATATGTCGTTGACATCTTGTCATGACATGCTGCCACATCGTTACAGCAGTATAGGGTGACACATCGTGCTCCAAAAATGTCGTTGACATCTTGTTGTGACACTCTGAGTTGTTGCAGTATTATAGGGTAAAGGTAGGATAAAGGATATTATTATAAGGCTCAAATCATCCTAAGCACATCAATTATTTTAGGACCTATATAAAGCCCTAATCATATTCAAAGTAACACCCTTTTTTTTTTTTACTTCAAACTTTTCTTTTGTCCAACACTTTATTATTTTTCTTTTCTCTTTTTTCCTTTTTTTTATCACAATTTTAACCTTAAAAACTTATTTCTTTTTAATATAAATAGTGGGGTGAATACTAGCACAATTGAAGTTTTTTCATCAACTCCACCCTTTCTACCTTATTCAACGACTAGCTTAATGAACTTCCTAAAATGATTAACATAATTAAGAGTGAAGGATGCAAAATTGAAAATTTATTTATAAGCTAGGGTAAACAAATATGTGTTTGACAAAGAAAAGATGATATTAGGGATAAAAATATTTACTAATTGCAAGGTAACTATAATAGGTTATATCTCTTTAAGTCCATGTTTCCTAGAAATAGACAAAGGCATAAGTGAAATACTAGCACCCAAATCACACAAAGCTTTAGAAAATTCAACTTTACAAATAATACAAGGAATAGAAAAACTTCTTGGATCCTTAAGCTTTGGTGGAAGCTTGTTTTGGATTAAGCACTACACTCCTTAGTAAGTGGAACCATCTCAAAATCTTCCAATTCCCTCTTTTTGGACATGATCTTTTTAAGTAACTTCACATAAGATAGTATTTGTGCCAAGGCATCTGCAAAAGGAATGTTAATGTGAAGTTGCTTGAAAACATTCAAAAACTTGTCAAATTGCTTATCTATTTTCTTTTGCTTCAATGCTTGAGGAAAAGGAATGAGAGGCACATCTGGCTTGACTTGTGGTGGTCTGGATACTTCCTCCTCTTGCTTAACTTTATCAACTTGAACTTGTTTGCTAGAAGTATCGTCTTGATAAACTCTATCTTCACCATCAGTCTCCTTACCACTATTCAAAGTAATTGCATTACATTTCTCATTTCTATCTATTTTGGGATTTGTTTCAATGTCACTTGGTGAAGTTCCTTGAAGCCTGTTATTAATGGCATTGGCAAGTTGACCCACTTGTGTCTTTAGATTTTAGAGTGATGTTGTTTTACTCTAAATGAGAGAACTAGTCTTTACCATGTATTGCATGGTGAAGTTCCTTAAATGTTGATGAAAATTCTTGTTTGTTACTCCACGAGAAACTAAGATGATTTTTCCAACTAGGATTATAGTTGTTGGAGTATAGATTATTCTACTGTCTATTAAAGTTTCCAACAAATTGTATAGATTCATCATTATTAAAACACTATTCACTAAACTGCCTATCTCCACTTAACTCACACATAACAAAATGACTCAAAATAGCATGGACACCCAATGTATCAATTTTCTTAGAGAAAGTAACCATTTGTGCAGTCAAGGCTTTAATTGCATTAAGCTAATGAATACTGGCAACTTTTCTTGGATCCAATCTCTCAGATGGCCATTGTTAATTGTTGAAAGCCATCTCCTTCAATAAATCATAAGCCTTATCAATAGATTTTGCCATCAGTGCTCTTCCTATTGCAGCATCAATGGTGGTTTTAATTAGTCCTAGGAAACCATTATAGAAAGTTTCTACTTGCAACCATTTAGGTAACTCATGGTGAGGATATCTTCTAAATAAATTCTTATACCTCTCCCAAGCCTCATACATTGATTTCGAATCAAATTGCATAAAAGAGGTGATATTATTCCACATTTTTGCTGTCTTAGCTAGTGGAAAGAACTTAGTCGAGAATTTTTCAACCAAATCATCCCAAGTACTAATGGAACAAGCTGGATGCCAATTTAACCAACTTTTTGCCTTGTCTTTTAGTGAAAACAAGAATAGCCTCAATCTAATGGCATTATCAAAAATGCCATTGGTCTTAAATGTATCGTAAATCTTTAAGAAATTTATAATTTTTTGCATTAGGATCATCATTCTGCAATCCCCCAAACTGAACTAAAGTCTGAATCATCTGAATGATTGTTAGCTTAATCTCAAAGTTATTGGCTTAGATGGGAGGTCTATGGATGCTAGAATTGTGAGACCTTGATCTTTATAGACTCGCAGCTAGAAGTAGACACGATGTCACGGACTAAGGGTAATTTCGTTATTTCCTTAGTGAGCCTTTAGAAGTATGCTTTCAAACATTATGAAGGCCTAAGTAAGCCTAAGGAATAAATGAATGATGAAAATAAGGATAAAATGATGAAGGAAATAGAAATAATGGTGATTTTTGAGGTAGGGGCAAAATGGTCATTTTTCATCTCGAGCTAAAATTTTTAAGTTTTCATCACTTGAGTATTTCTAGACTATTATGGACTTTGTCTCAGTGTCAAAAGAGTAAAAGGATTGCACAAAGGATTGAGGAAGACAAAGCCAACTTGTTAAGGGCATTTTCATAATTTTAGTGGAGTTTAGATAAGCTTTAGCTATAAATATCATTTTCCAGCAGCTTCTTCTTCTTCTTCCTCCCATCTCACGTTTCTTTCATCTTCCATGGAATCTTGTTTTGAAACCTCCATAACTTCTCTCAAGTTAACTCCAATTTTCATGCTTTTGTGCACTTTTTCATAAAACCTTTTGTGCTCCTTCACTCTCTCACTTTAAAACCCTTAAAAAAGTCTTACTTCCATACTTCTTCTCACTAGCTAGGTGTTTTAGAGAGAGAAAGAGGGAGCTTCTATAATAGCTTGAAAATTTTTAGAAAGGAATTCAATTACAAAGCTACCAAGGTGAGTAGTGAAGTAGAGTTGATTTTTAAGTATTGAGAATGGCTAGTGATTAGACTTGTGAGTGTTTTGTAGTTGAGGTTGTTTATTCATTTTAGAGTGATTAGGATAGTGAAAATAGATAGCCACTTAATGGCAATTGGAAGCTAGTTAGGAGAAAGCGTTTAGAATTTATAGTTATGTGAATTAAGTTAATTGTGATGCTATTGTGATGATAGGTTCCAACGAAGCCCCACCACCCCATTCGGACCATTAGAGGAAGTTGGAGTTGGGTAAAGATTTAACAAATAACGGTGAGTGAACTTGCATTTTAAAATATTTTGGGAAGTGCTTACATGTTTAAATAAATCATTTGAAAGTTTCATTTGTTTTGTTTTAAAAATATACTTGGGGAACAAACCCTTGATGAAATGTTTCTATCTTGTGAAATATGCAATATGAATAGTTCATGCGTTCTCAAATTATATTGGTATGTACGTTATGCTTTGGATGCTCCTTTTGTATGATAATGATGACCCAGCTATATGCGGTGTAGGGAGTGCACATGAGATGATGATAACCCAACTATGTGCGGTGTGGGAATGCACATGAGCTTATGATAATGATATTGCATTGTGATTGTATTGGTCCCAATTATATGTGCTAGAGGGGGGGTGAATAGCGTAATTTGGCTCTTGATAAGATGAAGAACTAATTTACAGAACAAAGAAAATAAAAACAGAGTAGAAAATGGGAAGGGATTTAGAGTGGTTTGGTCCAAGACCTACGTCCACTACCTTGATTATCCAACCAATGATTTTCTAAACAATTCTACTAAGAACCAATGAAATTCACAAGCTTTCACCAAGCTTTACAATGGCTTTTACCAGGCTCAGCCAAAACCTTTCATAATAGTTTTTCACGGGCTAAACTAAAACCCAACACCTAGCTTTTCGAGTCTAAGTTAGAACCTTAACACATTCAAGCAAACCTAGCTTGAAACAACCACTTAGAGTGACTCCCTCACTCTAAGAATACAAGAAAAGAAGTAAAAGAAAGTACCTGTGATCACAAGGTTGATCTAAATGGTACAAGGTTGAGTGTAGAATACAAATACAAAAGATTGACGCTTAAGTGCAGAAAGGTGCAGAGGAGATTTTCTGGTTTTTCAGCTCTATATGACTTAAGTCTTTTCCAAAACTTCCAAAGAACTGATTTCTTATCATTGAAAGACCCTTTTATGCTTGGAAAAATAGCTCTGATTGCAGTTTGGCAGTCTATGGCCATTGAAAATAGTTGAGAGTTGGTTTTAGCCATTAATATGTCTTTTAGTGCTTTGGTTCAAATTGCAGATAGAGAGCTCTTAGTCGACTAACTTTCTTCTTAGTCGACTAAGTTGGTTCTGTCTTTTGGTCGCAGATTCTGGTAGAGAGCATTTAGTCGACTAACTTATTTCTTGGTCGACTAAGTTGATTCTGTTTCTCAATATTCTTCAGCCTGCCATTTCTCCAATTTGAATCTGAGCCAACCAACATTCTTCTTTATTCAACTAAGAAGCTTCCTTCTCGTTAATTGATCATGTCTCCTTATTTTTATCTCCCTTTTTTCTTTTGATATACACTTTGAAAAATTGATTTATTAATTTCATACATTATTTGTCCTGCACACTCAAGTAGAAAAATTAGACACAAATGAATGGGAATGTTTTATTATCATAAAAAACTAATGGAGCCAATAATCTCCCCCTTGTTGATGATGACAAAACATTCCTTGATTAACAGCACAATGTCTTTATATTCTTTTTAGTTTTTACAGAAAATGAGGATTGCTCCCCCTAAGTATGTGCTCTCCCTTAGTGTGTGCATATTTTGCTTATTTATTTCAGCAAATTTTATTCATGTCTTATAGAAAATGACACTGTACATTCAGAGTATATATATATGCAAAACTTTAAAGTGATTTACAACAGGTGAATGTTGACAGATTATCATAAAAAATTTAGCAGAGTCTGTCAACAGCATATTGTTATCAGATTTTCCTTATACCAATCAATGTTTATCATATATATCATACTTATCATCCATACATATTCACAGACATATTTCATTCTCAATGCTATGCCATCAGCCCAAAATTAGTATAATCGAGTGAATTGAGATAACAGCAGAAACTTAAATGACAGAAATTTATCGACAAATTTAAGCATTCAAACATTAATATGTCAATATCTAGAATATAAACATATCAGCATTTCATTTTTCACACAAAACATAAACACAAGATTAACTAAAATGTTCAATTGTCAACAGGGCAAAGATAGTAGGAAAACAAAAAGTAACAACTGATATTCCTAAATTGTCCCTGGTTTATTTCTGCTTCCTTTCTTTCCTAAATTCCTGGTACCTTCACCCTAACATTTTTTTTAATTAATTTTCTAGTTCCTTCCCCTTCCTTCTCCCCTTAAGGTTCTGCCATACTTCTCCCCCTTTTTGTCATCATCAATTCCTAATCAGCTTCTGAGGAGGATGAAGGAGAGGAATCATCATCAGTGTAGTACTTGACATTGAGAGATTGAGGAAATGGTTGAGGTGGTGATTTTGGAGGAAAGGGTTCAGGTAAGGATTTGTTAGAGACTTCAATTGGATTTTGAGGGGAAGAAGCTGTTGCTGGCTTGAACTTTTCTGCCAATCTGGAGGACTTTCTTCTTTTGAGGAATGCTATTTTTGTTACCATTGTTTTCTTCCCTTTGGCAGGTGGTTTTGTCTTTGTTTGTGGTGCTACAGTGACTTATTCTTTCCCTTTTCTAGATTTTTCTTTCACTTTAGGGGTTGGTGCAGATGTATCTTGCTGAGCTTCTGCCTTGGCAGCTTCTTTTCCAGCCTGTTCATCCTTAACCATTTGGTGGAAGACATCCATAATGGATACCTCTTCTGAATTTGGAGGGAAGGGCTGCTGTTTCTCAAGTTCTGAAGGAGCATTTTCATCTGGTGAACTTAGCACTTTTGTTCCTTATTCTGATTTGTCTTTGCTTTGGTGTTCAGGTGAGGGGACCTTAGCTAGTTGATCAACACTAGGGTGAAAGTCCTCTGTTTGAAAGACAGGGCTAGTAATTTTATAAGTGAAGCCTTCAGCTTGAACACCATAACTTGCTTCATGAGGAGCAGACCCTTTTGCTTGCAAAACTAAATCCTCAGCACCTTGCTGTGCTGGTGCAATACTTGGTGTAACAGATTTATCTGCAGCAGTAGGTTCTAACGACATTTTTCTTTTTCCCTTCAGTTCATTTTCCAGTTTAGTAATTTTCTCTTTAATTTTTTGCATTCTAGCTCCTTGGTCTGTGAGCTTTCCATTAATTATCATAAGGAGATTGAAGATTACCTTATTCCAGAATTAGGATGGTACTCCATCTGGTTAAGCAGATAGGGTGGATTCTTTTCCTGGACTAGCCTTGAGGGTTTTAATGAATCTTTCTCCATCAAGTTTGTACCCCATTTTGGACAAACTAACAAAGTAAATGGCTTGGGCTTTGGTATTTACCATGTCCAGTTCATATCTTTTGGCCCAGACTCTTTTTTTCTACTCTAAGGATGTGATAACATTTCCATAAGGCAAATTAATTTTCTCAAGCTTGCATGCACCTTTCATCCTTTCAATCATGAATCTGCCTAGGTTTAGAGCAACCCCATTAAAAGCATGTTCCATCAGCCAAAGATCCTGAAGGCTGATGTAGCTTAAACTCCCACTTCTGCCATGGATATTTGCTGCAACAAAGTAGTGCTGAATTCTTATCTGGGGACTGGCTATCAAACCAGCATTGCTCTTTGATGAGTGCTTCTCCTTTCTCCTAGTAATGATTTCCCACAAAGAAGATGGGTATTATTTCTCTGGGAATTCAAACTCTCCCTCCTCACATTCAACTTTTAGCAAATTACCAAGATCATCAGCAGTAACCACAAATTCTTTACCATTCAAAAATACATTTAGTCCATTGTTAATGTAGTCATTAGAATCATCTAGTTCTTCCTCTCCTAATGCTATACTAGCATAAAATTCTTTCACTAAGTTGGCAATGTAGGATCTATTTTTAAATGTGCTATACTCCTTCAGTTTCAATTCATCAAAATAATTTGATAGACTGGTCTAAATTTCTGGATTTTCACTAAAACTTTCCTAGTCAATGTATTTCCCGTAAGTGATAGAAGCATTCTTTATTTTCCTAAACCTCTCTTCATGTATTTTATTGTTGAATTTAGAAGAAGAGGTAGTACCTTTCTTGGGCGTTGTATCCTTATCCTTCTTTTTCTCTGATTTTTGCTTCTTTTCTTTCTGTGATTTCCCAGATTTCTCAGTCATTGAAGCAGACCCAATTTTCTGTTTCTTCTTCTACATTTCTGCTTCTAACCCTTCTTCCAGTGGCTTTTTTCCTTTTTTCTTTTCAATAATTTCTTTCCTCTAAGAGGTTTTTGCCATTTCGATTTGAGATATTTCTGATAGGGGTTTTGAGGTTCTAAGTGGCAAGGGTTTCAGTTATATGAGAGTCAATTTCAGAGGGGAAAATGTAGAGGAAATGGGTTTCAATTTTCAAATGATCGATTTTCAAGGGAGAGAGAAATTGTTAGCAATTTTATTTCCTTTTAGAAAATTGTCCACCTTCCCCTTAAATATTGCCTCATATCATTTTCTTAAAATTTCAAAAATTCTCTCTAAATTTTGGTTATTCACTTAGGCAATTTTTCTCCTTTTTTTATTACTCGGTAAACACATTTTTTTTCATTATTTTATTCCTTCTTCATTTTATTGACTGAGTCTTACTATTTAATCTAATAGAACACTCTTAGTTGACTAAGATTCAGCTTAATCTACTAAATGCATTCCATTTTATGTGCATATGCCAAAAATTTTCTCACAACTCCTGCAAACTAATCATTCCTTAATTCCTTCTAATTTCATAGAATCTATCTTCATTTAGAGGTTTGGTAAAAATGTCAGCTAATTGATGTAAAGTATTCACAAATTCAATTTTGACATCTCCTTTCATTACATGGTCTCCAACAAAATGGTGCCTAATCTCAATGTGTTTAGTCCTAGAATGCTGCATAGGATTTTTAGATATATTGATTACACTTGTGTTATCACAGAAGATTGGTACATTATGGACTGCAATTCCAAAATCTCTTAGTTGTTGTTTGATCCACAAAATCTGAGCACAACAACTACCTAGAGAAATATACTCTACTTCAGCTGTAGAAAGTCTTACAGAGTTTTGTTTCTTACTTGACCAGGATACTAGCATACTTCCTAGAAATTGGCATGTTCCACTAGTACTTTTTCTATCAGTTTTGCTTCCTGCAAAGTCTGCATCCGAATAGCCTACAAGATCAAATGATGATTCTCTAGAATGCCATAATCCTAAGGTTTGTGTTTCTAAGAGGTATCTAAAAATTCTCTTAACAGCAGTTAGGTGTGATTCTTTAGGCTGTGACTAAAATCTAGCACACAAACACACACTAAACTGGATATCTGATATGCTTGTTGTTAAGTAGAGAAGTGATCCGATCATACCTCTATAGAGCTTTTGATCAATACTTTTTCCTTTCTCATCAGCATCAAGTTTGGTGGATGGACTCATTGGTGTGTAGATTAGCTTTAGCTTCAGCATATCAAACTTTTTGAGCATATCTTGAGTGCATCTTTCTTGGTTGATGAAGATTCCTTTCTCACTTTGTTTGATTTGGAGGCCAAGAAAGTATTTCAACTCACTTATCATGCTCATCTCAAATTCACCCTACATTTCTTTGGCAAAATTCTTGCATAGAGCCTCATTAGTTGCACCAAATATAATATCATCCATAAAAATTTGAACAATAATTAAATCATTTAAATATCTTTCGATAAATAATGTAGTATCAATACTACCCCTAATATATCTTTTTTCAACCGAAAATTTTGAAAGCCTTTCATACCAAGCTCTAGGAGCTTGTTTCAATCCATACAAGGCTTTATGAAGTTTGAAAACATGATCTGGTTTTTCAAAGTCTTCAAATCCTGGTGGTTGTTCAACATACATTTCCTCTTGAATGAAACCATTTAAAAATGCACTATTTATATCCATTTGATACAATTTAAAATTCATAAAGCATGCAAAAACAAGTAACAACCTTATGGCTTTTATCCTAGCAACTGGTGCAAAGGTTTCATCATAGTCTATTCCTTCCTCTTGATTGTATCCTTGCGCTACTAACCTACCTTTATTTCTAACTACATTTCCTTGCTCATCTACCTTATTTCTAAACACCCATTTTGTGCCAACAATAGGGTGATTTGAAGGTCTAGGTACTAATGACCATACACGATTTCTTTTGAATTGGTCAAGTTCCTTTTACATGGCCATTATCCAACTTTCCTCTTTTTTAGTTTATTCAAAGCTTCTTTGGCTCAATTTGAGATATGAAAGCTGAAAACTCACAAGTCTCTCTTGTTGCTCTCCTAGTTCTAACTCCTTGAGAAATGGCACCTATGATTTGATTTTGTGGCTGGTCTCTTACAAGTCTTCAACTCCTTGGAAGGTCATTGTGCTGATTTTCTATTTTTTGTAAATTATCTAGAGGTGGAGTTTCATTTTCTTTTCTAGGTGAGCTTTCTTCATTATTCTTATTGTTCTCTAAGCTCATTTCTTCCATTTGTTTTTCTAGGATTTCTACATCATCATCATCAACATGAATTTCCTTTTGTAAAGCATTTGACTAATCAAAAACTACATGGATTGATTCTTCAATGGTTAAAGTCCTTTTATTAAAAATCCTATAAGCCTTTGAGTTTAATGCGTATCCTAAAACTATTGCCTCATCACTTTTTGCATCAAACTTTCCTAAGAGCTATTTTCCATTATTTAATACAAAACATTTACAACCAAAACTCCTAAGGTGAGAAATATTTGGTTTCCTACCATTGTAAAGTTCATATGGAGTTTTTGAAATCATGGCTCTAATTGATACTCTATTAAGTATATATGCAGCTGTGTTTGCTACCTTAGCCCAAAAATATTTTGGTAGGTTATTCTTACACAGCATAGTTTTACCCATTTCTTTGAAGGTTCCATTTTTCTTCTCTACAACTCCATTTTGCTGGGGTGTTCTAGGTGCAGAAAAATTATGATTCAACCCTTTTTCATTGCAAAATTTCTCAAATTCATCACTTTCAAACTCTCCTTCATGATCACTCCTAATATTAAGTATGCCTAGTCCTTTTTTATTTTCAACTCTCCTACAATGACTTATAAATACTGGTAAAGCATCATTCTTATGAGTAAGAAAATAAACCTAAGTATACCTAAAGTAGTCATCAACTATTACAAAGCCATAAGATTTTCCTCCTAAGCTAGTTATGCTTATTGGACCAAATAGATCAATATGTAACAATTCAAGAGGTTTAGATGTTGACACAATCTTCTGAGTCTTAAAGGATGTTCTAACTTGTTTTCCTAGTTGGCAAGCATCACATATTTTGTCACTTTCAAATTTTATGTCCAGCAGTCCAACAACTAGATTTTTCTTGATTAATTTTGACATAGTATGCATACTTACATGTCCTAATCTCCTATGCCATAACCAACTATCATTTTCAGCATTTGCAACAAGACATATTTCCCTATTTATTTCAAGATCCTCAAGAAAAACAACATACATATTCTTCAATCTCTTTCTTGTAAATGAGACTTTGTTTGTACCTATGTCTATTACTTCACACTTATTTGAATCAAAGCATACTTTAAATCCTTTGTCACATAATTGATTAATGCTCAATAAATTATGCTTCAAACCCTTAACTAATAACACAAGACTGATTTGAGTTTGAGAGTTTTTACCAACCGTACCTATCCCATGAATTCTACCTTTTGAGTGATCACCAAAGGATACGGTACCTCCCTTCCTTTTGTCTAGTTGAGCAAATAACATTTCATCTCATGTCATGTGTTGTGAGCAGCCATTGTCCATATACCAAGGCTGATTTTTCTTGAGTTGAGCTCTTGAGCACGTCTCTTTTAAATGCAGCTTAACCTATAAAATAGAATTTCAGTTTTTCTTTATAGGTACCCATACTTTGATGGGTCCTTGAGTGTTAGTTGCAATATAAGATCCTTTTGGAACCCAAATTTTTCTAACTTTCTATAGGTTATTTTTCTTAAAACAGTCATATGACAAATGTCCATGTTTTTCACAACTATAACATCTAGATGAGGCATTACAGGAATTTTTCCTAAAATATGAGTTCCTACTTGATGTTTCCCTTTTTGAACATTTGAGAGCTATGTTTTCATCAAGTGTTTTTTCTAAAGCTTCAAATTTATTATCCAGCTTTAATTTTAAAACATCAAAATCTGTTTTTGAGTGTTCTAACTCATTTTGCAGAAAATTTCTTTGCTAAAAAATAGAATTGAACTCTTGTCTCATCTTTTTCAAAATCATTTTCAAGAGACACAACCTTTTCCTTTAATGTTTTGTATTTTGAAAAAAGTTTTTCAAATTCATCATAAAGGCTATCATACTTATCTTGTAAATCATAAATGCAAATATCACAAGGGGATGAGGATACCTCGATTTCATCATCTTGTGCCATCAGACAGAGGTTTGCTCTTTTCTCAAATTTTTCATCTTCAGCTTCAGAGCTTGATGTGTCACTCTTCGACCATGCAGCTGCCACCATTACTTGGATTTCTTGTTTTTCTTTAGAGTCTCATCTTTCAGCAATGGACATTCGAGCTTGAAATGGCCAGGTTTCTTGCACTCGTAGCTAAGCAGCTCCTCCTTTTTGTTGGAGTCATTTTTGTTTCTAATTTTCCATGAAGCACCTTGATCTTTTCTAAACCCTCTTCTAGCTAGTCTCCAATTTTTTCTGCCCATACGCTTTCTGAATTTTCTTGCAACCAGAGCTAACTTTTCATCATCATCACATGACAACTCTTTAAGTTTTTCTTCAAGAATGTTGGCTCTAAGTGCAATGCTTTTTTTCTTTTCCTTTGCTTCCCTCCTATCTTCTTCTTCTTCCTCTTTAAGCTCTAGCTCATGAGTAAGGAGAGAACCACAAATCTCATTTAAGGTAATAACATTTAGGTCCTTGGCCTCTCGAATTGCAGTCACTTTAGGCTTTTAATTTTTTGGTAGGCTTTTAAGAAGTCTTTTAACTATTTCATGCTCGGGTATTGGTTTGCCTAGCTGACTTAATTTATTTATGATGTTTGTGAATCTATCTAGTATGCTAGTGATGTCTTCACCAGGATCCATTTTGAACATTTCATAATTATGTGTCAAAAGGGCTATTTTGGACTACTTGACTTGAGAAGTCCCTTCATGGATTATTCTAAGTTTATCCCACACTTGTTTAGCTGTTGTACAGCTTGAGACTTTGTTGAATTCAGTGGAGGTCAAGGCACAATGCAATGTATTGATGGCCTTAAATTTTGTTTGGACTCTCTTAGTTTCAGCCTCAGTCCATTCAGACCTTGGCTTAGGCATCAACTCATTGGTTACTACATTCAAAGTTGAGGGAATAAAGGGTCCATTAGTTATGATGTGCCACATTTCATAATCTATAACTCTAATGTAAATTGACATCCTAGTGCTCCAATAAGGATAGTTAGAGCCATCAAACAGAGGTGGTCTGTTTGTTGATTGTCCTTCAGCAACTATAGATTTTTGTAGAGCCATTTGGATCCTCCCAAAAAGTGTTAGACCTTAAGAATGGGGAACTAGCTCTAATACCACTTGTTGGTCCCAATTATATGTGTTAAAGAGGGGGTGAATAACACAATTCGACTCTTGACAAGATGAGGAACTAATTTACAGAACAAAGAAAATAAAAATAGAGTAGAAAATGCGTAGGGATTTAGAGTGGTTAGGTCAAAGACCTACGTCCACTACCTTGATTATCCAACCAAGGATTTTCTAAACAATCCCACTAAGAATCGGTGAAATTCACAAGCTTTCACCAAGCTTTACAATCGCTTTTACTAGGCTTAGCCAAAACCTTTCACAATAATTTTGTACGGGCTAAACTAAAACCCAACACTTAACTTTTCGAGGCTAAGTTAGAACCTTAACATATTCAAGTAAACCTAGCTTGAAACAACCACTTAGAGTGACTCATTCACTCTAAGAATGCAAGAAGAAAAGTAAAATAAAGTACCTACGATCATAAGGTTTATATAAATAGTACGAGGTTAAGTGCAAAATACAAATACAAAAGATTGACGTTTAAGTGTAGAAAGGTGTATAGGAGATTTTATGGTTTTTCAACTCTATATGACTCAAATCTCTTCCAGAACTTCCAAAGAACTTATTTCTAATCGTTGGAAGACCCTTTTATGCTTGGAGAAACAGCTTTGATGGCAATTTGGCAGCTTATGGTCGTTAAAAATAGTTGAGAGTTAGTTCTAACCATTAATCTATCTTCTAATGCTCTGGTTCAAATTGCAGACAAAGAGCTCTTAGTCGACTAACTTTATTCTTAGTCGACTAAGTTGGTTATATCTTCTAATTGCAGATTCCGGCAGAGAGCATTTAGTCGATTAACTTATTTCTTGGTTGACTAAGTCGGTTCTGTTTCTCAATATTCTTTAGCCCGTCATTTATCCAATTTGAATCTTAGCCAACCAACATTCTTATTTATTCAACTAAGGAGCTTTTTTCTCATTAATCAATCATGTCTCCTTATTTTTATCCCCCTTTTTTCTTTTGATTTACACTTTGGAAGATTGATTTATTAATTTCATACATTATTTGTCCTGCACACTCAAGCAGAAAAATTAGACACAAATGAATGGGAATGTTTTATTATCATCAAAAACTAATGGAGCCAACAACATGTAGGGAGTGCACATGAGCTGAGTGTGGCGGGATGGTATGCATGATGATGTATGTATATATATATATTATAGAAAGTTTATGAAAATAATTGTGATTGTGTTGTATGTTGGCATTGTTAATTGCTCCCAAATTGCTTTTTATTTCAGCAAGAAAATGACCTTTTGATGTAACAATACCCCTTTTAACTAAATTGCTCTGTTTCTCGCTACAGCAAGATTCATTCTCGCTGCAGTGAGAATCTTTCGGGTTAGGGGAGGGGGGTTACATTAGCCTGGTTCTCGCTGCAGCACATTTTACAACCAAGGGACCGCATAGATTCCCTATCTTAGAAACCACCTTTTTCCTTAGATATGATTATAATTGCAAAATGTGTTTAATAATAGGTGTTTGCTATTGTTTAGGTAAGAATGCCTCCTAAGGCACGAGCCGCCTCAAGACAGATGGGAGAGCAAAATGCTCTTAATGAGATGATAGATAAGCCGCGAGCATCCACCCTTAGGGGGCGAGGTAGACGTGACGGGGCCATTAGGCCGGTGAAGGCATATATGCTTGTGAGTAGATGAGATGAGGGACAGTCTTTAGGCGATGCAGATAGACAACCAACTGAGGGCATCACCATCGAGGACTTAGTAGTAGGACTACAGGGAGTTAATCAAGTTGTAGAGATGATGGCAACCCGTATGGATGATATACAGAGGATAATGAGGGGAGACCTGTAGTATAAGAATCCCCTAGTTCCCAAAGGAAGGCTGATCGCCAACATCTTAAGGTAGAGAGGGGTCATTTAGAGATTTTCCTTCCTGATTTTCTGAAGCTTAAGCCTCCATCATTTTTAAGGTCTGATGCATCAGAGAAACCCTAGATTTTTTTAGATGAGATGGAGAAAATTTGTGAGGCCTTGGGATGCTTTAGTACTAGATCAGTTGAGCTAGCTGCCTTTCAATTAGAGGATGTGGCGCAATAGTGGTATAGTTCCTTATGTAGTGGTAGGCCGACGAATGCAACGTTGTTGACTTGGAAGAAGTTTAGTACAACCTTCTTCGATCAATTCTTACCACTCAGTGTACGTAATGCACGAGCAAGGGAGTTTAAGGCATTAGTATAGACCCCAATTATGACGGTGTTGGAATACGACATCAAATTCACGCAACTAGCTAAGTATGTGCCCTATCTAGTTTCTACTGAGGAGATAAAGATTTAGAGGTTTGTGGATGGGCTAGTGGAGCCATTGTTTAGGGTTGTGGCATCTTGAGATTTCAATACCTACTTCACAACAGTGGATTACGCTCAGCAGATTGAGATGAGGACCAGTGAGAGTAGGGCTATGAAGGATAGAGCAAAGAGGGTTGAGACAAAGGGCTATCAAGGTCGTAGAGACTTCAATGGTAGTATTTCATCCTCTGGCCGTCAAGGCCCACATAGGGACTCACGATTACCCCAATAGGGGAGTGACTCACCTAGTGCTAGTATTGGGGCGGGATAGAGAACCTTCAGTGTTGGGAGGCAGCAAGATTTGATGTAGGATAGTCAAGTTATCCACCATTGCGATATTTATGGGGGACAACATAGAGGAAGATACCTTCATGCTATGGGAGTTTGTTTCTTGTGTGGCCAACCTGGACATATTAAGAGGAATTGCCCGATGTCTCATCAATCCTAAGGTTCTGCTCGTAGTTTTGCCCAACCAGCTTCGTCTGTTCCTTCAGTAGCCACCTCATCTGATTGGGAGGCTAGAGGATCAAAAGGTAGAGGTGCTGTTACTTCCTCTCAAGGCAAGCCTTTTGGGTTTGGATTTCAGAGTTTCGTCGGTATGGGTCACGTAAGGGTGTTTGCTTTAACACCGCAAGAGGCCCATACATCCAACGGGTTGGTATCAGGTATTCTCTCAGTTTATAATATGAATGCTCTAGTATTGTTTGATCCTGGTGCTACCCATTCTTTTATTTCTCCATATTTTGTATCTTGTTTGGGTAAAGATAGTGTTATAAGAGAAGAACAATTAGCGGTGTCTACCCCTTTAAAGGAGGTATTTATGGCAGAATAGGAATATAAGTCTTGTGTAGTTCGAGTCAAGGACAAAGAAACCTTGGTAAATCTAGTTTTATTAGAAACCTTAGATTTTGACGTGATCTTGGGAATAGATTGGTTATCGCCCTGCCATGCCAACGTGGACTGTTATCATAAATTGGTTAGATTTGATTTTCCTGGTGAACCATCATTTAGTATTTAGGGGGATAGGAGAAATGCTCCAACCAATTTGATATCTATCATGTCTACTAGAAGGCTATTAAGATAGGGTTGTCAAGGTTACTTGGTTGTTGTGAGGGATACCCAAGCGAAGGTCAGAGACATAAGCCAAGTGTCAGTAGTGAATGAGTTCATGAATGTATTTCTCGAGGAACTACTAGGTTTGCCTCCTAAGCGAGAGATTGAATTTTGCATAGATTTGATTCCCGACACTAGACCTATATCCACACCCCCATATAGAATGGCACTTACGGAGCTTAAAGAGCTTAAGGATCAGTTAGAAGATTTGTTGGATATAGGCTTCATCTGTTCTAGCATCTCACCATGAGGAGCATCAGTGCTATTTGTAAAAAAGAAAGATAGGTCGCTTAGATTATGCATTGACTACCGACAGCTTAATAAAGTGACGGTGAAGAATAAGTACCTCCTTCCAAGAATAGATTATTTATTTGATCAACTACAAGGAGCACAATATTTCTCTAAGATAGATCTGTAATCTGGGTAACATCAGTTGAGGATCCGAAATGAAGGTATACCAAAGACTACATTGCAAACAAGATATGGGCATTATGAGTTTTTGGTGATGTCATTTGGGCTTACGAATACCCCTGCGACCTTTATGGATTTGATGAATCGAGTGTTCAAGCCCTATTTGGACAAGTTCATGGTGGTGTTTATTGATGACATCTTGATCTACTCGAAGAGCTGAGAGGAGCACGAGTAGCATCTTAAGATAGTGCTCTAAACTTTGAGAGAACATCGATTATATGCCAAGTTCTCCCAGTGTGAGTTCTGGCTTGAAACCGTTGCATTCTTGGGACATGTGGTATCCAAGGATAGGGTACAAGTCGATCCAAAGAAAGTTGAGGCAGTGGAAAAGTGGCCAAGGCCAACATCAGTTACGGAGATTAGAAGCTTTTTGGGTTTGGCTAGTTATTATTGTCATTTTGTGAAGGACTTTTCCAAAATAGTCACCCCTCTGACTAAGTTGACATGTAAAGATACAAAATTTGGGTGGTCAGATGCTTGTGAGGATAGCTTTGAGAAGCTTAAGGCATGTCTTACCACAGCTTTAGTATTAAGCCTACCGCAATGCACAAGGGGTTATACGATATTTTGTGATGTATCGCAGGTTGGTTTAGGGTGTGTATTAATGCAGCATGGGAAGGAGATTGCATATGCATCAAGGCAACTTAAAAGGCATGAGCAAAATTACCTTACACACGACTTAGAGATGGCAACAATCGTGTTTGCCTTAAAGATTTAGAGACATTACTTGTATGATGAGACTTGTGAGATATATACGGACCATAATAGCCTAAAGTATATATTCCAGCAGAGGGATCTTAACTTGCGGTAACGTAGGTGGATGGAGTTGCTAAAGGATTATGATTGTACTATTCTTTACCATCTCGGTAAGGCAAATGTAGTGACAGATGCCTTGAGCCGAAAATCGATGGGGAGCCTGGCACATATCTCTACAGATAGGAGATCCTTGATTAGGGAGATGCATAGCTTGAGAGACATGGGTGTGCATTTGGAAGTTTCAGAGGCAAATACATTGCTAGCACATTTTAGAGTGAGGCCTATTTTAATAGATTGGATCAGAGAAGCCCAAGGTCAAGTTGACTTTGTAACTAAGGCCTACAGGGCTACTACAGCCATTACTAGTGCTCGAATAAAAGTGGGAGCATGTTGTAATGAACTTTGTAACAGGCTTGCCTCGAACTAGTGGGAGCTACGACTCAATTTGGATCATAGTAGGCCGGTTAACAAAGTCAGTCCATTTTCTTTCGGTTAAGACTACTTACGAGGCTGCCTAGTATGCTCGAGTTTATGTGGATGAAATAGTACAACTGCATGGTATCCCCATTTCTATAGTATTTGATAGAGAAGCATAATTCACCAGTAGGTTCTGGGGAAAGTTGCAGGAAGTGTTGGGCACTAAGTTGGATTTCAGCATGACTTTTCACCCTCCGACTGATGGGTATTCTGAATGAACAATACAAACATTGGAAGATATGCTGAGGGCATGTGTAATAGACCTTAGGGTTAAATTGGGATCAATATCTACCCTTAGTGGAGTTTGCTTACAACAATAGTTTCCAAGCTAGCATCCATATGGCACCATTTGAAGCATTATATGGACGAAGATGTAGGTCACCCATTGGATGGCTAGAGGTGGGAGAAAGGAAACTCTTGGGGCCAGAATTGGTAAAAGATGCCATTGAGAAAACATGCATGATTCGTCAGAATATGTTATCAGCACAAAGTAGACAAAAGTCATATGCTGATAATAGGTAGAGAGTCTTAGAGTTTCAGGTGGGGGATCATGTATTTTTGAAGGTCTCACCAAAAAAAAGGGTAATGAGGTTCAGCAAGAAAGAAAAATTAAGTCCTCGGTATATAGGACCCTTCGAGATCTTAGAAAGGGTTGGAACAATGGCTTATCGTTAGGCACTACCACCATACCTCTTGAATATTCAACCCGTATTTCATGTGTCAATGCTTAGGAAGTATAACCCAGATCCATCTCATGTAATACGGTATAAAACCATCCAGTTGCAAGATGATTTAACCTATGAGGAGCAACCAGTGGCTATCCTTGATAAGCAAGTCAAAAAGCTCCATTCAAAGGAAGTAGCATCAATGAAAGTGTTATGGCGTAACCACACTAGCGAGGAAGTAACGTGGGAAGTTGAGAAGGAGATGCGAACAAAGTATCCACACCTCTTTAATACATAAAGGTATGCTACCTTATAGTTTGATTTAAATTCATGGATTGAATTTCTTTTAGTGGGGGAGAATGTGAGACCTTGATCTTTATAGACTTGTAGTTAAAAGTGGACGCAATATCACGAACTAGGGGTAATTTTGTCATTTTCTTAGTGAGCCCCTAGAAGTATGTTTTCAAACATTATTAAGGCCTAAGTAGGCCTAAGACAAAAATGAATGATGAAAATAAGGATAAAATGACAAAGAAATTAGAAATAATGATGATTTATGAGGTAGGGGCAAAATGGTTATTTTTCATCTCAAGTTGAAATTTTTCAGTTTTCATGAACCTAAGTATTTCTAGACTATTATGGAATTTGTCTCAGTGTCAAAATAGTAAAAAGATTGCACAAAGGATTTGAGGAAGACAAAGCCAACTTGTTAAGGGTAATTTCGTAATTTCAGTGGAGTTTGGATAAGCTTTAGCTATAAATATCATTTTCCAATAGCTTCTTCTCATTTTTCAGCAGCTTTTTCTTCTTCTTCCTCCCATCTAATGTTTCTTTCATCTTCCATGGAAGCTAGTTTTGAAACCTCCATAATTTCTCTCAAGTTAACTCTAATTTTCATGCTTTTGTGCACTTTTTCATAGAACATTTTGTGCTCTTTCACTTTCACTTTAAAACCCTTAAAAAAGTCTTACTTCCATACTTCCTCTCACTAGCTAGGTGTTTTAGAGAGAGAAAAAGGGAGCTTCTATAATAGCTTGAAAATTTTTATAAAGGAATTCAATTACAAAGCTACCAAGGTGAGTAGTGAAGTAGAGTTGATTTTTAAGTTTTGAGAATGGCTAGTGATTAGACTTGTGAGTGTCTTGTAGTTGAGGTTGTTTATTCATTTTAGAGTGATTAGGATAGTGAAAATAGATAGCCACTTAATGGCACTTGGAATCTAGTTAGGAGATAGCTTTTAGAATTTATAGTTATGCGAATTGAGTTAATTGTGATGCTATTGTGATGATAGGTTCCAACGAAGCCCCACCGCCCCATTTGGACCATTAGAGGAAGTTGGAGTTGGGTAAAGATTTAACAAATACCGGTGAGTGAACTTGCATTTCAAAATGTTTTGGGAAGTGCCTACATGTTTAAATAAATCATTTGAAAGTTTCATTTGTTTTGTTTTAAAATATACTTGGGGAACAAGCCCTTGATGAAATGTTTCTATCTTGTGAAATGTGCAATATGAATAGTTCATGCGTCCTCACATTATATTGATATGTACATTATGCTTTGGATGCTCTTTTTATGTGATAATGATGACCCAGCTATGTGCGGTGTAGGGAGTGCACATGAGCTGATGATGATGATATTGCATTATGCGTGTAGGGAGTGCACATGAGCTGAGTGTGGCGGGATAGTATGCATGATGATGTATGTATATATATATATATATGTTATAGAAATTTAATGAAAATAATTGTGATTGTGTTGCATGTTGGCATTGTTAATTGCTCTAAAATTGCTTTTCATTTCAACAAGAAAATGGCTTTTTGATGTAACAATACCCCTTTTAACTAAACTGCTTTGTTTCTCGCGGTAGCGAGATTCATTCTCGCTACAGTGAGAATTTCTCGGGTTAGGGGGGGTTACAGTGGCCCGATTCTTGCTGTAGCGAGAATGTATTCTCGCTGCAGTGAGAAATTTCTTGAAGCTTCTCGTTGCAGTGAGATTCATTCTCGCTGCAGTGAGAAACTTTCGGGTAGTTCCAAAATTCTAGTGTAGTGCTTTCAATTTGACAAAGATTTTGACCACACTCTGCTCAGAACTGGGTAAAGTGGTAAACATAAAAGTTGTATCCCAGTCTTTTAGCTTTCTAATGACCTAAAAATCACGTCAATTGGACTTCTGTAGTGGGAGATATGCTTAAAAATTGAAGCATATGCAAACTAAGAATACCTTTTCGCTTTAGCAAAAAAACCCTTTATTTGCTTGTTTTGCTTGGCCATTACTGAAATTTTCATTCTATTCGACTTCATGGTTCATCATGGATCTTGTAACATTAAGGGATTAAACATTCAAGGTTTAGAATGAGGGGTTTTAATCAACACTTAGACTAAATTGCATGGTTTTATTGTAAGTGCATCATGTTTTCTAAAACATTCCTTATCATTGCTTGTTCCCTTCTTATGTTCACTCACTGAGTTTATACTCATTCTTTTAAACTGCATGTTTTCAGATTCGTAGATAGTTGGGGCCAAGACTAAGGCATCCACTTGCATTCACTCTTGGTAGGTATCATGGCATTCGATAGTCGTACCCTCAACAAAGTCACTCTACTGGTCGTCAGAAGTCTTTTATATGAGTACATGTACATTAAATGTAAATTGCTAGGAATCACTTTGCTAACGATGCATGTATAGTTTGGAATGATAGTGCCATTATGAGATGGCTATGAATAACCTTATTTTGAGATCATAAAAATGTAAATTTTTGGTATCTATGTTGTATTATGAAAATACGTCTAGTTAAAAATTACAAATGGTGGTCTAGTAATGGTGATGAAAAATTGATGGGATAGTGAACGGGGATTGCGTAAAGAGGCTTGCTTGGGCTTGGTGGGCTACATCCACTGGGCCCATGTGTAGGTCATGGCCTAGAATTTGGATCGTGACAAGAATGAAGGCTTTGTACGAGAAGTACAGCATATTGTCGTAAAGACTCGTTTTGTTCTTGATCAACCAATGTGTCGCGTTAAGTGGAAACTTGCTGATTTTCCCTTAGAAGTGTTCTATAAGTCTTTTCAATTTCCAAATCAAAAGAAACAATTTCCAAGTCTCTGATTCTTTTCATACAATGACCAAAAATACCTGAAAACAAAGAAAAGAATGTTTGAATTAAGAATAAGATTGCTTGGTATTAATATTAACAAAAGTTATGAAAACAATTCCCTAACAACAGTGCCAAAAATTTTGTTATCAAATTTACCATGCAAGCGCACGTATCGTTAATAAGTAATATAATGAAAATTTGAGAATCACTCAAACAAGGAATTGCACTAAAATTTTGTAAAGTACTAAAATTAACATAATTTAATCTTATTCAAACAACTATATTCAAAATTACTGAAAACTAAAAATAATAACAAGAATAGCAATTTAAACTAGATAAATCAATAAGAAAAAGCTTAGGATTACAATTTTCCCTCAATACTTTGTTTGAATCTCTTCTACTCTCTCTCTACTTACTAGACAGTTGACTTGTTAACGTAAAGTTCTAATTTATTTATAAGTCTCTTTGGATGTTCTTATAAAATATCTCTCTCAACCAATTTATTGTATTCCTATGCAAATTGAAATGAAGAAAGACTTATTAAGCTTATACTCTAATTATGGTTACATATGACGTGCAAGTGTGTTCTTACCTTACACGCGAATCAAATCAATCAACTCTCTAATTAATATTGAACATGTACTATGTCATTCAAGGCTTACTCTAAACTCCCTCTTCCCGTTCTGTTTAGGTTCCCTATCTATCTAATTGGTGACCAGTCAATTAAACGCATTAATCACAAGACCAAAATAAACAACTTAAACACTATCAATCATAAGCAAGAAAAAGTATTAAAACTTCAAACTACATGTTGTGTTCAATTGCAATTCTAGATAAAGAAATTTAGTTCCTCATAACTACCAAAAACATTATCCAAGAAAGTTTAACTATCAATACAAAACAAGGAAGTATCAAAGAACTAAAGAAGAAAAGTAAACTAAGATTTGTTAAGTCTTCGATCTTCAGTCTTTAAGAATTTTCCTTCTTTTTTTACTTGCTTGGTGGCTCTTTCTCTTAAGAGAAAATCTATCTTAATTATTGCTTTCAAGTGCTCTGAAAAGGCTTTAAATAGGCTTAAAATCTACTCGAATTAAACTCTCAAATTTGTCTATGCTCAGGATATCATGTTGATGTTGCAACGCCACTCTCTCAACATCTTGGCACCGAGCTCTTTTTCTTAGCCCATGCAACCTTCTTCTTCACGACACAATGGCACTTATGCATCCATGGCCACGACACCCAAGGTTTTGTCGTGTTTTCTTTTCTTTGTTTCACTAATTCAACTTTTGACACAAGTTTCTTCTTCTTCGAAGATGAACTGGGAAAAGTGTAATATGAAAGTTATTATCACGACCCGGAACACCCATCGGGCCCATGACAACCCCGCGACGTCCCGATAAGCACTCATTACCCGAAATGCCTATCGAAACCCCGCAAGGCTTAGCATCAGCTTCCGCATCTCCCCGGTGAGCGACAGTTATTAAATCTCGCATTTCAAGAAATCATAAGTCTTTTCCAAATCAAAACAATAAAATATTATTTTCTAGCTCACAGAGGGATTTTCATCATTTTTCTTCGAAAACACCAAAACCTGCCAAAAACATGGTGTTAAAGCTAAATATGTTCATACATACTTTAAATCAAATAACTAAAGTATAAAATTACTTTTACAATGACACGTGGGCCCCCAACTAACCAATAAGATGCGAGTTTGTGAACCTACAATTTTGTCGATGCAAGGCTAACTGAAGTCCTTAATGCAATCGGCTATCCCGAGCCTGAAATGTGGGGAATTGAGGGTGGTGAAATTATAAAATCCTAGTGAGTAAACAGATACCATCTAAACTTTCTAAAGGCGAGTAAATGGAGACGAATTAAAATATTCTTTTCCAATATATGTTTCATAACATGAATATTCAATTTACTCAATTAATCAACATGGCTTATATATCTCACAAAACTTGGCTCTTGCCAAAATCATTCTCGCGGATACCTTCATCAAGGTATCCCACTAAGATTGCCAAGGCTGTTAAAAATTCATATTTCGCATAAAACACATTTTTCGTTGAACATCACAACCGTTCCTTGGCGTTGGCTGAGTCTCACTCTCACGTGGTGGTTAATGTGAAGTGCACTCAATAAGCCCACCTCAGGAGATACCCTACGCGCCTCTACGACCGAGGTGAGAATATAAAAGAGTTTACCGTGCCTTTCTAATAGACTAATCCACGGAACCCCCCACCACTACAGTAGCTAATCTTTAATCCACCAATTGATCAAATCTCAATGGCATAGCATGGCAATTACATTACTAACCAATTTATTAAGGCAAAACAGACAGTTCATATTTTTCAACACAAGTATAAATTCAGCAAATCATGCCAATTTATCACAAGCCATTTAATTCAAATCATAATTTTACAACACAAGTAGGCAGTCTCCAATTACTCCATTTCCAAAACCAGTATTTGATTTTTCAGAAAATTTATAAAATCATTTTATAAAATCACAATTTCTCCTAAAACATACAATTTACCATTTAAACCCATTTTCCATAAAATCACACAATTGTATAAAACTACTCTAGATAATTAAGACGATAATAAGTTTACTCACAGTTCTAGGAGTCGATGTACTCCTAATCCTAGTCTCCAAGCACAATCTCTGTACTTTTACCAGTGTAATTTACTCACCTATCCACAATGTACAATACATAATTGACCACATCAATGCTTGACCATTATAAAATCAATCCAGGCCCGGTGTATATGCATGATATGATATGCAACTTATCCGACTACCGCTTAAATGCGGTGCTGACCTAATTCGGCCTATTACCCGATAAAATTGATATACGCGTCCGTTTAAACTCCAAATTAATTTTTTTCAGTTTCTATACCTCAATTGCACCCAAATTGACTTAATGTCCCCCAGTATGGTGCAATTTATCAGTCTCGATAGGAAATTACGAAAATACCCCTAGTGGGTAAAAATTCATATTTTTACTCCGAAAATTCCCATTATTTTTCTAGGCTCATAATTCATCATTATTCATCATAATTCCTCAAATAAAAATCAAGATCAGCAGCTAATATTCCCCTAGAAAATTTGGCATAATGGCTTTCAATGGGAGAAAATTATTCCTCTAGCTTATTTTTGCTATATTTCAATATAACCTAACTAAAATCACTTAATTCAATTAAAATCAACCAAAACTCAACCTCAAAACTCATCCATGGAGGTTTGGCCAGCATGGGTGTCCATACCCACTTTCTAATTTTGCATGGAAATGAGAAAAAAATGCATGGGTAGTAAAAATCACAAGGAAAATCAATGAAATTTACCTTTTTAATGCTTGATTTCTTGATTTCTCTTGATTTTCCCCAAAATTTTCAGCTAGGGTTCTTATTTCTTTTCCCCCTTTTTCTCTCCTGGTTTGGACAGCTTGAAGAAGATGAGAATTCTGAAAATTTTGACCCTTTTAAAGGCTAAAATAATATAATATTATTTTATTCATTTTTTTTATTTTATTAATTTCTTAAATTCTAGCCGTCCATTTGTTTTCAAATTTTCACCATACACTTGTCCCACATATCCATAGCTTAGATAAAATTCTCAGACTTATCCAAAGTCTTGGTGGAGTAATTTTTGAAATTTACACTTTTGCCCCTGTAAAAGTCAAAAATTACATTTTTACCCCAAAAACGGAAAAATTGCCCATAGACATATTTTTCATCCCTTATACTCATACCATTCTCCAATTTGTCAAATGTGATCTAAATTCTCTCAAAATCTCAAATTTTATCTGCGGGTGAAAAAATTACGATTTTGCCCCTACACTCCAAAAATCACCGAAATTAAATTTTTTCACTGCCAAACCCTCAAATTATACTCCAATACTCAAATCATACTCCAATAAGTTAAATGGGGCAAAAAACGTTTTTTCTAAAAATTCTCATTTTGTCCCCCAAGTGGTAAATGACCATTTTGCCCCTAGATAGTGAAAATTTTGGTTTAACTCCAAATTGATCATCGAACTCCAAATCACCATTTTAAATCATTCCTGGACTGTGAAACTCTTAATTTCACCTTAAAATTCCTATTTGAACTAGTTCGAGGCTTAATCGACTTAATGGTACCATTAGGGGCAATATCGTCTTTTAACAATTCTTCGAACTTCCTAAATATGCAAACATTCTATTGAGCATATAAATGACGTTGTAATTATTTTATAGAACAGGGTTTGACAACACTACCCCCCTTAAAATAAAATTTTGTCCTCAAAATTTCACTTATCAACTCCAAGAAAATGCGGGGTATTATCTTTTATTCGATACTCAACTTCTCCTGTTATCTCCTTTATAGGGAATCTTGTGTTGCTCCTCGTATTTATTTCCAACTCAACTTGAATACTTCANCGAACTTCGTAAATATGCAAACATTCTATTGAGCATACAAATGACGTTTTAATTATTTTATAGAACAGGGTTGGACAACACTACCCCCCTTAAAATAAATTTTTGTCCTCAAAATTTCACTTATCAACTCAAAGAAAATGCAGGGTATTATCTTTTATTCGATACTCAACTTCTCCTGTTATCTCCTTTATAGGGAATCTTGTGTTGCTCCTCGTATTTATTTCCAACTCAACTTGAATACTTCACTTATATATATTATTACCCTTTAGAATTTGATCAACAATAATCCTCTCGATCATAAGTCTTTATGTCATTTAGGATTATACTAAGTGGTTTTTCAAGATAAAGAGTCTACGTAGCCCCCTGTCTATAATCGGTGCTGCAATCATTGACTATAAACAAGACTGTACGTCAACTCCACTATTCCACTGTTTACCACAAGAGTTGCTTCATTTAATCACTTTTCATTCAACTGAGTTAATACAAGAATTATAAATCCTCATAGTAATCCCTTATAGTACTCATTTTCTATGCCACCGTCGTAATCCTTTATTCACAAATTCGTTACTTAACATTGATGTCCCTTCTCATTAATCTCTCATCCTCTTTATTTCTTAAGATTTGACTTTGATCAATACATTATTTATCTTAATACTCCACAAGGTAATTTATTTCAATGTAGCCGTTGGAATCTACTTAATTAAAACAAATCTTTTTCTTTTGGAGTTACTACCTTAGTCATTCTCAACGGCTTGACTCCTTTTTGAGTCTATACCACAATTAGCAAAGTAAAATTTCTATCACAAATGCATGATCGGGATACTGACCCCAATATATCTATATTATCCATGTGGTATGCCACAGTTATCCCTTAGGGCATATTTCACTACCAATATTCACATATCCTTACCATGATAATTTCTCAAATAAATTAAAACTTGTGGGGGAAAACATACTTTACAATTTATATCTCCATCTATAAGTATCTCCAAAAATCCTCATGTCCTATGTCCCACCTTAGGACAATCTTCCCATATGGTTCAATAGATCACAACTTTATCACACGCCTAATGATTCATTATTTATAGTATCCCACTATTCTCATAGTCGTAATCGATTATATTTCTCATCTTAAAATTTTACGGTATCACCTTCTAATCCCCTCCATACTGAAATTTATAATCCTTGACTTAATCCCGTTAACTGGTGATCAATTCATAGTACTGCAAGGTTTAATCGTTATTAAATCTAATATTTGTTGGAACCATTAATGGCTTTCTATTTCAACCTTCAGTATTTATTTAAAATAATCGATCTTGCCACTACGATAATTATTCATCCTCAATACTTATATTACTAATCTACCTTTGCCATACTAAAATATTTTTATACTCCTTCTGTCATTTAAACAACTACTCCATCATCCGTTTATATTATACAAGATAAAAGTCAACTCTTAAGCCTTTTATATAAGGAATTATTATCCTTTTTATATTGTATCTGTCTAGGATTACAGTATTACAAGTTTCAACAAGGCACTAAACATCTTTAGGATCACTATCATCTTGATCCTTTTTCTAGTCCGTTTCAAGTTTTCCATTTTTCTTCTCTTGCCATTTACTTACATTGCTCCCACAACTTGGGGGAGAATGTCTAACGACAATCACTTAATCTCTTATACACCCTGAAAACAATCAGGTCTCTATATGCAGACTCATGCATTATATTCGACTTAATTTAACTTAATTCAGGGCCACACAGTGTCAGTGTGGATTTCTTAAAACAACTTTAAAACCAAAAACTTTAAAATCCAAAGCTTTAAAATCAAAATCTTTGATCTTTAAACCATGCTCTGATACCACTCGAATTCGACTCAACCCCGCAGGACATAATAGCATCCAATGGTACCTATCAGAGCATTCGGTAAGAGGTGCACTTCACTCCGGAACGCACCGGGAGCAGTCCCTTCCCTCCTCTTCCAAGCTCCTGAGCGGAGAGTCATACTTCACCATAGATCATATGCGAGAGTTCCTAGGAATAGGGTTATCTTTTCCATTGCTCTGATACCAATCGAATTCGACTCAACCTCGCAGGGCATAATCGCATCTAATGGTACCTATCAAAGCACTCGGCAAGAGGTGCACTTCACTTCGGGACGCACTGGAAGCAGTCCCTTCCCTCCTCTTCCAAGCTCCTGGGTGGAGAGTCATACTTCGCCATAGATCATATGCGAGAGTTCCCAGATATAGGGTTATCTTTCCCTTTGCTCTGATGCCAACCGAATTGTCACGACCCAGAACACCCATCGAGCCCATGACAACTGCCGCGACGTCTCGATAAGCACTCATTACCCGAAATGTCGATCGAAACCCCGCAAGACTTAGCATCAGCTTTCGCATCTTCTCGGTGAGCGACAGTTATTAAATCTCGCATTTCAAGAAATCATAAGTCTATTCCAAATCAAAATAATAAAATATTATTTTTTGGCTCACAGGGGCATTTTCGTCATTTTTTTTCGAAAACACCAAAACCCGTCAAAAACATGGTGTTAAAGCTAAATATGTGCATACATACTTTAAATCAAATAACTAAAGTATAAAATTACTTTTACAATGACATGTGGGCCCCCAACTAACCAATAAGATGCGAGTTTGTGAACCTACAATTTTGTCGCTACAAGGCTAACTGAAGTCCTTGATGCAATCGGGTATCTACCGGCTATCTCGAGCCTGAAATATGGAGAATTGAGGGTGGTGAGATTATAAAATCCCAGTGAGTAAACAGACACCATCTAAACTATCTAAAGGCGAGTAAATGGAGACGAATTAAAATATTCTTTTCCAATATATGTTTCATAACATGAATATTCAGTTTACTCAATTAATCAACATGGCTTATATATCTCACAAAACTTAGCTCCTGCCAAATCATTCTCACGGATACCTTCGTCAAGGTATCCCACTAAGACTCCAAGGCTGTTAAAAATTCATATTTCGCATAAAACACATTTTTCGTTGAACATCACAGCCGTTCCTTGGCATTGGCTGAGTCTCACTCTCACGTGGTGGTTAACGTGAGGTGCACTCAAAAAGCCCACCTCAAGAGATACCCTACGCACCTCAACGACCGAGGTGAGAATATAAAGAAGTTTACCGTGCCCTTCTAATAGGCTGGTCCACGGAACCCCCCACCATTATAGTAGCTAATCTTTAATCCACCAATTGATCAAATCTCAATGGTATAACATGGCAATTACATTACTAACCAATTTATCAAGGCAAAACAAACAGTTCATATTTTTCAACACAAGTATAAATTAAGCCAATCATGCCAATTTATCACAAGCCATTTAATTCAAATCATAATTTTACAACACAAGTAGGCAATTTCCAATTACTCTATTTTCAAAACCAATATTTAATTTTTCAGAAAATTTATAAAATCATTTTATAAAATCACAATTTCTCCTAAAACATAACAATTTACCATTTAAACCCATTTTTCATAAAATCACACAATTGTATAAAACTACTCTAGATAATTAAGACGATAATAAGTTCACTCACAGTTCTAGGAGTCGATGTACTCCTAATCCCAGTCTCCAAGCACAATCTCTGTACTTTTACCAGTGTACTTTGCTCACCACCTATCCACAATGTACAATACATAATTCACCACATCAATGCTTGACCATTATAAAATCAATTCAGGCTCGGTGTATATGCATGATATGATATGCAACTTATCCGACTACCGCTTAAATGCGGTGCTGATCTAATTCAGCCTATTACCCGATTAAATTGATATACGCGTCCGTTTAAACTCCAAATTAATTTTTTTCAGTTTTTATACCTCAATTGCACCCAAATTGACTTAATGTTCCTCAGTGTGGTGCAATTTATCAGTCTCAATAGTAAATTACGAAAATACCCCTAGTGGGTAAAAATTCGTATTTTTGCTCCGAAAATTTTCATTATTTTTCTAGGCTCCTAATTCATCATTATTCATCATAATTTCTCAAATAAACATCAAGATCAGCAGCCAATATTCCCCTAGAAAATTCGGCATAATGGGTTTCGATGGGAGAAAATTATTCCTCTAGCTTATTTTTGCTATATTTCAATATAACCTAACTAAAATCACTTAATTCAATTAAAATCAACCAAAAATCATCCACGGAGGTTTGGCCAGCATGGGTGTCCATACCCACTTTCTAATGTTGCATGGAAATGAGAAAAAAATGCATGGGTAGTGAAAATCACAAGGAAAATCAATGAAATTTACCTTTTTAATGCTTGATTTCTCTTGATTTTCCCCAAAATTTTCAGCTAGGGTTCTTATTTCTTTTCTCCCTTTTTCTCTCCGGTTTGGAAAGCTTGAAGAAGATGAGAATTCTGGAAATTTTGACCTTTTTAAAGGCTAAAATAATATAATATTATTTTATTCATTTTTTTTGTTTTTTTAATTTCTTAAATTCTAGCCATCCATTTGTTTCCAAAATTTCACCATACACTTGTCCCACATATCCATAGCTTAGATAAAATTCTCAGACTTATCCAAAGTCTTGGTGGAGTAATTTTTGAAATTTACACTTTTACCCCCGTAAAAGTAAAAAATTACATTTTTACCCCAAAAACTGAAAAATTGTCCATAGACATATTTTTCATCCCTTATGGTCATACCATTCTCCAATTTGTCGAATGTGATCTAAATTCTCTCAAAATCTCAAATTTTGTCCGCGGATGGAAAAATTACGATTTTGCCCCTACACTCCAAAAATCACCGAAATTAAACTTTTTCATTGCCAAACCCTGAAATTATACTCCAATAAGTTAAATGGGGCCAAAAAAATCATTTCTAAAAATTCTCATTTTGTCCCTAAATGGTAAATGACCATTTTGCCCCTAGATAGTGAAAATTTCTGTTTGACTCTAAATTGATCCTCGAACTCCAAATCACCATTTTAAATCATTCATGGACTGTGAAACTCTTAATTTCACCTTAAAATTCCTATTTGAACTAGTTCGAGGCTTAATCGACTTAATGGTACCATTAGGGGCAATATCGTCTTTTAACAATTCCTCGAACTTCCTAAATATGCAAACATTCTATTGAGCATGTAAATGACGTTGTAATTATTTTATAGAATAAGGTTTGACAGTTATTGTCTTGTCTCTTAGCTTTCCATTGGCTTAAGAATCATGTCAATTAGACTTCTAGAATGAAAAGTTATGCTCAAAATACTAGAACATGTGCAGGACAAGCATGGACCTTTTATGCACTTTTTTTTAACAATTTAAGCCTTTGTCATTGCATACCAACAAAAATAACAAACTAATCAATAATAACTAAATTAAAAGCAAATTATCATCAAACTAAAATAAAATAACTTAAATTAAGTCAACCCAACATGATTTAATAAATTAAAAGAAATAAATAAAAATACCTAATTCCTAAACTAAATATTAAGCACTAAGCCAATTAAATACTTAAAATGTGAGAAAATAACTTTAAAACATAGAATTATTACTATGGTGTTACAGTACGATGTGTTATAGTACAAAATAAAACTTTCGCTAATTTAATGCATAAGAATTATTTTTAAGTAAGAATTCTTATGCAAGGGGTTAAATATACATACTTGATTTTGGTTAATACTTATTTTTTAAAGAATTATTTTATAACATCATATTGTACAAAGAATAATGAGAACAATCATTACAAGTGAAGTATTACTTTATGTGAAAAATTAAAATAAGTAGAGCACTACTCCATGTAAAACAACTACTTCATAAAAAATAACTATTTCACATGGAGGGTAGTGAAAGCAACTTGGAATAAGTGGCAGTTCACAGGTTACTTTTATTTTGGGATGTTCCAGAGAGTTTAGCTTGGTGTCTTAGATATGGAGGTAGTTAAGAGGTCTTCCTCTTAACCTTTTCCTGAAATACAAGTGTCTCCCTCTTATCTTGTTCTCATGTACTTGTTCACAAACATCTTCTTCTCTTAACCTATTCTAGTATAGCGTTTCTTGTAAACCTCTTCTACTTATCCTCTACTCAAGAATAAATCCACTTATATTATTAATGGTCATAAAATCTATTACTTTAGTAGTCATATAATAGATTTCTAACTGTTACTCAACATTAAAAACTCAGTAACGGTCACCCAATATTAAAGCTGTTGTTCATTACGTGCATTAAAGTTTATTCTTGAGTAACTGTCATTTCTGACATTATATATAAAACCTTCACAATTTATTAGGGGAACTTTTTTAAAGCTACCTTATTCTCAATCAAGCTTCTCTCTCTAATTCTCTATTACCCTTTAATTCCCTACTTATTTTCTTCTTATTCTCTTCCTTCTGCCACAACACTAAGTATTTTAGGAATTGTTTCGATCTTCCTCTTTGTCACCTCTAGTATATCCTTTATTTTTGTGTAACGCTTCCTCTTCTTTTCACAAAAAGCCTTTTACATTTATAATAAGTAAATTAAATGGAATTTTGTTTCACGGAGAAGGTTTGTTGTGAAGATAGGTTATTGACTTGTAGGTTTCTCTAGAAAATGGGGCTGTTGACATGCATGTGTTCCCCATCTGCTTTTATTAACGTCATCACTTTTATTTTTCTCATTAAAACTGAAAACAAGTACTAGTACCTTAATTGGTCTTCTGCCACCTAGTCATGGGTGACAAGCTAAAAAAAGATGACTTCATATAGAGCAACATGTTTTTTATTTATAAATAGAAAGAGTTGAATTCTATTTTTTATTTTAAATAAAAAGCCATACATCAATCACTAATTACTAAACAAAATGTTCCGATGCATATATTACAATTAATATAAGAAAATGGTTAAGTAAATGTCAAACCCTGTTCTATAAAATAATTATGACGTCATTTACATGCTCAATAGAATGGTTACATATTTAGGAAGTTTGAGAAATCGTTAAAAGACGATATTGCCCCTAATGGTACCATTAAGTCGATTAAGTCTCGAACTAGTTCAAATAGGAATTTTAAGGTGAAATTAAGAGTTTCACAGTTCATGGATGACTCAAAATGGTAATTAGGAGTTCGAGGATCAATTTGGAGTCAAATCAAAATTTTCACTATTCAAGGGCAAATTAGTCATTTGCCACTTGGGGACAAAATGGAAATTTTTAGAAAAGATTTTTTTGGTCCATTTGACTTATTGGAGTATGATTTGAGTATTGGAGTATGATTTGAAGTTTATAAGTGAAAAATTTTAATTTCGATATAATTTTGAGTATAAGGGTGAAATGGTAATTTTACCACCTTGGGGGCAAATCGGTAAATTTTCACCTCGACACTTGTCAAGACCAAGGGATTTTATTCATCATGGAAATGGATAAACATGAGAAATGTGTGGTGGAGAATTAAAGAATTAAAAGTTAAATATTTAAAATTTGAACCAATAAGGAAATGCCATGTGTCATGTTTTTATTATTTTATTATCTCTTTATAAAAAGGCAAAAAAATCAGCCTATTTCTCCCATAGTAATCAGCCAAACCAGAAGAGAAGAGAAACCAAGGAAAAACAAACCCTAGGTGGGACAAATCAAAGAGAAAGTGTTGGAATTCAAGGATTTGATCAAGCAAAGGTAAAATTTCTTTGATTTTGCTAGTGATTTACCTTACCCATGCATTTTCCCTTAATTTCCATGGTTAAATTACATGTTTTCATGATGAATT
>NC_030851.1:29524232-29576884 GCF_000208745.1 Theobroma cacao
AAGCTCAGGACAATTTGTTGATAGTTGATTAAGACGAGAATTAATCTCGGAGTTGCATCCTAGAAAGTAAGGGTTCATAGCCCTACATCTTCTTAGTCAGTTGAGGGCCCACGTGTCACTGTAAAAGTAATTTTATTCTTCAATTATTTGATTTAAAGTATGTATGAATATATTTAGCTTTTACACCATGTTTTTGGCGAGTTTCGGTATTTTCGAAGAAAAATGACGAAAATGCCCTTGTGAGCCAGAAAGTAATATTTTATTGTTTTGATTTGGAAATAACTTATGATTTTTTTGAAATGTGAGATTTAATAACTGTCGCTCACTGGGGAGATGCGGAAGCTGATGCTAAGCCTTGCGGGGTTTCGATCGGCATTCGGGGTAAGGAGTGCCTATCGGGACGTCGCGGCGGTTATCACGGGCTCGATGGGAGTTTCGGGTCGTGACAGTAAAAGTAAGAAAATTAGTAAAATAGAGAGGAAAAGATCATGAGAAATGAAGTTGGAGCTTAAGCGTATATTCAAAATTTTATCTTATAAAGTACAAAAAGAAATCAAACAAAGGATTACTAGCTTAGCCTAATTATTAAAATTATCAATGTGTATTTTAATTAAAAATTAAAATTACTAAAATAACCTTTACTCTTTTTAAAAAAATAATTTAAAGAGAGGCAAAGTCTCAATTCTCATCTGCCGTCATATAATATTATAGTATAAGTTTTGTAGTATTAACTAATCTAAAGACATTTGTCTATTTCTTGTCACACAGTCGTAATATATCTGAATACCCCGTTTTAAAGCGGTCCACGGTTTAATTTGAATCCCGTTCCATGAATCCATCTAATGTGAAACTTGTATATGAATTCGTGAAACCAAAAAGAGCAACACGACGCCCAGGCTTAGCTCCATTGAAGAATCGGGCTATTTGGTGTGAGGTACCGCCTGCCAGAATAATTACTTCATATGAGGGGAAAAAAAACTAGCCTTCTAGCTTGTCTATCCAGGGAGCAGCTGACCGCTACCCCTCCTACTTCTAACAACTGGTCTACAAAATTTCAGTTACTGCACAAACTTTTGAATGATGACATTTATTATACAAGGTCATTGCGGATAGCCTGTGCCTCAGGACGATGATCTAGAGTCAGTATTCTGGCTTGACGATAAACAAAGGAGATGGCGTTTCTTTTAATCTTTATGTGAAACTTATATTCAACTTAAAGAGCTTCATTACTGGCATATGTGTTTGTTTCATCAACAGAACAACTATCTATATATATATATAGACAAGACAGAAAAGCTACTTGATTATTTTGCATTCCACGAAAATTTATTTCCACTCTCCAAGCAGCACATAGATGATAGTAGATTAGAGATGCTTCGGTGCAAAAAAAGTACACCATAGCCATTCTATTGCTTCTATTGCCATCTAATCATCGAATTCATCATTTGGGAGGAGCCGCACCCCTCATTTTGGCTATAACCATCTTACCGAACTCCGCAAGCTTCTCAGTATCTGGCATAACATCCTTCACAGCAGCATCAGAGCAGAACCTGTCAGCCCAATTAAGCAAAGCAGGAGTGTTGGCTTCACTCAACAGCTTGATCCCGCTCATCTTCTCAGTGACTCTGAGCCAGGCCAAGAAGCATCCAAATGCAATGTCAAGGTACCCAATTTGGTCCCCACCAAAGAAACGTTTCCCTTTGCTGCACTTCCCAAATGCTTCTTCCAACAGCACCAATCCTTCTTCGACTTGCGCTATTGCCGCTTTCCTTGCATCCTCTCCTTGAGCCATACCAATAGTTCTTATGGATGGGAACCACTGCACAAGAAAAAGTATTTTGACCCCCCACAATAAATAAATAAAAAATTGCAGTTTTCTACCAAAAGATACATTACCAATCAACTGTGAAATATACTATCTGATTTTGCATGAACAAACTATGAATACCTTTTCGTCAAGATAGGCTGCCCAAAAACGAGCGGTTGCCCGTTCATAGGGGTCAGAAGGTAGAATGGAAGGACCAGAAGACCAAGTCTCGTCGATATATTGCACAATAACGAGAGACTCACAGATGGGCTTGTCACCATGGATGAGGACTGGAATTTTCTTGTGAACCGGGTTTGATTTGAGAAGAAGCTCGCTTTTACCTTCCCGTAATCTCTCCTCAAAATACTCATAGTTGACAGACTTGATGTTAAGGGCAATCCTTGCCCTCATCACAAAGGGGCTCGGCCATGAACCCAAAACTTTCACATCACTCTTTGCCATGGTTTATTTAATCTCTCTAACCAGAAGCAGAAATATCTGCAGTTTTGAGGGTACGCTTCAAAATAGGAGCGTTTATTATATAGAAATGCTAGGGATGATGTATTGAGAATCGATAAAGAGAGTAGCAGGTAACTTGACTTGATTAAAGCACTCAGCCAAGGTCAAGACTGTTAGTTACAAATGTGAAAGGGGAAGGTAAACACATGGCTAATTTCGCCAAAGACATAAGTTGTCATTTGACATTTTGACTTTAGGTTCGGACATTAAACTATATTTACTTGCTTTGGCTTGGTTTTGGCCTTTTGGCTAATAACTTAATTTTATGATTTAAGCTTTAAATGAAGAAGTTAAGAATAATGAAAACTGGTGTACAGGGAGAGCCTTTTCATGTTTGTCAAACAATTTGGATGCGTTTTACTCAAAAAAAAAAAAAAAACCTGGATCCTTTTAGTCGAATTATACAACTACAATTTAGTCCATGTAAAGTGTCAGAATTATACAAATTAGAGAGTTAACAGCTTCTTTATATTTTACACATCATCAAAGGCTTTGAGGAATGCAAATCTTCTGCCTTCATTTCCTGACTCCTCTTCTGCCCCAACGTCTAAAAAATGTCATGTGTCCTCTGATTAATGCTCATGGTAGGAGTTTCTTGGTAAAAAATGAAAAATTATGTTAATTCTTAAATCACTAGAAAAGAGGCTTATCTAATGGGTGACAAGGAAGACCAAAATGTCATTGTCGTGAAACTTTATGGACCCGAGTTAATGAATCTGAACGCCACATTTGTGCTGCAGAACTCGATCTTCAGCGGTGAGAATATACACCGCTGATGGAGTTGCGGTTGAGTTGAAAAAGTCAAAACTAGAGTACTTACAAGCTTTGGTTGTGGTGACTGACACAAAAAAGATTGCATTCCATTAGCTTATGCTCATAATCATGTATACTTGTTACATCGAGATATATCGAAATTTTATTTTTTAATATCGAGTATCATATCGTATCATAAATTATAATAAAAAATTTTAAAATTAATTATAAATAATATTTATACATGTAAAATAAAGAAAAAAATGAAAAATATTATAATTTTTAACAAAATTGAAGATTATAAGATGCAAATTGAAAAGATTATTTTTTTAATTTAAATTTTTAATATATTCCTTAATAACATAGATTTTTAAATTAAATATATATTAATTTATTAATTAAAAAATAAAACATTTATTATGTTAAAATTAAAAGGGAATTCAATTTTTTTAGTATTTTTTTGTTTAAAATCTAAAGATTGAAACTCCTAAAAAATAATTTTTCATGTTTCAACTCAAAAAAATAATAAAAAATAATTTTTTAATAATTTATTAGAATTAAGTTTATAAAAAAGTGTATTGACTGTATCGTACGATATGCCTCCATATCATAAGATACATATCATATATCGTACAATACGTTTTCGATACTTGATTAAATGCGATACAGTTATAGATACGTATTGTTTTCTACTAGCATCGTGACGTAGTGCATATCGAATGATAATGATAACTATGAAAATATGTTTGTTTTTACTATGGATATAAACTCATTGGTCCAATGGCTTTGCTGGCAATTACCTACATCTGGCTCATTAAAGAAATCGATGGTGGATTCAAGGGTGGAGTGTTGTGGCCAAAAATTTTGAAAATATTTATTTAATTATATATATTTTTCAATGGCTTCTTCAAAATTTTTTAATATTTTTATTTTGGCTCCCTCAAAATAATGTTTTTGTTTTATAATTAATACATATAATAAATAATAAAATGACTTTACGAATTCTACTCAATTTTATCCCAATTTAAATTTATTCTTTTATTTTAACAATTACAAATAATTCAATATTGGCGATATCTGCAAGTTAACAAAGCGCTTTTATTCTCAGGATTTCACAAAGCAGTAAAGACTTTTTTTGAGGTTACAATTAAGACATTACGAGCTTGATATAACTCATCACCACAGTTTTGTAGATATTAAGATATTTTTTGAATTGTGCCAAAGATTAGTAGAAATAAGAAAGTCAAAAAATTACCACTCCTTGTTTTTACTTTTTTTATTTTTATAGCAACTATGGAGAGAGCTTTTCAGTAATGAAAGTTGTGAAAATAAGACTCTAAAATAAAATAGATGATGACATTTTTACAGATAATTTAATTGTTTATGTTGAGAAAAATATTGCTGGTCTTGTCAATATAGAGTCAATAATTAATGAATTTGAATGTAAAAAAAATCGTCGAGGATAACTTTCCTAAAAGCATACAGTAAATATTTCTTTTCTTATTTCTTTTAATTTATATCTTATATAGAATTATTGTCTATTATGAATTTTTTTTTATTATTGGATAAATTCAACATATTAGTTTTAAAACGTTTTACCCCTTATTTCTATTCGTCTTTGGCCCCCTAACAAAAATTAGCTAGCTCTGCCTTTGGTTCAATTGCTTCAGGAGCCACAATAGCATCTGTTAGCAATGTAAATAGATTGTTTTTCAAAATTTCCGTTTCTTTGGCATGAAAGAAACATGAAATTAAAACAAGAAAATCTTCAAATTGCTTAAATAAATCAAATTTGTTCAACCTCTTAAAAAAAACAAACAAGAAAAAGATGAATATACAAGAAAGTTCAATTTTGTTAGTTTTCTAGGTTTAAAAACAGAGATGAACTAGAAAGATATAGAAGGAAAAAGAAAGTTTATGAGAGGAATACGGGTAGTAAAGTGATGCATCTCATTATATGATACATGGTTACATGTTTATATACAAGAAAGAAACCATACTAATAGAAAATTAACTATGGCATGGTTTACTAACTACAAAACTAACTAATTAACTTAATCTTTAATTCCATCACATGTATAAAGGTGACTTTACACGTGTCCTTCAGCTCTAACATACCTTCAAGATGTGCAAGGATGTTGAGGATGCACATCTTGCTTAGTAGAAAAGAAAACTGTTTAGGCAGGAGAGCTTTTGTAAACAAATTTGCTAATTGACAGCTAGTCAGAATATAAGTAGGCTTTACAACTCTTGCAAGCACTTTATGTTCAACAAAATTATAGTTAACTTCAATATGCTTCATTCATTCATGAAATATATGATTCTTACTCATACTTAATATAGATTGATTATCATGAAATATTTCAAAAGCATTAGAATGATTAATACCAAAGTCTTCCATAAGTGACAACAACCAAATCACTTCACAATAAATAGTAGACATAGCCTTGTATTTAGCCTCTATAGAGCTCTTTTCCACAACACTTCGCTTTTTAGATTTCCAACTCACTAAAGAATCACCAAGAAAAACTGCATATCTTGTAATGGATCTTCATGTAAATGGACAACCAGCCCAATCACTATCACAATATGCCTTGAGTTGTAACGTTGATGATGAAGAAAATAGGATACCTTTGTTGACTTCATATGTTTTTTATGATAACAAAACATTCCTTATTCATCAATGTCTAACCACTTCATTTAAGTGTGTAGGACTAAATTTAAATTCCTTGATATAAATGCTATTTGAATCAAGTTAAGAAGCTTGCCATGTTATTATAATGGTTAATTAGTTAAAGGAACAAAGAACTAAGGACTAAGTGAAAGCAGAAAAATGTTAACTAATTAACATGAGACCTTAATCAATTAAGGCTATTCATGGCACTACATGAGTGCAAAACAAAAGCCTTTTAATTGGTTAAAGGAAAAGAGTTAACTAGTTAAAGGTCAAAGTTAAAGTGTCAAGAAGCTCCAAAATTCAAATTCAAAATATTGATGACTGTCCAAGGTGCAAAACCAAAAGATTCAAAGTTGAAAAATTCTTAATAGGTGGGAGCCTATTTCAATCAGTTAAGGTTGAAAAGAGAGAAGCCTTAATCAGTTAAAGGGAAATTAAATCAGTTAAAAGAAGACTAGTGAAGAATGCTGCTTGAAAATAGAAAGTTTTTAATCAGTTAAAGTTGTAGTTAACTGGCTAATATAGGGAAGTAGTTTACTAGACAGAGAAGGCTTAATCAATTAAAGCCAATCTTTAGTTCGATTAACAAAACACTGCCAACACATTTGAATTTAAGCACTAAAAGATAAAATAACAGCTAAAAAACTATTTGTAATGGCTAGATTCTGCCTTCAATTGTTAGAATTGATTTTCCAAGTATTTAAGACATCTCTAACGGTAAAAAATGAGATGGTGAAGTTCCAAAAAGTTTGAGAAAGCCAAAAAGAGCAAAAATCTTATCTTGTACACTTGTTTTTCACTCCTATCCTTTGTAAAGTGTTTGAACTTGAATTTGTACATCTTAAATTAACTAGGTGATCAATTATACTCCATATTTTCTTTATTTCTTGATTGATTAAAGTGTGTGTAGCACTCTAAGGGTTGTTGTAAGGGTTTAGAGTTTAGGTTAGAAGCTCACCTTGTAAAAGCTTGGTGGAAACTATTAATTCCATTAGTTTAATAACGTTGTGTTAAAAGTCCTTGATTGGAATATCAAGGTAGTGGATGTAGGTCAAGGGGATCAAACCATTATAAAAATTTATGTTTGGTCCACTTCTCTCTACCTTTTATTTACTCAGTGCCTTTTAGCTTCAACAAGTATTAAACCTTCCACTTCAAATTTTACAAAAATTTTTAAAGCTTAAGAGTTTCTTTCAAAATATCTTTTACATGCTATTGAGCCCCCTTTAGCACTTTATTAGAACCAACAAATTGCATCAGAGGCTAACCTTTGATATTAAAGGCTTAACATATTTAGGGGAGATGCAACGGCTATGCAAAAGTCTTGTGTTGTTAAGGGTCAATTCACAAATAGGCCTCATTTATTTAATGGAATAAACTACCCATATTAAAGCACTAGAATATCCATTTACATTAGAGTTGTAGATTATGAGATGTAGGATGTGATCACTCAAGTTCCTTATATTCCCACTAATGTGAACCTTATCTTCGGTGAAAAAATGCCTAAGGCTAAAGAAGAGTGGATTGAGGCAGAAATGAGAAAAGTTCAAATAAATTTCAAGGCCATTAACATTATTCATTATGCCTTAACTCCTATAAAGTTTAACGAAATTTCTAGCTGTACCACAATCAAAGAAATTTGGGAAAAACTTAATATCATTCATGAAGGGACTTATCAAGTAAAGGAGTCCAAAATTGCCCTTATCACCCATAATTATGAAATGTTCAAAATGTAACCAAGTGAAGACATTATTGCCATGTTTGATATGTTCGCCAACATTACAAACAAGCTAAATCAACTTGGCAAACACACCCTAGAACATGAATTAGTAAAAAGACTACTTAGAAGCTTTCTAAAAAGCTGAAAACCTAAAGTCATTGCTATCCAAGAAGTTAAAGACTTTAATACAATCACTCTTGATGAAATTTATGGGTCCCTTCTCACACATGAGCTAAAAATGAAAGAAGAAGAAAAGAAAGAAGCTAAGAAAAAGAAAAAAAAAAGTCTTACTTTAAAGGTAAGTACACTTAAAGAAGAATTAGAAAATCTTTCAAGTGATGAGGACGAAGAGTTGGTCATAATAGCTAGCAGATTCAAGAAGATCATGGGCCAAAGAGATAGAAGATTTGGAAGAAAAATCAGATAAAGGATCAAGGTTCTTCATGGAAGAACAAATAAAAAAATGAGTCTTACAAAAAGGATGAGGTGGTGTGCTTTGAATGCTAGAAACCAAGCCACTTCATATCCGAATGTGCATTGCTCAAGAAGGAATCCTCAGAGAAGAAAAAGAAGCCAATAAAGGTAATCGTGGCTACAACTTGGTTGGATAGTGATTCGTCTAGTTTAGAATATGAGAAAAACAAAGCTAGAAGAAAGAACCAACTTTTACTTGATGGTCAAAGATGAATAACTCGAGGTAAATTCCAATTTATTTGAAATTTCTTATGATGAATTTCAAGATGAGTACGATCGCTTATATGCTGAATTTAAAAAGCTTTCCCTAAAGTATAAAGTGTTGAGAAAGAAAGCCATGTCATTAGATGATGAATTAAATAAATTCCAGCATGATTTCCACTCTGTTTTTTATCAAAGAAATATTGTTCAAATTGAATTTGAGCACTCCAAAACAGATTTTGAATCTTTTGAAATTGGACCTTGAGGGTAAAAATAAAGCCTTGCAAAAGGCATTGGATGAAAATGCTATTCTCAAAGCTTCAAAAGAAGAAAGTTTAAAACATAATTTATAAAAAAGAAGAGAAACCAAGGTGAAATGCATTTTTTAATAATGCATCTTCAATTTATTGCTATGTATATGGTAAAAGAGGACATGTCTTTTATGATTGCTATCATTAGGGAAAAAATCTCCCAAAAACCAAATTGGTTTGGGTGCCTAAAGGTTCTTATGTGCCTACTAACTTTCAAAGACTTTTGCAAGTATAGGAACCTTTAAAGAAAAATTAAAAATTTATTTTGTAGGTTGAGCAAGGGTAAAAAGAACAATGTTTGAAAGCTTAACCAAAGGAAAGGCAGCCTTGGTACATGGACAGTGGCTGTTCAAGGCATATGGTCGAGAATGAAAGATTATTTGACAAGCTTGATAGGAAGAAAGGTGAAGGTGTCTCTTTTGGTGATGACTCCAAAGGTATCATCCATGGAATTGGAACCATTGGTAGCACTTTTCAAACTCAAATCAAGCATGTTTTACTTGTTAAGGGATTAAACATAATCTATTAAGCGTTAGTCAACTTTGTGACAAAGGATCAAGGGTGTTTTGATTCACATGGATGCCAAGTTATTGACATCAACACTAATAAAGTAATATTCATTGGAAAAAGAATTGAGGACATGCATGTAATTTTTCTTGATGAAATTAAGAATGAATGATGTCTCATGGTTAATGATGTATGTGATAGTTGGTTATGGCATAGAAGACTTGGACATGCTAGCATGCATACAATTCCAAAACTTTAAGGAAAAGACTTGGTTGTTGTACTTCCAAAGATTTCTTTTGCAAAAAGATAAAGTTTGTGATGCATATCAATTTGGAAAACAAGTTGAAACTTCTTTCAAATAAAAGAAAGTGATTTTAACTTCTAGACCACTTGAACTATTGCATATTGACTTGTTTGGACCTATAAATGTTGTCAGTAAAGTAAGCAAGTCATATGGCTTTGTTATTGTTGATGATTATTCTAGGTATACTTGGGTATATTTTCTTGCTCACAGTGATGATACATTGCCTACTTTTGCTAATCTATGTAAAAAGATACAAAATGAAAAAGGGCATACCATTATTAGTGTTAGCTTGTTTGTCGGCAAAGCTGGTTCGGAATTGTCTTTCATTCTAAGGCATAACTTGTATCCATGCATTTCATATTCGCTTGGAGTTCGCTCCCAAAATATAGCCAACCCGACTCCCTCACATCAACCCACAAGCCTCTTATCCATTCTTGTTCGATCATGGTGGAGGAGCAAGGCAAAATAGAAAAACTCACATTGGGTTTAGGGATAATCAGGCTTGAGCTGATGACTTCCACCACGTCAAAGTGACACTCTACTGCTGCGTCTGTGGTGGTGAATTTGAAAGAGATGAATTTGAAATATTTTGCAATGAAAATGGTTTTGATCATAATTTTTCAACTCCTAGAATGTGGAGTTGTAGCGAGAAAAAATAGGACTTTGAAATACATGGTAAGAACAATGCTTTGTGAAAACAATTTGCCAAAATATTTCTAAGTTGAAGCTGTGAACACAACAACTTATATTTTAAATAGAGTTTTTATTAGACCTTTGATTTCAAAAACGCTTTAAGAGCTTTATAAAGGTAGAAAATCAAACATTTCACATTTAAGGACTTTTGGATGGAAATATTTTGTTTTAGGTAATGGAAAACACATCATGGGAAAGTTTGATGCTAAGAGTGATGAAGCTATTTTCTTAGGTTATGCCTTAAATTCTAAGGCTTATAAAGTGTTTAATAAAAGAAGTCCTGTTATAGAAGAATTTATTCATGTTGTTTTTTATGAGACTAATGAGGCAAAAAGAAAGGTAGTGTTTAATGATGATGATGTGGATGACATTGAGATGTGAATGGAAATGATAAGCTTGGAAAACAAATAAGATTATGGAGACAGCTCAAAGGAGAAAAATGAAGAAGAACCACCACTCAAGGACTTGCAAAGAGAAGAAAGTCAGCACAACAATCTTCCTAGAAGTTGGAAATTTGTAAGAAATCATTCTCAAGAGCAAATAATTGGTGATCACTTGGAGGGTGTCAAAACTAGAAGAGGACTAAAGGAAAGTTGTGAATATTTAACATTTATATCACAAGTAGGACCCAAGAACTTTGAGGAAGTTGAAAAGGAAGAAAGTTGGATGATTACCATGCAAAAAAAACTTGGCCAATATGAAAGAAACAAGTTTTGGACCTTGGTTCCAAGGCCAACCAACCATCAAATTGTTGGTAACAAATGGGTATTTAGAAACAAATTGGATGAGTTGGGAAAAGTGATAAGAAACAAAGCAAGGTTAGTTGCTTAAGGCTGTAATCAAGAAGAAGGTATTGATTATGATGAAACCTTTGATTTTATTACTAGATTAGAAGCAATTAAACTCTTGGTTACATATGCATGTTATATGAATTTTAAATTGTTTCAAATGGATGTTAATGTTGGCTCCATTAGTTTTTGATGATAATAAAACATTCCCATTCATTTGTGTTTAATAATTCTACTTGAGTGTGCAGGACAAGAATTCTATGCCAATGATAAATAAATAATTCCATGGGACATTTCAAAAAGTATATGAATAAAAAGCCACAACTAATCAACAAAACAAAAGCTCTTTAGTTGAATAATAAAGGGTTAGTCAGCTAAAATTCGAATAAAAAATTGGAGGGCTCAAGAGTATTGAGAAACAGAAAAGACTTAGTCGACCAAGAAATAGGTTAGTCCACTAAAAGTTTATTGCTAGAAATCTGGACTTCAAGACAAAACCAACTTAATCAACTAATAAGGAAGTTAGTCAACTAAGTGCTCACTGCCAGAAGCACAGAACAGAAGACAGAAACAATTTAGTCAACTAAGATATCAGTTAGTCAACTAAGAGCATTCTGCCAAAAAAATTGAATTGTGCACTAAAAGATAGATTGACGGCCAGAACTCAACAAAATTGTTTCCAATGGTCAAAAACTGCCTAACACCTATCAGAGTTGAATTTCCAAGTATTTAAGAGGCTTCCAACAGTTAGAAATGTAATTAAAGGCTTCCAAGAATAAAAAGAGCTCAAAAACTAGTAATAACTCTCTGCATTCTTCTGCACTTCACGCCTATTCTTGTAAAAAGATTCAAGCATTTCACTTTGTACCACTTAGATCAAGTAAGTGATCATAGGTACACCTTTATTTCTCTTTATCTTGTATATTTAGAGTGTGCGAGACACGCTAAGGGATTTATTCAGGCTTGGATTGCTTGATTGAGTGTATAGGTTCTAACTTAGCCTAGAAAAGTTAGTTTGGGTTTTGGTTGATCTCGGTAAAAACCATTGTGAAAGGTTTTGGCTGAGCTTGGTAAAAGCCATTGTAAAAGTGTCATGACTCGAAACCTCCCTCGGGCCCATGACAACCCCCGCGACGTCCCGATTGATACTCATTACTCGAAATACCAATCGGAACCCCGCAAGGCTTACATATCAGTTTTAAACAATTTCCAGTCGTTTTCGGCTCAAGTAAATCAAAAGACAAAAATATAGCATTTTTATGTAAAACAATATTTATAGAAACACATGTAAGTAATCTTTTATAACTTAGAAGTAAAATAAATTCATACATACAATAATTTACAAAGATATAATGTACAATAATAATTACAATGACAAGTGGCCCATAAATACACCAAGTGTTGGTGATAGTAACCTACTGTCTGTGTGATAGAGGGGTCAACTGGAATCCTCGACAAAATTGGGTATTTACAAGCTACCACAGGCCTGAAATATTTAGAAAAGAGGTGGGTGAGATTTTGCAATCCCAATGAGTAAACAAACACTATCATAAATATCTAAAGGTGAGTAAAATGGAGGCAAGTTTAAACAACAAATCACAAACCATTTGATAAGGTTTTCAATTTATTTCTTAAACCATAAAATATTTGTAATTTACTAAAACAGTTGTTAAGGCTTATGACTTTTATTAAAAACAGGGCTCAAGCCAAAAACTAATCCTCAGGGATACCTTGGCCGAGGCATCTAACCGAATCCGCCGAGGTTGTTAAGATATTTACATGTTAGTTTTGAAAACAAGTCGTTCCTTGGCGTTGGCCGAGTTACAGATTCACGAGGGGGTTCGACGTGAAGTGAGCTCTAACACTACCCCGGGAGTTACCCTCATCGCCTCTACAACTAGAGTAACTATATAACCGGATTTACCATGCCCCTCTAATAGGTAGTCCACGAAAACCCGTCACTGCAGTGACTAAACCCACCAATTTTTATAAAATTTCGACAGTATAACGTGACTTTTATTTATTTACCCAGCCTACATAGTAAAAGACAGCTTACATAAATCCTCAATGCAATTATAAAATATAGCCACATATACTCATATATCATAAGCCATTCATAGAAAAATATATTTTTCAAGACAATTGGCACCCTCCAATTACTCAAATTTATAATCAAAAGTTTCTTATTTCAGAAAATCAAGACAATATATTTATTTGTCACATTTATTTCTAAAACATCAAAATCCCATTTTAATCTCATTTTCGTTTCATAAAATCCATGAAGAGCATTTAAAAATAAACTCTAGATAATTTACAATAATAATGGTTTGCTCACCGTTTGTACAAATTAAATACTTTTTAGGTGTCCCGATCACTTTTCGTCGGGTATGACTTCCTTGCCTTTACCAGAAAGCTCTCCTCCTAGACACATTGCAAAAATTACACAATTCACCACATTGATGCTAAATAACTATATAATTGACTTAAATCCTATACTAATACATGGTATGAAATGTAATAGCCTAAAACGGCTTAAACGCAGTATTAATCTATTTTTGGCACTTTACCCGATAAATTGCTAACGCGCTCTATTTTAGCTCTAAATTGTCCCATTTTCTCTCCAACATTTCTAACCATTAAATATCAGCCAATAACCTTCTAAAATCATCAAAATCAGCTCACTTTCCTCCTTGGAAAATTCGGCCAAAAATGGGACATTAACTCGGTCAATTTTTCACTTTGTTTTTCTATCACATTTAACCATTTTTCATCATTTTCTCTTCATTTCTCTTAGAATAAAAATCAGTTCATCATCATTGTACAACATTGAGTATTCGGCCAAGGGTGGGTGTTGTGAGAATTTCATGTTTCCTTGCCCAATTTGATTTCTATACACATTTAACTAACTAAAACTACCAATTTAACTAAGAATTAAAACCTAAAAAATTCAAAATCCTCCCCTTTGAAATTCGGCCAGCCCTTGGTATCACTTTTTGATCTCTCTCCTCAAGCATGCTAAATGGAAACAAAGGCTTAGGGAAGGTAGAAATCAAGCTAAAATCGAAAAATCTTACCGTTAGACGCGTATATGGACAAAAAACGTGAATTCCCATTTGAATTTTCTAATTTTCCTTTGGTTTTTCTCTTTTCTTCCTTTCCTCTCTATTTTCTCTCTTCTTTTCTCCTTATGGCTGGCCATCACCTGATGTGGGGTTTAAATGGGCTGATTTTCCTTTAAATAATATTAAACAATTAAAAAGTGCCATGTGTCACTTTTCCATTGGCCCGTTTTTAAAATTTCATCCTTTAAACTTCAATTTTTCACCACTTAAAGTACCATAGTTATTCATACCAAAAATAAATAAATCCTATGATTTTGACAAGTTTTGGGTGGTGAAAATTACGATTTTTACCCCGAGGTGACAAAATTATCGTTTTGCCCCTATGTTTCAAAAATTGTCGAAATTGAAATTTTTCACTTTCTATCATTAAATTATACTCCAAATAGTTAATCTTGATCAAAAATTTCACTCCACGATCAAATTATTATCTTAGGTGGTAAAATGACGATTTTGTTCCTAAACATCAAAATTTTAAATTTTTCCCTAAATGAACACTCGAACTCCGAACAATCATTTATAGTCATTCCTGAACTGTAAAATATTAAATTTCATACTACGATTCCTATTTGAACTAGTTTGAGGTTAAATCAACTCAAGTGTACCGTTAGGTATAATACCGGATTTCTTCTATTCTTAGGGACTTTCCTAGCGTAATAACATGCTACTCAATGCATGTATGTCATGACATGTGTTTATAGGGTCGGGTTTTTCAAAAAGCTTGGTGAAAGCTTGTGAATTTCACTGTTCATAATGATTGGTTTGGAAAATCCTTGGTTGAACAATCAAGGTAGTGGATGTAGGTCTTGGACCGAACCACTATAAATTCTTGTGTGATTGTGTACTCTATTTTTAGTTTTTCATTTATCCTTAAATCTTTCTTGTATCTTGCATTTGTCCTCAACTTAGGGCCAATTTTAGTAAGAGCCAAAAAGGTGCTATTCACCCCTTCTAACACATTTACTTGGGACCAACAAGTGGTATCAGAGCAAGTTCCCTGTTCTTAAGGTCTAACACCCTTTGGGAAGAGGCAAATGGCTCTTCAAAAATCAATAGTTACTGAGAGACAGTCCATAAACAGACCACCTTTATTTGATGGCTCAAACTACCTGTATTGGAGCACTAGGATGTCAATATACATTAGAGCAATTGATTATGAGATGTGGGATGTCATAACTGATGGTCTCTTTATTCCTTCAACCTTAAATGTTGTAACCAACGAGATGATTCCTAAGCCAAGATCTGAATGGACCGAAGCTGAAACCAAAAGAGTCCAAACCAACTTTAAGGTAATCAATACACTGCATTGTGCCTTAACTCCCATTGAATTCAATAAAGTTTCAAGCTGTACCACAGCTAAACAAGTGTGGGATAAATTTAGGATTATTCATGAAGGGACTTCACAAGTAAAGGAGTCCAAGATAGCCCTCTTAACCGACAATTATGAGATGTTCAAGATGGAACCTGGTGAAGATATCACCAGCATGTTAGATAGATTCACAAACAAATTAAGTTAGCTAGGCAAACCAATTTTTGAGCATAAAATCGTTAAAAGACTTCTTAGAAGCATACCAAAAATTGAAAGCCAAAGGTGACTACCATCTGTGAAGCCAAGGACTTAAATGTTATAACCTTGGATGAAATTTGTGGTTCTCTTCTCACTCACAAGTTGGAACTCAAGGAAGAGGAAGAGGAAGACAAAAGAGAAGCAAAAGAAAAGAAGAAAAGTATTACCTTAAAAGCTAGTATCCTTGAAGAAGAATTGGACAATTTATCTTGTAACGATGATGAGGAACTAGCTATGGTTGCAAGAAGGTTTAGAAAGCTTATGGGCCATAGAAATCGAAGATTGGCTAGAAGAGGATATAGAAGAAAGCAAAGCTTTTCATGGAAAACCAAAAATAAAAATAAGTCCAATAAGAAGAAAGAGCGTATATGCTTTGAATGCAAGAAGCCAGGACACTTCAAGTCATAATGCCCCTTACTAAAGGAAGAAACGCCAAAGAAAAATAGAAAATAAAAAAAAGCAATGGTGGCTGCAACGTGGTCAGATAGTGATACCTCAAGTTCTGATGATGAAGAAGAAAAGGTGAAAGAAATAGCTAACTTGTGTCTAATGGCAAGGGATGATGAATATGAGGTATCTTCATCCTTCTGTGATATTTCAATTGATGAAGTACAAGAGGAGTATGAATGTCTTTATGATGAATTTAAGAAACTTGCATCAAAATATAAAACTTTAAAAAGAAAAACTGCATATCTTGAGATTGATTTGCAAAAGATAAAACATGACTTCAATTCTGTTTTTGAGCAAAGAAATTTTTTGCAAATTGAATTAGAGCATTCAAAAATAGATTTTGAAACTTTAAAATTAGAATTGGAAAACAAAAAAGAAGTCTTGTAATAGGCAGTTAAAGAAAATGCTGATCTTAAAAGTTTGAAGAAAGAAACATTAAGGAGGAACACATACTTTAAGAAAATTTTTGAGAATGCCTCATTTAGATGTTACAATTGTGGAAAATTTGGACATTTATCTTATGACTGCTATAAAGATAAAAACACATAGAAAACAAGAAAATTTTGGGTTCCAAAAGGATCCTATATTGTAGCTAACCTTCAAGGACTCATCAAAGTATGGGTACCTATTAAGAAAAACTGAAAATCTATTTTATAGGTTAAGCTAAATCTAAAAGACACATACTCAAGAGCTCAACTAAAGGAGAAGGAACCATGGTTTATGGACAATGGCTGCTCAAGGCACATGACAAGAAATGAAATGCTGTTTGCTTAGCTGGACAAGAAAAAAGGAGGTACCGTTTCCTTTGGTGATGATTCAAAAGGTAGAATTTGTGGTATTAGAACCATTGGTAAGAACTCTCAAGCTCGAATTAGTCATGTGTTGCTGGTTAAAGGTTTGAAACATAATTTATTGAGTATCAGCCAACTATGTGATAAAGGTTTTAAGGTATACTTTGACTCAAATAAATGTGAAGTGATAGATATAAGTACTAACAAAGTTTCATTTAGAGGAAAAAGAATTAAGAATATGTATGTTATTGAAGATCTTGAGGTGAATTGTGAAACATGTCTTATAGCAAATGTTGAAAATGATGGTTGGTTATGGCATAAGAGACTTGGATATGTGAGCATGCATACCATCTCAAAATTGATAAGAAAGAATTTGGTTATAGGATTGCCTGAACTTAAATTTGAATACGATCAAATTTGTGATGCATGTCAACTAGGAAAACAAGTTAGAACATATTTCAAAAGTAAGAAAAATGTGTCAACCTCTAGACCACTAGAATTGCTGAATATTGATCTATTTGGGCCAATTAGTACAACTAGTCTAGGACAAAAATCATATGAATTTGTGATAGTTGATGACTACGCTAGATATACTTATGTCTACTTCCTTGCTTATAAGAATGATGCACTACCAGCATTTATAAATCATTGTAAGAAAGTTGAAAATGAAAAAGGACTTGCCATAGTTAGTATTAGGAGTGATCATGGTGTTGAGTATGAAGGAGATGAGTTTGAAAACTATTGTAATGAAAAGGGGTTGGATCATAATTTTTCTACACCTAGAGCACCCCAGCAAAATGGAGTTGTAGAAAGGAAAAACTGAACCTTAAAAGAAATAGATAAAACTATGCTATGTGAAAATAATTTACCAAAGTATTTTTAGGCAGAAGCTGTCAACACAACATCATATATCCTTAATAGAGTCTCAATTAGAGCCATGATATCAAAGACTCCTTATGAACTTTACAAGGGTAGGAAACCAAATATCTCTCATCTTAGGAGTTTTGGCTGTAAATGTTTTATATTGAACAATGGAAAATATCCTCTAGGAAAGTTTGATACAAAAAGTGACGAGGCAATATTTTTAAGATATGCATTAAACTCAAAGGCATATAGAGTTCTTAACAAAAAGACTTTAATTGTTGAAGAATCGATCCATGTAGTTTTTGATGAATCTAATGCCTTACAAAAGGAAATTCTTGCTGATGAAGATGATGCGGATAGTCTTGATAGATAAATGGAAGAATTGAATTTAGATGACAAGAAAAACAGTGAAGAAAAGTCCCTAGGAAGAGAAACAGAACCTCCACCTTTAGAAACATTGCAAAGAACCGAAAATCAGCATAATGACCTTCTAAGAAGCTGGAGATATGTAAAATACCATCAACAAGAGCTGATTATAGGAGACATTACTCAAAGTGTCAAAACCAGGAGAGAAATTAGAGAGACATGTGACTTTTCAACTTTCATATCTCAAATTGAGCCTAAGAGCTTTGAAGAAGCTGAAAAAGAGGAAAGTTGGGTAATGGCCATGCAAGAGGAACTTGATCAATTCAAAAGAAACTGTGTGTGGTCATTAGTCTCAAGGCCTTTAAATTACCCTATTGTTGGGACAAAATGGGTGTTTAGAAATAAAGTAGATGAGCAAGGAAATGTTATTAGAAACAAAGCTAGGTTAGTGGCTCAAGGGTATAACCAAGAAGAAGGAATTGACTATGATGAAACTTTTGCACTAATTGCCAGAATAAAAGCTATAAGGTTGTTGCTTGCATTTGCTTATTTTATGAACTTTAAATTATTTCAAATGGATGTAAATAGTGCATTTTTAAATGGTTACATTCAAAAAGAAGTATATGTTGAACAACCCCTTGGATTTAAGGACTATGAAAAACCAGATTATGTGTTCAAACTTCATAAGGCTTTGTACGGACTAAAACAAGCTCCAAGAGCTTGGTATGAAAGACTTTCTAAGTTCTTAGTTGAAAAAGGTTATGGTAGAGGCAACATTGATACAACATTGTTTATTAAAAGATACTTAAATGGTTTAATTGTTGTTTAAATCTATGTGGATGATATTGTTTTTGGTGCAACTAATGAGGCTTTATATAAGAACTTTGTTGAAGAAATGTAGGGTGAATTCGAGATAAGCATGATGGGAGAGCTGAAATTCTTTCTTGGGCTCTAAATCAAACAAAGTCAGGAAGGAATATTCATCAGCCAGGAAAGATACATTCAAGACATGCTCAAAAAGTTTGACATGCTGAAGCTGAAGTCAATTAGCACACCAATGAGTCCATTTACCAAACTTGAGGTTGATGAAAAGGGAAAGGATGTTAATCAAAAGCTCTATAGAGAAATTTCTCAAACCAAATGGTGAAATCATCACAATCCAAAGAGATTCTAGAGAAGAAAAGGGTAAACGTCCATTGAAAGAGAGTTTGCAAGCAAAAGTACAAAAGAAGAAAAAGAAGATAGTGTCCACTATCGAGATTGGAAAAACTAGAAAATCAAAGACAGAGAAGGAATACAAAGCCGAGAAAAAGAAAGAGAAAGAAAAATCTTTCAAGATAGGTAAGACTTCATCCTCAAAATCTAGAGATAAATTTCATAAGGATAGGTTCAAAAAGATCGAAAATGCCGCTATTACTTGTGGTAAATGTATTGATTGGAGTAGTTTTGATGAGTCACCTGAATTTCAAGTAGTTCTGTTAGATTATTTTGAAGAAATGAAACTGAAGGATTTTAGCACTTTTAAGAATTGATCTTATAGTGCTAGTTTGGTGAAAAAATTTTATGCCAACATAGCCATAAATAAGGATGAACTTGAGGATTCTAATGATTATATTGATGATGGTCTGCATGTTTATTTAAATGGAAAGGAATTTGTTATGACTGCTGTCTATTTAGGAAATATGCTTAAAATTGAAAGTGAAGATGGTGACTATGAGATGCCTGAAAACTATGATCCCACTTCTTTGTGGGAGAAAATTACAAGGAGGAAAGAAAAAGATTCATCAAAGAGTAATGCTGGTTTGATTAAAAGTCCACAAATTAGAATTTTGCATTACTTTATTGCTGCGAATATTCATGGAAGAGGTGGTAGTTTTAGCTACATTAGTCTTCAAAACTTATAGCTAATGGAGCATGCCTTCAATGGTGCTCCACTTGATCTAGGCAGATTCATGATTAAGAAAATGAAAGGAGTTTGTCGACTGAAAGAAATAAATCTTCCTTATGGAAATATCATTACATCATTGGTACAGAAAAAGGGAATTTGGAGCTCTAGATATGAATTGGACAAAGTGAAAAGCAAGGACCAAGCTATTTACCTTGGGAGTCTTCCTAAAATGGGGTATAAGCTTAATTGAGAGAAATATGTTAAAACCCCCAAGGTCACTCCTAGAAAATAGTTTTCTCTCCTTACTCAACTAGAAACGGCTCCCTCACAGTTCTTTAATGAAATACTTTTCAACCTACTCATAAGGATTGATGGAAAGCTGACTGACCAAGGAGTAAGAGTGCAAAAAATTAAAGAGAAATTGGCAAAGCTCGAAAATGTATTGAAGGAAAAAGGAAAAATGCCTTATGAACCTGCAACTGCAGACATCTCTGCCACTCCAAGTCCTGCACTAGCAGGTCAGGATGCTGAAGGTTTTGCTTTCTAGGCCGAGGGTCATGAACCTGAAGTGGATCAACTAAGGAAATCCCCATCACTTGAGCCACAAAAGGAAGCTGAATCAAAACAAGGTACCTAGGTGCTTGGATCACTTGGTGAAATTCCTCCATCCCATCATGAACCTCAACAAGAACAACCTTCTTCTCCCAATTCAAAGGAAGTCTCAATAATGGATGTCTTCCACCAAATGGTTAGAGAAGAACAAGCTGAAAAAGAAGCATCTAAAGGGAAAGCAAAAAAGTCAGTATCTCCAAAAGAATCCCTTAAACTAGCTTAGTTACAGAGGAACAATTTGGGTAAGAAAAAGAAAAAGCTGTTGCTGCTCCACAAGCCAAGTCTAAACCATTTGGTAAAGGCATGAAGACAATGACAACCAAGATCAAATTCCTCAAGAGACGAAAATCCTCTAAAATAACTGAAAAAGCTAGACCACCAGTCATCTTTTCTCCTCAAGACCCCTTTGAAATTCTTGATAAATCATCTTTTGAACCCTCACCATAGAAATCACCTCTAGTACCATCTCTTGAACCCTTTAATTTTTTCTATTGTATTAATGAGTCTACGCCTTCACCTTCTTCAGAAGATGATTGAGTGTCCTTAGGATTTGATGATGAACAACAAGGGGAGCATTATGGTAAAAAGTTTAAGGGATAACTAAGGACAGTTTAGGGAGAACTAGGGACAATTTAAGAACAAAACAATGACTACTTTTTTTGCTGTTTTTTACTTTTTCTGCTATTTTTTTATGTTGTCAGTTGAACATCTGAAATTAACTTTGTGGTTTATGTTATTGTGTTGAAAATGGGATGCTATTAAGCTACTTATATTATTTGTTTACTGATGGTTAAATTTGTTCATGAGTTTGTTTGCTGCTGTCTTGAGAATTGACTGATATTGGGCTGTTATTTTCATAACCAATTTCTATCAATGATATTGTGAATGGAATGTGAATGGATTGTGTTTGTGAATGTATATGGACGTTAATTATACTATATTTGTTGGATGATAAATGGCATAGATAAAATCTGGTAATAATATGCTGTTGACAGACATAGCTGAAATATTAATGATATTCTGTCAACCAATCACTTATTGTTGATCACTCTATATGTCAGCATGAATTTATTTTGAATGTATAATGTCATTGTCTATATGACATAAATAAAAATTTGCTAAAATAAATAAGTAAAATAAGCACACACTAAGGGGGAACACACACTTAGGGGGAGAAATCCTCATTTTTGTGCAGAACTAAAAAGATTAAATGGACACTGCACTGTTAATTAAGAAATGTTTTGTCATCATCAAAAAGGGGGAGATTGTTGGCTCCATTAGTTTTTGATGATAATAAAACATTCCCATTCATTTGTGTCTAATAATTTTACTTAAGTGTGCAGGACAAGAATTGTATGTCAATGATAAATAAATAATTCCATGGGACATATCAAAAAGTATATGAATAAGAAGCCATAACTAATCAACAAACAGAAGCTCCTTAGTTGAATAATGAAGGGTTAGTCAACTAAAATTCAAATCAAAAGTTGGCAGGCTCAAGAGTATTGAGAAACAGAAAAGACTTAGCCGACCAAGAAATGGGTTGGTCGACTAAGAGTTTACTATCAGAAATCTGGACTTCAAAACAAAACCAACTTAATCGACTAAGAAGGACGTTAGTTGACTAAGTGTTCATTGCCAGAAGCATAGAACAGAAGACAGAAATAACTTAGTCAACTAAGATATCAATTAGTCGACTAAGAGTATTCTGCCAAAAAATTTGAATTGTGCAGTAGAAGACAGATTAATGGCCAGAACTGCAACAAAACTATTTTTAATGGTCAAAAACTGCCTAACACCTATCAGAGCTGATTTTTCAAGTATTTAAGTGGCTTCTAACGGCTAGAAATGTAATTAAAGGCTTCCAAGAACAAAAAGAGCTCAAAAACCATCAAAAACTCTTTGCAATCTTCTACATTTCACCCTTATTCTTGTAACAAGATTCAAGCACTTCACTTTGTATCACTTAGATCAAGTAACTGATTATAGGTACACCTTTATTTCTCTTTATCTTGTATACTTAAAGTGTGCGAGACACTCTAAGAGATTTATTCAAGCTTGGATTGCTTGATTGAGTGTATAGGTTCTAACTTAGCCTAGAAAAGTTAGTTTAGGTTTTGGTTGATCCCGATAAAAACCATTGTGAAAGGTTTTGGCTGAGCTTGGTAAAAGCCATTGTAAAAGCTTGGTGAAAGGTTGTGAATTTCATCGTTCATAGTGATTGGTTTGGAAAATCCTTGGTTGAACAATCAAGGTAGTGGATGTAGGTCTTGACCCGAACCATTGTAAATTCTTATGTGATTGTCTACTCTGTTTTTAGTTTTTCATTTATCCTTAAATCTTTCTTTTATCTTGCATTTGTCCTCAACTTAGGGCCAATTTTAGTAGAAGCCAAAAAGGTGCTATTCGCTCCCTTCTAGCACATTTACTTTGGACCAACAGTTAAAAGTGCATTTCTAAATGGTTTCATTCAAAAAGAAGTTTATGTTGAACAACCCCCTAGCTTTAAAGATTTTCAAAAGATAGATCATGTTTATAAATTGCATAAAGCCTTGTATGGATTAAAGCAAGCTCCAAGAGCTTGGTATGAAAGGCTTTCAAAGTTCTTGATAGAAAAAGGAATTTCTAGGGGGAGTGTAGGTACTACACTTTTTATAAAGAAAAGCAAAAATGATTTACTTGTCATTCAAATTTATGTTAATGACATAATCTTCGATGCTACTAATGAGAAATTGTGTGAGATTTCTACTAAAGAATGCATAGTGAATTTGAAGTAAGCGTGATGAGAGAATTAAGTTTCTTTTTTTTGGTCTACAAATCAGGTGATGTGAGGATGGGGTATTCATTAGCTAAGCTAAATACACTAAGGAGATGTTGAAGAAGTTTGGTATGATGAATGTGAAGTCAATTGGAACACTAATGGGCTCCTTAACAAAGTTTGTAAAAGAGGTGAAAGGAAAAGATATGGACTAGAAACTTTATAAAGGTATGATTGGTTCACTTCTTTATTTGACTGCAAGTAGACCTGACATATTTTTTAGTGTATGCCTTTGAGCAATACTCCAATCATGCCGCAAGGAATCGCATTTAATTGTTGTAAAGAGAATCTTTAGATAACTCTGGGATACACAAAGCGTAGGCCTATGTTATCTAAAAGGGTTATCTTTTGATCTTTTTGGCTACTCTGATGCTGATTTTACAAATAGCAAAACTGATCAGAAGAGCACAAGTGGTACTTGTCAATTCCTTGGGAACAAGTTTGTGTCATGGTCTTGTTAGAAACAAAATTCAGTTGCTCTTTCAATTGCTGAAGCTCAATACATTTCACTTAGTAGTTGTTGTGCACAAATATTACAGATTAGGCAATAATTGAATGATTTTGGCATGTCCATGCATAACATTCTTATCTTTTGTGACAACACAAGTGCCATAAACATATCAAAAAATACAATTCAACACTCTAGAACTAAGCACATTGAGATTAGAAATCATTTTATTAGAGATCATGTGCTTAAGGGTGATATCAAAATAGAGTTTGTAGATACCTTGCATCAATTAGCTGCCATTTTTACTAAACCTTTAAGTGAAGATCAATTTTGCAAGATTAAAAGAAAGTGGGAATGCTTGATGTGAATGAACTTTGAATAAATATGTTCCTGAAGATGTACTGTGTGATATTTGGCTTTAATTCTTGCATTAATTAGTTAGAAGGCATGCTCTAGTTAGTTAAAGAAATCCTTAAAGTAAGATAGGATGTACATTGATTAGTTAAGAGTTTCTTTAACCAATTAGAATAACTTCGTGTGCCTCATGTAGCCAAATCGGTAGTATTTTAATTAGTTAAAAATTTTCTTAACTGGTTAAAATAGTTCTATCCAGCAATAGTGTCTTAAGTCAATAAAACTTTTAATCAGTTATAGCCCGCTTTAATCGATTAAAGCATCCAAGATTAGAAGAAAACTTAGGCGCGCTCCATTTTGAATTTAAAAAAAAAAATTGAGGAGGAGAGGGTACAGGAAAACCACCCACTTAAAACATGGATTAACTAGTTATAACCCACAACTCAAAACTCTTCAATTCCTTAAAAAACCAACATACCTAAAAATTAAAACTTGAAACCCTAGTTTCCAATATTCGCGGAATCCATGGCAAAAACCTCATCGGATAGTAAGGTAACTAGCAAAGGGAAAGGAAAGAGGCTAGTTGAAGAATCTCTTACTCCATTACCTCAGAAAAATAGTAAAATGGCTTTAGATTTACTAGCTTAAAAAAAAAAAGATCAAGCCAAAAGAAAAAAAGGTTAAAGTCAAAAGAGCCTATAGCAAAAGGAATTTCCATTGAGAAAGGTAACACCCAAACTTTTCCTCTTAGAAATAACGCTCATGCAGATAAACTCAAGAAAATCGAAAATGCAACAATTTCTTATGGCAAATTTACTAATTGGGCTAGCTTTGATGAAATTCCTTCAGTTGAAGAATCCCTGGTACAATATATAGATGTTCTGAAATTAAAAAGGCTTAGCATGTTTGGCGATAGAATTTACAACCCTACTTTAATAGGAGAGTTTTATTCTAGGATTGCACTTGAGAAGGATGAATTAGTTAATCCTAGTAGCTTTGATGAAGATGGATTAAATGTGTATCAAGGAGGCAAGGAATTTAAAATCATAGTAGTTGATTTGGGGAAATTCCTTAGCACATAATCCTAAGTAGGGAAATTCAAAATTTTAGAAGTTTTTGATCTTACTTCCATTGGGCAATTAATTAATGGTTAGAAAGTAAAGTATCCTGTAAATAAGCTATGCCAATGACATAAAAAATGCGTAAATGAGGACTTTTCATTATTTCCTAACCTCCATATTACATGGGAGAAGTAGTAGCTTTAGCTATATTAGCTCTCTAGATCTATGGCTGATGGAACTTAGAGTTGATAATTCTATTTTATAAAATTATTTTGTCCTAAATTGTTCTTAAAAGTTAACTAAGTTATTGAGTTAAGGTTAGGATTTAGTTATTTTTCTAATTAGTTTATTTTTATCAAGTTATTTTATTTTATGCTAATTTTATGTTTATTTGCCTTAGTTTAGTTATTATTTATTAGTTTTTATGTTTTTGTAGGACATTAAAGAAATAAGGCTAAATTTGGTGAAGAAAGGTGTTTAAAAAGTTTAGGCCCTGTTCGTATATATCATAGTATTTTGAGTATAACTTCAACTATAGATGTCCAAATGTGGTGATTCTTAAACCATTGAAAAGCTACGAGATAGAGCTACAACTTTAATAAGATCACTTTGCCCATTTCTACCTCAAACATGGAGAAAATCACATGTGATGTTGATAGAGTGCAATAGTCAACAAGAAAAGGCTTGAAGTTAAGGGAGTGTCGTGGCTTAGATAGTGTGTGCCATGGCATCGAAGAGAAAATTATGAATAAATTATTGTAGGAAAGAGAAGGATGCGAGCTAATTTAAATCTTATGGGCTTTGCACTTATTCTAAGGCCAAATTAAGAGTCATTGGGCTAGAGTAGTTTAGTTTAGGAAAAATTAGGTTAAGTTTCAAGTATAAATAGATAACTTGAGGAGAAGTTAGCCGTAAGAAGAAGATCCTAGGAGAGATTCAAGAAGTTAGAGGTTGAGGCTGAAGATTGAAGATCAAAGTTACCAATATTTGTTTATTTTACTCATTAGCTTTTGTTATTCTTGTTACTCTTGATGGCCAAACTTCATATGTTTTTATTTATTATTACAATTATGAGTAGCTAAATTTCTTTTTCAAGGATCGTAAATTGAACTCACAAGTTGTAGTACCCTATATTTTGATACGATAGCTAATAAAGTTTACGGATGCCAATTGAGGTTGATTACTGAGTTAAAAGGGTAATTCAGAAGTGAACTTGTGAAATCTCGATCTTCATAGGCACATAACTCGAAGTAGACACGATAATACGGATCAGGGGTAATTTCATAATTTCTCTTGGTGAGCTCCTAGGAGTGGGTTTTTTTTATGCTATTAAGGTCTAAATAGGCCTAAGGAATGAATGAATGATGTTTATGATGGTAAACTAAACGAAGAAGATAAAAATAATGATAGCGTCCATGGTAGAGGTAAAATGGTCATTTTACATCTCGGGTTTAAATTTTTATGTTTTCGTGAACCCGAGTATTTCTAGACTATTATGGACCTTGCCCCAGTGTCAAAAGAATAAAACTTGCACAAAGGATGGGAAGAAGACAAAGCCACCATGTTAAGGGCATTTTGGTAAATTTGGTGAAATTTGGATTAACTTGAAGCATAAATATCTGAGCTCCAGCAGCTTCTCCTTCTTCTTCTTCCTCCCATTTCACGTTCCTTTTATCCTCCATGGAAGCTTGCTTTGCAACTTCCATAACTCTCTCTCTTTAGCTTTAATTTTTATGCTTTTGTGCACTTTTTCATATAACCTTTGTGCTCTTTCACTCTCTCAATTTAAAACCCTTGAAAAGTTTTACTTCCATACTTCTTCTCATTAGCTAAAAGTTTAGAGAGGGAAAGAGGGATTTTCCATGATAGCTTGAGTATTCTTGAGAAACAATTCAACTACAAATCCACCAAGGTGAGTAATGAATGAGGATTAATTTTAGGTTGTTGATAATGGCTAGTAATTGGAGTTGTGAGTTGTTTTATTATTGAGGTTTGTTTATTTATTTCTAGTGATACTAGAGTAGAGAGAATATATAGCTAATCAAAAGGTAATTGGAAGCTAGTTAGGAATAACAAGTAGAGCTTGATTTAAGAAATAACTTTTAGAAATATATTTATGCAAATTGGGTTGGTAGTGCTGTTGTGTGTGTGTGTGATAGGTTCCAACGAGGCCTCACATGTCCGTTTAAAGTAATAATCAAAGTTAGAATTGATTAAAGAATCAACAAGACCGGTGAGTGAACTTGCATTTCAAAATCGTTTTGGGAGACATAATTGTATTGGTATGAAACATTGAATGATTTATTCGAACTTTTCATTAAAAATGTGTGCCGGGGAACAAGCCCTTAAAAAAAAATTTTGGTGTTGTGAAAATGTGAAATGTGTAAAAGGACGAACTTATGTGCTCCTCTATTATTTTGATATATATATATATATATATACGAATATATATTGTGCATTGACGAATAATGTTGTGTAATGATATTGACCCGGCTATGTTCGAGTAGGGAGTGCGCATAAGCCGATGATGATGATGACCCGATTATATGCGAGTAGGGAGTGCACATAAGCCGATGATAATGATGAACCGGCTATGATGATGAATAAAGTGGCGTGGTGTACTTGTTGATATATGTTTATATATGTATATGTGATTGCAAGTTTATGATTATAATATGTGATTGTTTTGAATGTTGATAACTTGATTATTGTAATGTGTTCACTTTGATGTGCAATATGGTAGGGATGGATTTTGTGGCATGTGAAAACCCCTTATTTATCATTTGCCCTGAATCTCACTGCAGTGAGAATGCATTCNCTTTGATGTGCAATATGGTAGGGATGGATTTTGTGGCATGTGAAAACCCCTTATTTATCATTTGCCCTGAATCTCACTGCAGTGAGAATGCATTCTTGCTGCAATGAGAAACTCTCACGTGGTGGGGAATAAACCAGCCTTGTTTCTCGCTGCAGTGAGAAACTCTCAAGTTCTGATGCAGTGCTTTCATTTCGGTGAAGATTTTGACCATCTTACCTTACGAACTGAGAAAAGTGGTAAACATCAAAGTTTTATCCCTATCTCTTAGCTTTCTAATGGTCTAAAAATCAGGTTAATTGGACTTTTCTAGCGGGAGATATACTAGAAAGACTGAAATACATGCAAACTAACACTATTTCTCACTGCAGCGAGAAACTTTCTATTTTGGCTACCTGAATCTCGCTGCAGCGAGAATGAACTTCGCTGCAGTGAGAAACTTGTTGCCATGCTTGCTACCTTACTTGATTTTGACATATTTTTCATCCATTTAACTTCATGGATTGATCTTGGGTTTTTGCAACACTATGAGGTTATTAATCAAAGTTTGAAATGAAGGGTTTTTAGGAAGAAACTAAATCAATTGCATTGTTTTTGAAACAAGTGCATCCTGATTTTCAAATTCTTCCTATTGATTGCTTGTTCCCTTCTTATGTTCACTCATTGAGTTTTATAGTCACATTTTTAAAATTCATGTTTTCAGATTTGGAGGCAGTTGGACCTAGATTGAGTCGCACACATATGCTTGCCTTCTTGGTAGGTACTATGGCATCTCAATAGCTGTACCCTCACCCATGGTCACTCCGCTGACGGTCAAGAGTCTTATGTTTGTGTACATGTATAAGTAATGAAGACCATTGAGATTCATGTTAAAAATCAAATATGTATATTTGATTACTGAAGCAACTGTAAGGTGGCAAATGAGTGATATTATGTTAGGCAAATGATTGATACTATGTTAGCATAAAGCAATTATGAGTATTGAGTTAATATAAAATGTTATTGAAATATTTTTAGTTGAGAATTATAATATGAGTTTGAGAAATGATGATTTGAAATGATGATCGGGATTGCATAAATAGGCTTGCTTAGGCTTAGTGGGCTATTCCCATTGGGCTCATACGCCGATCATGGCCTGGGTTTGGGCTGTGACAAATGTTGGTATTAGAGCTCTAGGTTTAGTTGAGTTTTAGGGATTCTTGTGTCAGTCAGTGGAGTTGTCGGAGTTAATGTAGGGTCTTGTTTATGATTTGTGATTGCAGCACAAATCATAGACAGGAGGCTATATGAACTCCTATTTCTAGTAACCTACCCTCCTGCTAACATTATGTAAAGGTCATAAATGGTGTCGTTGTCCAGGTTTAAGATGCCACCGAGACACGAGCTATTATTGGAAAGATTTTAAGCAAATGCTCATAAATGAAAGGTTAATGTAATAATAAATATCTCCGATTAAAGATAGAGGAAATTGGAGTTGGACTAATAGGTCTGAAAGAACTCATTTATTTGGTGGAGTTAACCATTGAGCCATGATTGTCAATGGGAAGAAATTTGATGACCATGGATGGTATTTGAGGTTAATATAAAGGAACACGTGTGATAATGGTAATAAGGGACATACTTTGATTGGAATGAATAGTGATGGTTGTAATTCACTTGGAGTGTATAAATTTAAGCATTTGAGGTAAGAGTAAACCAATATTTGTGTGCACGGATGCAAGTGCACTATGTTGATTAAGCTTGCCTTGCCCCTATATAAATGGCGTCGGACTTCCAAAATAGTTTATATGTGAATATGTGTTAAATATGTGTGTAGTAGCCTAGATGGAGTTGGTTTTGATTCTAATTAAGTAACTGAGAGATTCCAAGGCTTGAATTGAATTATTGTGGTTCAAGGGTGAAAATTGCTGATTATTATAATTGACGTATGGTCATGAAGTAAAAGGCTAATAAATGATCTACTCTAAGGATGAGCTTGAATTTTGCTATGCTTAGTGTGGAGCCAAAGGATTAAAGGACTAGATGTGGATTTAGCAGTTTGAAGTTAAATGACTTAGAAATGATGAATTTAGTCTAAGTGCCATATGGAGTTCTATATTGAGATTGATATATGAATTGCTTTAAAGGTCAATTTAAAAAAATCAGTTTGGTTTAATATGCAACCTATGATGTAAATGATTAGTCTTGAATGTGATTTCTCTAAAGGTAAGGGACTTAAAACATGTGGATTTTTGGATATGCTCTAAGAGGAAGCTTCTGTATCCTAAGCTTAAGAAATTTTGATCTTATAACTGCAAAAGCAATGTACAAAAATTTAGTGAATTGTCTATCTTATGGATGTAATTGGTTAAGAATTGATGAGTAAAGTCAAGATCTTAACACTAAGTGGTGTACAATTTGATATATGTGTACCTAAGAGTAAATTTGGACATCATTGCTTAATTAATTTGCACTGAATGTTGTGGTAAAGGTATATGAATGTTAGTAGTGAAGTATGCCCAAAGTGAAATATGTGGAGACTAATGTTCTGATCGCAAACTTGTGATAGAATGCTAGTTTTGCAAATTATGGTTTCCATGACCATGAAATATATGGAGGTTAACAATCTGTAAGAATACACTCGGAGTTATATATCTTGTGATTCGCATTCATCATATGGAAGGAGATATTCCATAGAAGGATTTGGCCTAATTGAGAATGTCCTAACATGTATGAGAAGTGTGTTGTGAAAGGTTGAAAGTCATTAAGACGAATGATGGGTGAAACATAGATGTCGTTATGACGAGCATAAAAAGCTCAAGGATAATCAATGCAATTATATTAAGTTAGTTTGGTTTGGTCCGAAATAAGAGTAAGGACATCTTGAAAGATCTTAAAATAATGTTCAATGGGGTTAATGAGCTAAATGCTATCGAATATATATTAAATTGTTAAAGCTATGCATGGCTTTGAAGATAAGCCTTTGATTGTCTGAGTCCTCAACAGAATTCTATTAAAGGATGTGTTTAAGCATTTTAGAAGTGTATTGGAAAACATAAGAATAATATACTAGTTTGACTTGCTATAAGAGATCGAATTTGGATGGCCATGAGTGGCTTGTGAACAATCAAGCAATGTAAAGTATGTGCTCATAAAGGGAGTTATGATTGGTAGATAAAGGTGGAACTTTAGAATTTCATTGTCATAGTTATTAGATTTTATTTTGTATTATATGATATAGTGTAGAACTTTAATGATGGGATAGTGTTCAATGCTTTAGGCCTTGAACTGTAAGTTATGGACATGTATCCACCTTGTGAATACCCTGATAAGATAAATTTGAAAGATTTTTCATAGTGAGACAAAATTAAAGCTCAAAGAGTAAATGGCTATATAGTCAAGTTGGGCTCGTGACTGATATGTCACATAAGTATGAAGATATGATACAAGCATAAGTATACTTGGAAATGCTGGTTTGAGGCAATAATTATCCTTCTGTTTTGTGGATCTGATGAGGTTTTGGTCTTGACATAATTGTAGACGCAAGGCAAAAATTGTGAAATGTGCTTCCCCCACAAGTTCCAATTTATTTTGAGTAATTATCAAGGTAAAGTGCTTGGTAAGGGTAGGTAAAGGTTGAATTGTGTTTCAAATGTTTAGAGAATGAGGGTGACATGGTTTGATTAAATGATACTACCCTTGGTAAGGGAATAGAAATACGCTATGAAAATTGTAGAAATCTACTTAGAAAATAGATGATGATTTGAGTATTTATATACGAGTAAAGACTTTGGTAATAAGCTACGACCCTTAAGCATGATATTAGAATATGAATTTTGACTAAGAAAATCGACTTATAAAACATGTGGTGTTTGAAGATAGTGCCAATTAGTGGTTGACTCTTGTATGAGAATGGAATATTGAAATCAGCTTTATGTATTCACCACAAATGATGAGCATGATCTAACCAACCAAGAGAAGAAATGATTCTAAACTTGATTGTTGGTTATTTTGGTTTTACAGATGATTAAGATAATTTATCACTAATTTTGGCAATGAACAAGTGGACTATAATGTTGTTACCTTAAAAGTAAGTGTTTATTCCTTTGGTATGAGTTCATCAAATTCTATTATATCGTGATAAAATTTGGTGTTTTAATATAACCTGAGAGGCTTGGCATATAAACTAGCTTAACTGTGAGCTAAAAATTGTTAGGATATTATTAAGTACAGAAATAGAGAAGTATGACATGAATTTAATATCTTAAGGGGCAATGGTAAATGATGTATCAAGTTTGGTATAGCTTCAATATACATAGTTTTGATATATAAAGATGTGGGGAAAAGTCTATAACTTATGTGTAAAGGTGTGCATTTGAATTCGTATAATTAAAAGTGTAAAAATCTACCTTGATTGGTATAAAGCTCATGATTCAAAATGAATGATTATGGATTTAATTTTCTAAGGTAAAAAGGACAAAAAAAGTTAATATCAGAAAGGTCTTAATAGATAATTCTTAAATTTTAAAGTGCACTTAAGGAGAGATAAATGTTTAATTTGATCTTCAGATTGATGAACTAATGAGGCCATGAGATTTGATGTTTGGAGTAAATTTGAGAAATATCAAGTTAGATATGTTGTGGGTGATTGATGACGAGCAAATTAGTTATGACATCAAAAATGTAGAAATGATTAGTAATCAAAATGAGACTTAGAAAGGAACTTTAAAGGGAAAATTTTGAGCAACTTGAATCTTGAGAGGTTGAGTTAAGATTATAAGGGGGTATGTGGAATGTCATAATTTATTGAAATGCCTTGTGGTATAAGTTGAGATTTATCTAGTGAGCACTCGATCATGAAAGTATTGGAGTTTGTTTTTGGGAATATGGTTACTCATGGTTACCAGATTTGAATCCTCCGTGATGTTAAATATATATGAATAAATAAAGAGTGTTTGATCCTTATGTATTATGAAATGCTTGAATGGAATTTGTATGGAGGTATGTAAAATGGAATAGAAGTTGGTTGACCATTTAAACCCATAGTTAATGGTGGAATAAATGCTAGAATGTTGGAAGGTTTGATAAAAGATCAAGGTAGAGGAGTTGTGGATGGTTAGGTAAACATGCATGATTGATGATTTAAGGATGATTTGATTGAGGTGCGACCAGAATTAATAGCATATTTGAATTCTCTTCATAAGATAAAGAATGATATTATTTTGATCCAACAAGAGTAGTGCACAAAACTATATACTATGACATTGGGGAGTTTTCTATAAGATTGGAAATCGATATAATGCATAAACCAAGGTTCTATGTTAAGAATGCCTGATGAAAGTGATGTGGTAGAACTTTAGAACTTTGACTATTCACTCTACGCCGATTTGAATTCGATGACGAATTCATTTTAAGTGGGGGAGACTGTAGTACCTCGTATTTTGATACGGTAGCTAATAAAGTTTACGGATGTCAATTGATGTTGATTACTGAGTTAAAAGGATAATTCAGAAGTGAACCTATGAAATCTCGATCTCCATAGGCACATAACTAGAAATAGACACGATAATGCGGATCAGAGGTAATTTCATAATTTCTCTTAGTGAGCACCTACAAGTGGGTTTTTTTTTATGTTATTAAGGTCTAAATAGGCCTAAGGAATGAATGAATGATATTTATGATGGTAAAATAAATGAAGAAGATAAAAATAATGATAACTTCCACGGTAAGGGTAAAATGGTCATTTTACATCTCGAGTCTAAATGTTTATGTTTTCATGAATCTGAGTATTTCTAGACTATTATGGACCTTACCCTAGTGTCAAAAGAGTAAAAACTTGCACAAAGGATGGGAGGAAGACAAAGCCACCATGTTAAGGGCATTTTTGAAATTTTGATGGAAATTTAGATTAACTTGAAGCATAAATATCTGAGCCTCAGCAACTTCTAGCAGCTTTTCCTTCTTCTTCTTTTTCCCATTTCATGTTCCTTTTATCCTCCATGGAAACTTGCTTTGCAACTTCCATAAATCTCTCTCTCTAGCTTCAATTTTTACGCTTTTGTGCTCTTTCACTCTCTCACTTTAAAACCCTTGAAAAGTCTTACTTCCATACTTCCTCTCACTAGCTAGAAGTTTAGAGAGAGAAAGAGGGATTTTCCATGATAGCTTGAGTGTTCTTGAGAAATAATTCAACTACAAATCCACCTACGTGTGTGTGATAGGTTCCAACGAGGCCTTACATGTCCGTTTGAAGCAATAATTGAAGTTAGAATTGATTAAAGAATCAACAAGACCGGTGAGTGAACTTGCATTTCAAAATCATTTTGGGAGACATAATTGTATTGGTATGAAACATTGAATGATTTATTCCAACTTTTCTTTAAAAATGTGTGCTGGGGAATAAGCCCTTAAAAAAAATATTTTGGTGTTGTGAAAATGTGAAATGTGTAAAAGGATGAACTTATGTGCTTCTCTATTATGTTGATATATATATATATATATATATATATATATATATATTATATATATGAATATATGCTGTGCATTGACGAATAATGTTGTGTAATGATATTGACCTGGCTACGTGCAAGTAGAAGTGNATTGACGAATAATGTTGTGTAATGATATTGACCTGGCTATGTGCAAGTAGAAGTGCGCATAAGCCGATGCTGACCTGACTATGTGCGAGTAGGGAGTGCACATAAGCCGATGATGATGATGATGACACAGCTATGACGATGAATGAAGTGGGGTGGTGTACTTGTTGATATATGTTTATATATGTGTAAGTGATAGCAAGTTTATGATTATAATATGTGATTGTTTTGAATGTTGATAACTTGATTATTGTCAATGTGTTCACTTTGATGTGCAATATGGTAGGGATGGATTTTGTGGCATGTGAAAATCCCTTATTTGTCATTTGCCCTGAATCTCGCTACAACGAGAATGCATTCTTGCTATAGCGAGAAACTGTCAGGTGGTGGGGGCATAAACCAGCCTTGTTTCTCGCTATAGCAAGAAACTCTTGGGTTCTGATACAGTACTTTCACTTCGGTGAAGATTTTGACCACCTTACCGTATGAATTGGGAAAAGTGATAAACATCAAAGTTGTATCCCTTTCTCTTAGCTTTCTAATGGTATAAAAATAAGGTCAATTGGACTTTTGTAGTGGGAGACATGCTAGAAAGACTAAAACACATGAAACTAACACTATTTCTTGCTACAGCAAGAAACTTTCTGTTTTGGCCGCCTGAATCTCGCTGCAGCAAGAATGAACTTCGCTGCAGTGAGAAACTTACTGCCATGCTTGCTACCTTGCTTGATTTTGACATATTTTTCACCCATTTAACTTCATAGATTGATCTTGGGTTTTTGTAATACTATGAGGTTATTAATCAAAGTTTGAAATGAGGGGTTTTTAGTAAGAAACTAAATCAATTGCATTGTTTTGAAACAAGTGCATCATGATTTCCAAATTCTTCCTATTGATTGCTTGTTCCCTTCTTATGTTCACTCACTGAGTTTTATACTCCCGTTTTTAAAATTCATGTTTTCAAATTTGGAGGCAGTTGGGACCTAGATTGAGTCGCACACATATGCTCGCCTTTTTGGTAGGTACTATGGCATATCAGTAGCTATACCTTCACCCATGATCACTCCGCTGATGGTCAAAAGTCTTATGCTTGTGTACATGTATAAGTAATGAAGACCACTAAGATTCATGTTAAAAATCAAATATGTATATTTGATTACTAAAGCCACTGTAAGGTGGCCAATGAGTGATACTATGTTAGCATAATACAATTGTGAGTATTGGATTACTATAAAATGTTATTGAAATATTTTTAGTTGAGAATTACAATATGGGTTTGAGAAATGATGGTTTGGAATGATTATTGGGATTGCATAAATAGGCTTGCTTGGGCTTAGTAGGCTATGCCCATTGGGCTCATGAGTTGGTCATGGCTTGGGATTTGGGCTGTGACACAAGTAGTCTAAATTTTTAATCTCTTTATTGTTTGTTTTTAATGGTATTGGATTGTTTATTCTAATTTGTTCTTAATGCTTTTAATTACCTAATCACAAATTAAATTGAATTAAAAACCAAAACATAACTTGGGAAAGAAAGTTTAGTGTAAACTAAAATTGGAATAACATATGATCATATTTATTTACTTAGTTAAATAAATTGATTTGTGTATAGGATATGATATACCTATATGCCGTATGTAACCAATACTATAGCCTGAACTTAATGAATCTATTTTATTTTCAATTCACATAAAAATATAGTGTTTTGATTAAAGTAGATATTTTTATAAGAGTTTCGGTATAGCCTTATAAATTATTGAGGACTCTAGGTTAACAATTCAATCCATTGGAATAAGTTAAGAGAGAGAGGTAAGATTTAGATGAAGTGTGAGGGATATTGTAATCTTAAGCTGGTTTAATTTGTTTTTTATTTAATTAAATTCTTGCTTTGACTTTTAATTATTATTAATTAGTTTCTTTTTTTTGTTAAACAATTTTTTGTTTAATTAGTTATCAACTTTTAATTGTTTGAATAACATTAAATTGTTTTAATTTTAGTATTTAGTAAAATTCTAGATCAACAGTCTACTTACCATTATATTATCTTTTCAATACATATATTTGTAGGGGTGGAGAATTTTAACAACAGTAGTAAATGAGATCCCTCTGAATGTAGCCAGGTACATGATAGAAAGAATGAAAGGAACTTGCTTGGGTGATAAAACTAACTTACCATATGGAAACACTATCTCCTCATTGGTTAATAAAAAGGGAATTTGGAGCATTAGGTTCCAAGCTGATTGGACCAAGAGTAAAGATCATGACATTTTTCTTGGAAGCATACAAAGATGGGATATAAGCTTGCTGGTAAGGAAGGAATTAAACTTCTCAAGGGTACACTATCAACACCAAATATTGAAACTATTTCCACACCTCCATCTAGAACAAGTGAACATTCTGTTCCTAATGAAAATATTCTTAACTTGCTAATGAGGATTGATGGAAAGTTGAATGAATAGGTAGAAAGAGAAAGAAAAATGGAAGCAAAGACATTGAAAATTGAGGAAACACTTCGAAGTATAAAAAATACTCTTCCTAAAGAAAAAAAAATGTTGAAATCTCTGCACTTAAAGGAAAAGAAGCAACTGTGAGCCCTACTATATCAATTGAAAAAACTATCACTTAGGAATTTGAAACACATGGATCTTATCTTTAGGCTGAGGTTGCTAAGGAAAATATTGAGGTTCTAGCATTTGAACCAAAAAAGGAAAAGCAGGACAAGGAGACAAAAGGAGAACTTGAAGTAGAACAAGGTATAGACCAAGAAGAAGGAACTGAAGAGAAAAATGAGGAAGTATTGGAAAGGGAAATAGAATCTGAACAAGAAAAGGCGAAGGAAACAAGAATAAGGGAAAATGAGAAGAATGACACTTCTCTTGAAATTTCAAGGCCAAAAACAACAAAAACTCCAAGCTTCTCTAAGGAAATTTTTATGATTGACTTCATTGCTTAATTAGTAATGGAAAGTCAAGATGGGTAAGCGAAGGCCAAAGTTAAGGTCAAACTAGAAGCTGAGTTAAACTCGTAAGAGGACACTAAAGCAAGGAAGAATCGGGACAAGGGGAAAGTAATGGAAGTTGAATCCATACAAGTTAATCCCTCTAGAAGAGGTAGAAAGACAACGGCCACCAAGAGCAAAGTCTTCAGAGGAAGAAAATATGTTAGATTGACTACAACTCTTCCTAAGCCAACTCCTAAACCTGTAACTTTTTCCCTATAATCCATATCCTCATCCTCATCTGATCTTCAAACTTTTGAACCTCTCAATAATCAACCTTTAGTAACTAACTTTGGAACAAATGAATCCTCGACTGACTCAGATTGTGAAGAAAACTACAAGTAGACCCTTTTATAGATACATGACAAAAAGGGGGAAAAATAGAAGATAAGGTTACTTAGGATTGTTGGATCATTTTAAAGAATCACTGGTGTATGGTTTGATTCTAAACAATTGCTAAATGTTAGTATCTATGTTTATATATGATTAAAGGTTGTTCTTGTGATTAAATGTTGTTCTTGGAAATTTGTGGCTATCGCCTACTTGAGCAATATCTTTATGCAAATAATAAAAGGGAGTATACATTAAAGGGGAGCAGTTCTTTATCTACACATAGATACATAATGCATATAGACATTGCACTCTTAACTTAGTAGTGTCTTGTCATTATCAAAGAAAGGGACAATGTTAACTCCATATATTTTTTATGATAATAAGACATTCCTTATTCATTAATGGCTAACTACTTCATTTAACTTTGCAGGACCAAGTTTAAATTCCTTAATATAAAATGTTGTTTGAAAGTAAGTCAAGAAGCCTGCCATATTACTAGAATGGTTAATTAGTTAAAGGAATAAAAGAACTAAGGACTAAGTGAAAGTAGAAAAATGTTAATTGATTAACATGAGGCTTTAATCAGTAAAGGCTATTCAGAGTGTTACATGAGCGCAAAATAGAAGCCTTTTAACTAGTTAAAGGAAAAGAGTTAACTGGTTAAAGGTCGAAGTTAAAGAGTCAAGAAGCACCAAAATTCAAATTCAAAATATTAATGACCGTCCAGGGCACTAAACCAAAAAAGTCAAACTTGAAGAATTCTTAATTGGTTGGAGCTTATTTTAATCAGTTAAGATCCAAGTGAGAGAAGCCTTTATTAGTTAAATAGAAGTTAAATCAATTGAAAGAAGGTTGGTGAAGAATGCTATGTAAAAATAGAAAGTTTTTAATCAGTTAGAGCTGCAGTTAACTAGTTAACACAAGGAAGCAGTTTACTATATAGAGAAGGCTTAATCAGTTAAAGCTAATTTTTAATTGGTTAATAGAATAATGCTAGCACATTTGAATTTAAGCACTAGAAGACAAAATAATAGCTTGAAAATTGTTTGTAATGACCAAATTCTATCTGCAATGGTCAAAATTGATTTTCCAAGTATTTAGGGCATATCCAATTGTAAAAAAATAAGATAAAGAAGTTCCAAAAGTTTAAGAGAGCTAAAATGTGTTTAACCTTAAATTTGTACTATTAAGAATTTGAGAATTTGATTCCCTAGAAAGTAAGTATAGTCTCATGTTCAATTCCATTTATTGTATTTGTAGTGAAAGTACATTTTGATAATAAGACGAAGAGTTTGTTGTAAGTAAGTATTTATTATCTAGTTATCTTTACGAAAAAAGTAAGATAAAAAAAATGAAAAACACTCTCAACTCTCACACTTTCACTTCCTTCCCTACCCTTCACGGTTCAACTGTTGCTCAGTCGTCGGACCTTCTTAACATCCCCCTACCGATAGCTACATCACCATCTAGCCAATTGGTAACCCTATAACCTATTGTAGTAGAAAAAACAGTGTAGCTACCACCCTCCCATGGCTTCTTGCAAGCCATACAAGCCATCAACATGCCTCTACTTTCACCCAATGCTCACAAGAAGTTGTTTTTGTCCATAGCTACAGGAGAGAAAACTCCTATCATTCCCACCACTTGTGATCCAATCACTTACAAGGATCAACTTGTTGCTACATTCTTTGAAGATGTGATTCAGGTTCTTGATCAACCATTCACCCACTCCATCATTGGCAAGTTCTCTAGGATGCCGAAACTGTAGGATATTCTATTGGTTTTCAAAGGAGTGGACTTTCAAGTGCTTATGAGATACGATGGTTGGATTACAAACATGTTTTAATCCATCAATTCTTTGAACAAGATTTCAACTAGATTTGGATCAAACAATATTGGTTTATCACTAACCAAAAAATGAGAGTGTTTAAGAGATCACCAGATTTTGAAGCAGAGAAGGAATCTTTGGTGGTTCAAGTTTGGATATCGTTTCCCAACTTAAAGGCCCATATTTATGAAAAATCAGCGTTGATGTTGATTGCAACAACGGTTGGAAAACTACTATTTGTTGATGAAGCTACAGCTAATGGATCTCTATAAAACCTCGTAACATCGTATAAGAGCCAATAAGACCTTATCAATAAGACGAAGGGTCAATTGACGTAAATTTAAGTGCCAAAGAGCAGTGATGGGTGCAAGGAATATTTTAGAATAAAATATTCCATACGGGAGGAAATTATAATAAAATAAAAATTAAATAATAATACTTTTATCGAGGATGAATTAGTGAGTTAAAAGGAGATTTAGAAGTGAACCGGGACAAAGTGAGACATTTTGGGTCTTGAGGAGACAAGTGGAGAATTTTGAAATAAAATATTAATAAAATATTAATATTTTATTAATTATTGAAATTAGTCACGAATGAGGACTATATGATAAATCCAAGGGGGGAGAAGAAGTAAGAAAGAATTTAAAAGAAAAATGACGTAAGTGGGGCCTGCGTGCAGTTATTCAATAAAGTAAGAGCTGGTAAGTGTATATTTAAATATTATGGTGACACCTTGGTGAAGTGTAAATTTTATATTTTATTCATTCAAGTGTAAAGGAACAAAGATAGAAGAAATTTGGACTTAAAAGAAATGATTGAAGGACCAAATTGTAAAGGATGAAAAGTATGGAAGGTCGAATGGTAAATAAGGAAAAGTTGAGGACTTATGTGCAGTTACAATATTTGAAGCCAAATGGACATTAACTGACCGAAAGAAGTTATATTATGTGGGATAATGAGATGTGCATGTAAATTCACTGTTACATGCAAATAATAGCATGTAAAAAGGAGAAAATTAATGGGGAACATGTGGGACCCCCACCATGTGAAGTAAAAAGAAGGATAAGCCTAAATCTATTTGCATGTAAAGAGATTAGTGCATTAGGCGGCCAAATCAGGAAAGGGAAATATAGATGCATGTGACTTGAATGGTTTAATAAATGACCAAATAAAATATAAAGTGAAGCTTGTGCATGAAATGTGATTGGAGGAATAAGGTGGTGCATGGAATAAAGAATGAAGAAAAGAAGAATGGGAGAGTGAAGGTGGCAGATGGAGAAGTGTAGTAAGGATAGATAATGGGCCAATGAACAAAGCAAGGAATCAGTACATGAAAAACCATTGGTTGGCAAAGTGGTCAAATGAAAACAAAGGAAAATTGGTGCATGTGTTATGATTGGTTTGAAAGGGAGGCCAAATGAAAACAAAGGAAAATTTGTGCATGAAATGTGATTGGTTCCAATGGGCGGCCATATAAATACTAAATTACAAGAGTGAAAGAGAAATGGGAAGAGGGTTTTGGTGAGACTTGAGGGCCAGCCATTTAGAGAAGAAAAGAGAGGAAAGAAAGTTTAAGAAGTTCCACCCGAGAGGAAGAAAAAGAGAAAGAAAAGAGAGAAAGAAGGGAAAAGAGAGATTTTTGCACAAGATCAAGAGAAATAAGGAATGTGGTTTTAGCTTGAATAATCTTTGGAAATGGGTTGGTAACTATAAGGTGTGTTTTGTGGCAGCAAAGATTGGCTTGATTGGAGAGGATTTAGTGACATGCAAAGCCATCAAAACTGTGGATGCATGGTGGATCCAAAGTGAAAGAGAAATGGTAAGCATAATATATGCTTTAAGTCCACAGTTGGTAAAAATCTTTGAAGAAATAATTTGTGAATCATGTTGGCAGCTTGATGATTAAAGTTTTGGAGGAACAGTGGAGTGCATGTACGTATCAAGCAACCTTTAAGATAAAAATAAATAATGCTTTAAGTATAGTTGAGAAATCTTGAGAAATGGCTTTTGTTGTGTTGATTGGAGTCTTGAAAGGCACAATGTGAAGAATAATGGTTGTTGAAAAAATCTAAAATGCATGAGCTAGTGTAAATGATAAGTTTGCTTGGTATGTTATTTGAAAGAAATAAAAAGGGAATAATGTGGGTGGAGGATTGAGAACTAAAGCATTGAATGCTAGATAGACAATTATGCATGTAAACTTGGAAATAATTTGGGAATGATTGTTGTTGCCATATATGTGGTTATAAAATAAAAATATAAGATGGATTTGGATGAAAGTTACTTAAAAAGGTTGAAATGGGCACTTAATGTTATAAATAAGTTGTCAGTACATATAGTATGAAGAATTACGCAAGTAAAAGATATGAATACCTTTAGTAAAAATGTGTCAAGATGCATATGATTATGCAAACGTTGAGTGAGAAAGAATAGTGATTTTAGCATGATGTAAGTTATTAAAATGATGATTGATGTTTGAATGAGAAAGAAAAATAGGAATGATAAACACTAAGTATATTAAACTTGGTTTATTGCTAGGAAGTGTGCGAGTGGAAAATGAGTGTCATGGTGATTAACTAAAGGAGGAAACATAACCGGATAAGTGGCAAACTGATATCTCGCCATTGTGAGGTGAGTAGGGGGTGTTTATTTCAAAACCTCCATACCATATATCGATTTATGTCAATAAACGTTGCCAGTTTTTTTAACTGCAATTGTGGATAGCATGAGCTGTTAGCCTTGATAGGCAATTTTAAAATGTACTTACAATGATTTAAATATTGCTATTATGGAAAGCATGCACTGTTAGAAACCATAGGAAAATGTGGACGTAAGTGATTTAGAAATTGTTTGTGTAGAATATACATATATACATACATGTAAAGAGTTTTAGAAATCAGGAAACAAGCCTTTTTGCACTGTTTTCCATCAAAAATTCGTGCCTTGTATCTTTGTGTGATATGCATAGTTAAATATACTTATCAAATGGTTTAAATGCAAACTTTTGAGAGCCGGTTTTAGTTCGATTTTTATACAAATGTTTACACCATGCATTTAATGTGAAAAACAATTTGACAAGTTATTGAACCTTGTTTACAAATGATTTGAAGCAAAAGTCTCGAAAAACTTGATTTGGTTTTAAAAACAATTTTGACAAACCGAGAGCGTCGAGAGTAGGCCGAATGTCACATCGGGATAGTTTGACTCTTGTGCACAAGTGAGCTATAACTAGAGAACCTTTAGGTCACCGACGGGCTATTAGACATGGATGGGGCCATAGCTTGTGATATACACATGGCAAGGCCACAAGATGAGATGTGTGGTTAGGCAACCAGTTGATATACGTGGTTGCGACCACTTGATTTCTCCGATGTCAGCTAACATCGTCGAGACTACCATGGCTGTGGGAATCTAGTGGAGCGGAGCTCTTGAATGTTATTACGTGGAATTGGGTCCACGTGTTGGTTGTTATGATTACCTACTCGAGAGCCTTGAGAGTTTTTAGACTCATACTCTTTTGGATGGTGGAAAGTCAATGATTTTTTGCAGCTCCCTCTCTATTTGATTAATAACTTTTAATGCTTTATAAGTGATTGTGAAACGATTTATGTGGTTGTACACGTTGATTTTACATGCCACACATTTTGGGAGCATGCATGCTTTTATGCAACATCGTATTTTTGAATGAAATAGGTGATTTCAATGATTGAAATTTGTTTTACTACACTTTGTCTCCGGCGTCGTTTGCCAAAGAAAATATAGCATTATGACTTATGGCATTATTTTTAGAAGGCATAAATACCCTATTTGTGATTGGTTTTACAAGATTATCATTTTTTTGCTCTAGTTTTACTATTCAAATTTCTACTTTATGCTTGTTTCCCATTTACAGCCTAGTCATGGAACCGATGATCATTGAGTCAGTGAGACTCACCACCTTATCTCTCTTTTGTAGATAGTTATTGGCCTAGCGTTCAATCATCGGCATTTTTGTCCACCGCGAATAGGTAAAGGCATCTCATAGCATTTTATTCCGAGTCACTCCGCTGCTAGAGGTCGAGTCATTCGTAGCATAATTTGATTGTAATTAGTGTTAATGTGAATGTATGGTTGGGATATTATAGACTTTAATGTACTTTTACAATTACATGGAATGAAGGCTAAGTTGATTAATTATGACTATTGTTCAAATTATATCATAAAAGGGTTATATGGTTCAAATAATTATAGAAATCGGAGGAATGAGTTCATTGTTACGACAAAAGTTTCAACTAAGGCTTGTTTAAGACTTGGAGGGTTCTCCCGCAAGACTCGGACATCGGTAGCGAATGAGGAGCGATCGTTACAATCTCGGCCAAGCGTTGCTCGTATATACGTGGAATACAACTGTTGGAAAACACCACTAGATCATGTGTGGATTGTGGTGAAGAACAGAAACATTGGAGTTGTTATTGGTAGATATGCACAACATGTAAAATTTTCTAAAATGTTAGATAATTGTGATCATTGTTGTCATGTGAGTCATAGCCAATCTATTTGTCTAGTGATGGGAAATAAGCTTGTGTTTGGCAAACTGAAACCAATAGGATCCAAAAAACAAACTAATGATCACCTCAGAGTTTTGATCCGAGGGAAAAATGGAGGAAATTATGATGAGATGCCCAAAGAAAAGGAACCAACCATAATAGTAGAGAAAGGAAAGGAAATGATGTGGATGGAGTTAGTGAAATAAAAGATATAGTGGCAAGAAGTGGGAAAGTCAGGCAAAAGTGGAGCCAAGAATTCATAATGTGTGGAAATTGATTTAACAAGCTCTAAGAATGTCCAAGTGATAAGCCTTAATAGATTTCAAATGATAGGAGTAATGAATGAGGAAAGGTTGATACAAAATGAAAAATAAGGCACACCAGAGAGGGTGAACAGTACTTAACTGAAGAAAAAAATTTTCAAACTCTACCCCGAGAGCAAGAGAATAAATAGGATGCTCCTAGGTTCTAGAGGCAAGTAGATGGACTGATTTCTAATGGAGAATGTGCAATTCTGAATGATAAAAAAGTAGCATAAGCAATTGAAGGAAAAACAATGACAGTAGTTACCACTCCACGATTGTCAACGGATGCAAGGGCTAGGACTAGCTCAAAGAATAACACTGAAATCTCTGGTAGTATTTAAGAACACAGGTGAACATGACTATGTTCAATGGGTAGTAGAAAATGCTCAGAAGGTTATGGTTCGAAAACAGAAAAAGAAAAAAGTAGAAAAGCTTGTCGTAGTGTTGAATGAGTCTGCAATTCAAGGATATAGTCACCAGTTACCCAAAAAGCAGCATCAAGAAAGAAAATAACTCACCAAGGGCCCCATTTGAACTGATGGCAGTAGAAGCTATAGAAAGTAGTGATGAATATACTTCAGATATACAACCAGACCTGAATACAGGTGCTTTTAACGTGGAGAATATTTCTGTTCCATTTCATGTAGGAATGGATAACAAGATCCAAGGCAAGAATGAGATCAGCAAAGGGTAGTCCTTTATTTCTTCCCATGCTAATTTTGGTAGTAAAAATTTAAAGATTTACACTTAAGTCTCTAGACGTAGGAAGTCAGACAATAATATTTCCTATCTTTTAGAAAATATTTTTTCCTTAGATGAGGATGACGTAATGAGGTAAAAGATAGAATTGAAGATGATGATTCTGTCTCTACAAATTTATCAGCTCAAACATATCCATGATTAGTTCACTAATCTAGAGTGCTAGGGGGTTAACTGGTAAGGTAATTCAACATCGCTTGAAAAAATTAAAAATGTCGCATAACATTAAACTACTCGTAATTTTAGAACCCACGGTTAGTGTGGCTAAAATGGAGTTTTTTAGAAGGAGGTTGGGGTTTGAAAAGGTGGTCAACAATTGCTCCTAAAAAATATGGTTATTTTTATCACATGAGGTCAGCTGTGAAATTGTCCTAGATCATATTCAATGCTTGCATGTAAAACTTAATTTGCCCTGATTATCCTTTTCTTTCCATGTTACATTTGTATATGCTAAATGCACTATATCTGAAATAAAAGAACTCTGGAACTGTTTAAGACTTTTATCATAAAATAGGAAGGAACTGTGGCTAGTGTTAAGTTACTAATGTTTGCATAAAGTCAACAAGTCAAAGTATTTGAATTCATTTTACTTTGTTGTGCTGATATTTTGTAATTATGCTTGTTGTCATCTCTTATTGTACGTGTATGCTTGCATATTGTTATATAAGTTTATATCTAACACTTGTGTTTGCATGTTATTACAAGTGTAGTACATGCATTCTGTGAATATAAGCTTCTATTAATGCTTAATGGAAATATAGTTATAAATATATACTTTGCTCTGTTTTTTGAAGTTTCTGGTTTTTGTGATGCCTTTCTTTTATGAAGCACGATTATAACATGCTATTAGAGCATCCCACGATCCCCATAGGACCTTTGACAACCTTCTTTTAGTTCTCTTGAGTTCTTAATGTCCTTCTATAACCCTTTGTTTTCGAGTTTAATCCATTGTCACAACGACAACACCAAATATAAACCAACAGCCTCCTCCAGTCTTCGATGGCTTGAATTATGGTGCATGGACCATGAGAATGAAGATGTATTTGAAAGGCTATAATTTGTGGAATGCTGTAGAACAAGATGTTGAGCCGTAAACCGAGAGAAAATGGTCCTACTGCAAAAGTCCATTAATGTGAAGAAGAGATTGCAAAGAAGTTCAGGGCACTCTCATTTATTCAATCTGCTATATCAAAAGACATTTTCAACAAAATTATAGAGTGTGAGATAGTAAAAGCTGCATGGACCAAATTACAAGAAGAATTTGTTGGGACATCTAGGACAAGACACATGCAAGCACAAAACTTGAGAAGGCACTTCGATTTGATGCGTATGAAGGAGAATCAGTCAGTGAAAGAGTACATAGATCAGGTACTCAACCTTGTTAACCAGATAAAATGTTTGGTGAAGAGCTGAAAGAGGTTTAAGTAGTTGAAAAAACTCTCAATAGTGTACTAGGGAAGTTTGAAGCTACAATAGCCTCCCTGTTACAATCAAAAGATTTGCCTGACATATCAATTATAGAAATTGTTAATGCTCTACAAGCAGCTGAATTGAGAATATCAGGTAGAGATGAGACTTTTGTGGAGAAAGCCTTGTTTGTTAAAAACAAAGGTAAAGCCTCTGTAGAGATATTTACCAGAAAAGATTCCAGAGAGAAAGGCAAAAAATTCTCTCATGCAAGTCAATCTTTTTACAAAAAGAATAAGTTCAAGGTATGCTCTTTTTGTAAGAAACGAAATTATCTTGAAGAAAATTGTTGGTTTAAACCTAATGCTAAGTGTAAGATATGAAATCAACTTGGTCATTGTCAATCCTGACCTTCTAAAGTACTTGCCATGTCCTTCATGTGATTGACAATATGCTTGCATACTTGAAAAGCTCCGAAAAATCGTCAAAAGTTGATATTGTACCAAATGGTACTATTAAGTTGAATTAAGCCTCAAACTAGTCTAAATAGAGATCTTAAGATGAAATTGAGAATTTTAAAACCCCAGAATGACTTTAAATGATGATCTGGAGTTCGAAGGCTGAATTGGAGTCAATTTGGAATTTTCATGTTTTAGGGGTAAAATGGTAAATTGTCACCCGAGGATAAAATGGGAATTTTTAGAAAAGATTTTAATCACATTTGATTCATTGGAGTATGATTTGAGTTTGAGAGGTGAAAATTTAAATTTTGACATTTTTGGAGTCCGAGGAGAAAAACGGTAATTTTACGAATTTATAGGGGTAAAGTTGGAATTTTGAAATTTTACACCACCTAACACTTGTCATACCCATGGATTTGAGCCATTAACATTTTACATTGTGGATAATTGAAACATTTTATGTGGTGGAGAGAGATTGCTTAATGGATAAGTATTACACATGGACCAATGGAAACATGCCATGTGTCAAGCTTGGATTATTCTATAATTTCCTTGTAAAATCTATTTAAAACTCTCTTAGCCTCACCCATATGGCTGGCCAAACCATGAAGTGAAGTGGAAAGGAAAGAACACAAACCCTAGGTGGGAAAATTGAAGAAAAAGTGTGGGATTTCAAGGGATTAAGCTAATAAAGGTAAAATTTTGTGATTTTATCTTGTGATTTACACTACCCATGCTTTCTTTTTCATTTTCCATGCTTAGAACTCAAGTTTGCATGATGAACCCATGCTGGCCGAATTTGAGAGGAGGGGTTTTAAGCATTGATTTTGCTAGATTTCAAGCTAATTAAGTGTTTTTGGTTGTTTGGTAATGGAAAGTATGAAAATCTAGCAAGGAATCACTTTGTTCTTCACAAACCCACAAGAGGTTGAATTTTCTAAGGAGGATATTGAGGCTGAAATTGATGATATTTCATGATATTTTGGTGGTATTTAATGATTGGTGAGGCTAGAAATTTAATGGGAAATTTTGGCATGAAAATCTGAATTTTTACCTAATGTATAGACATGTGCGATTTATGGTTCAGACTGATAAATTGAATCATATTCACAGTCATTGAGGTATTTTAAGTATAATTGGAGTGTAGAAAGTGAAAGAAATTGATTTGGAGTTAAATTGGAGGTTTTAGCTAATTACACCAAGAATAGAGCGAATTAGGTCGAATTCCGTATTTAAACGGCTATTCAAACATTTTGCATCACATTTCGTGCATTCATATAGATTTATAGAGCCTGAAATAGTTTATGATAAATTGATACAATTTATTGAAATTCGTGTCACGTATAATGTATAGGTGGTGAGCCCTCTAACAAGGGTAAAGAGATTGTGCTCGAAGACCGGGAATAGGAGTATATCGAACTCCTAGTACTGTGAGTAACCTTACTATCGTTTTAATTATCTAAAGTGGTTTTATTCGATTTTGTGATTTTATGAAAAATGAGTTTAAATGGTAAATCTTTATGTTTTTTAAGCAAAATGAGATTAAATGAAAATGATTTTATAAAATTGTCTTGAGATTGAATGATGGTTTTGAAAATAGAGTAATTGGAGACTGTTTTCATGTGTTGTAAATCATGGTTTGAATTGAATGGCTTATGATAATATTGGCATGAATGGTTGATTTGGTAAATGTGTTGAAATGTATAAACTGTTGTTTGCCTTGATAGGTTGGATAATGATAAAATTGCCATGTCATGCTGTTGAATTTTTATTGCATGGTGGGTTTAGCTTGCTGCAGTGGGCTGGTTCTATGGATCAGCCTACTAGAGGGGCACGAAACCCGATCATATATATGTACCTCGATTGAAGAGGCGCATAAGGTAACTCCCGAGGTCAAACTTTAGAGTTCACTTCACGCCAAACCACCACGTGAGGGTGAATTCGGCCAACGCCAAGGAACGACTATGTTTTCAAAATAAAAACATGATTTATGCATACATAACTTTTTAACAACCTTGGCGAACTCGGTTGGGATAGCTCTCAGCCAAGGTATCTCTAATAACTGAGTATGAGAATGATTTTTGGCACGAGCCAAGCTTTTCAGGAAATCATAAGCCTAGTTGTTTATTTGGTTGAAATGAATTGAAAGGTAATGAAATTACAATATGATGACTTATTTTAATTGTCTCCATTTACTCGACTTTAGATAGTTTAGATGGTATCTGTTTATTTACTGAGATTTTATAATTTCACCACCCTCCTTTTCAACCATTTCAGGCCCAAGGTAACCTGTGGATAGCAGATATTGTCAAGGATTATAGTCGACTTTACTACTCCAAAAACTGTAGGTTTTCTGCCTTTGTGCACTTTTGTTCCTTGTGGGCCCACGAGTCACTGGAAAGTAAATTTCCATATCCCAGTTATTTGTATTATAGTACATATGAATTTATTTAGCTTTTACATTACAAAAATTATTTACCGATGACTCTATAAATATTGTTTTACAAGAAATTAGAATATTTTATTGAATATTTTTATTTTATTCAAATAGTTGTAATATCATTTTTAATAAATGTTTTAGAGACCCAAATTTATTTTAAATCATGAAACATGTATTTTCCACTCATCTACTACATTTTTAGTCGGGTTTGAAAAATTTTGAGAAAAAATAACGAAAACGCCCCTGTGAGGCGAAAATTATTTTTTCACGATTTTGAAGGGGAAAAAGCTTAAAATTCTTTAAAAATGAGGTTTGGCGATGATTACTCACAGGGGAGATGAGAAAAATGGTACTAAAGCCTTGCGAGGTTTCGGTTGGCATTTCGGGTAATGAATGTCTACCGGGACGTCGCAGTGGTTGTCAAGGGCTCGAGGGGAGTACTGGGTCGTGACAGCCATGTTGACAAGGTTTGTAGAAATAAGCCAACTGTTCAAGAAAAAACTCCACAAATGAGTAACAAAGCTGAAGTAACAGAAAAGACTCTGTTCATGGCTTTAACTAGTTCTCATTACAAGATTGATACTGATGAGTGGCTTCTTGATAGTAGATGCTCGAACCATGTGACTTCCTCTGATGCTGAGTTTATCAGTTTGGACAAAGATTATAAGTCAAGGGTAAAAATAGGTAATGAAGTTTGTCTTTATGCAATGGGTAAAGGAACTATAAGAGTGAAATCTCTACAAGGTTCAGATATATTTCTGAAGTTCTCTTAGTTCCTTCTATAGCTCAAAATCTGTTAAGCGTTGGACAGATGGTAAAGAACTCATATGTCTTGCTTTTCAAACACTTGGCATGCACAATATTTGATCCTTTTGGAGAATATCTTATGACCATTCCAATGAGAAATAGAAGTTTCTCTTTAAACTTGAAAGAAATCTGAATACAGGTTGCCCAATCTGATGAAGATGAAGCTAATCTCTAGCATAAGAGACTTGGGCACTGCAACTACACTTCACTTAGCCAAGTAAGTTCCTTTCATTTGCTTGAAAATTTGCCCAAGTTATTTAACAAAGGTTGAATCTGCAATGTTTGTTAGATAGGGAAAATATCCAAAAAGCTTTATCCTCATGCATCCAAAAATAGAGCTAAGAACAAGATTGAACTGATTCATTTAGATGTTGGGGGCCCTATGAGTGTTGAATCTTTGTCTAGTAGTAAATACTATTTGATCTTTATTGATGACATGTCCAGGTTCTGTTGGATATACTTCTTGAAGGCAAAATCTCAAGTGTTTCAATTTTTCCTCACTTTCAAAGCTAAAGTTGAGCTTGAAACTAGTTGTAAAATGAAGACCTTGAGGTCTGATAATGGAGGTGAATATACCTCTAGGGAGTTCACTAATTATCTCAACGGAACAAGAATTCTTCATAAGCTAACTAAACTTTATTCGCCTTAGTGTAATGGTGTGAGTGAGAGAAAAAACAAGACTATCGTTGAAATGTCTAAATGATTACTTTTCAAGACAAATTTTGCCCAAGAGATTCTGGGCAGAAGCTACAAACACAGCTGTGTATTTGCTTAATCTACTTCCCATATGTACCTTGATGAAAAAAACACCATTTGAAGCTTGGCATGGCTCTAGACCAAATGAGGATCATCTCAAAATATTTGGTTGCCTATGTTACTTACATGTGCTTGAGGCTCAACGTGACAAGCTCCAACAGAAAACTATCAGAGGTATTTTTATTGGGTATAGTAATCAATCTAAGGCTTATCACTTTAACTTACCTGAAACTGATAAAGTTATTGTCAGTAGAAATGTTACCTTTGATGAAAATTCTAGTTAGAATTGGAATATGCAATCTACTGTTACAGAAAATATTTTAGCTCCCATTATTGCAGATGTTAATTTGCCAACAGATGAGTTAAACACTAATGATGTAGATGATAATGATAACTTTGATGATGAGCCTGTTAGAGGCACACGATCTATCTATGATGTTTACCATAAAAGTCTTGTTGCCATTAATGAACCTTGCAACTTTACTAAAGCTTCTCAATTCCCTAAGTGGTATGAAGCTATGCAAGTAGAATTGGAAATGATGAACAAGAACAAGACTCGAAGTTTGGCACATAGAACTCGTAATCATCATGTGATTGGAGTGAAATGGGTATTCAAAAGGAAGCTTAATCCTGATGGCAGTGTCAACAGGCACAAAGCACATCTGGTAGCTAAAGGTTTTAGTCAATTACTAGGCATAGATTGTAGGGAGACATATGTTCCTGTTGCTCATTTTGACACAATTCGATTCTTGCTTACCTTGTCTGCAGCATTTGGTTGGACAGTTTATCACTTGGATATTAAATCAACCTTCTTGAATGGGGTTTTAGATAAAGAAATATATGTTGAGCAGCCTGATGGTTTTGAGATATTGCCTAGTCAGAATCAAGTCTACAAGCTACACAAGGCATTGTGTGGATTAAAGCAGGCTCCTAAAGCTTGGTACAGCAGAATGGATGAGCATTTGATCAAGCAAAACTTTGCCAAGAGCTGCAATAAAGCTACCTTGCAAACTTTTAGCTCCAAGGATCACCCACATTTGATTGTATCCATCTATGTTGATGACTTGCTAATAACAAGTGGAGATGATGTCTTGGTACATAATTTTAAAAAGAAATTGCAATCTAAGTTTTACATGATAGACCTTGGACCTATGAGTTATTTTTTGGGGCTTGAGATTAATCATCCTTTGATGGAATTAAACTCTCACATAAGAGCTATATAGTTGAAGTTCTAAGAAGATTTCACATGGATCAGTGCAAACCTTTATTAACTCCTCTCCCAGTCTATGAGACCTCGACCTTTATAGCTTCATAACTAGGTGTAGACATGATAACCCGAGCTAGGGGTAATTTCATCATTTCATTAGTGAGCTCCTAGAAGTATGCTTTCAAATATTTTTAAGGCCTAAGTAGGCCCAAAGCCATAAATGAATGATAAAAATAAGGATTAAATGACTAAGAAAATAAAAATAATGATGACTTCCAAAGTAGGGGCAAAATAGTCATTTTTCATCTTGAGTAAAAATTTTTAAGTTTTCGTGAACCTGAGCA
>NC_030851.1:29577074-29624734 GCF_000208745.1 Theobroma cacao
TTTCATAGAACCTTTGTGCTCTTTCACTCTCTCACTTTAAAACCCTGGAAAAAAAAATCTTACTTCCATACTTTCTCTCACTAGCTAGGTGTTTAGAGAAAGAAAGAGGGAGCTTCCATAATAGCTTGAAATTTTTGGAAAAAGATTCAACTACAAAGCTACCAAGGTGAGTAGGAAATTAGAATTTGATATTTAAGTGTTGAGAATAGCTAGTGATGAGACTTGGGAATGTTTTGCAGTTGAGGTTGTTTATTCATTTTAAAGTGATTAGGATGGTGCAAATAATAGCCATTTAATAGTAGTTGGAAACTAGTTAGGAATGACTAGTAGAACCCAATTTAGAAAATAGCTTTGGAATAGTAATAATGCCAAGTTGGGTTGATGGTGATGTTGTTGTGTGTGATAGGTTCCAACGAAACCCTACACCTCTATTCGGAGCATTAGTCAAAGCTAGAGCCCACCAAAACATCAATAAAGACTGGTGAGTGAACTTGCATTTCAAAATTTCTTTGGAAAATGTAATGTATTTGAATGAACATTTGAATGATTTTATCCAACTTTTCTTTAAAAATATGTGCCAGGGAACAAGCCCTTGATGAAATGTTTCAATACTGTGAAAAATGTGAAATGTTTAAAAGGATGAATCCATGTGCTTCTATATTATGTTGGTAGGTATATATATGAATATATGTTTTGTATTGATGAATAATGTTGTGTGATGATGTTGAAGTGTGCGAGTAGGGAGTGCACACATGATGATGATAGAGTGTGCGAGTAGGGAGTGCACACATGATGATGATAGAGTGTGCGAGTAGGGAGTGCACACATGATGATGTTGAAGTGTGCGAGTAGGGAGTGCACACATGATGATGATATTGCTTTGAGTTGAGTGTGGTGGGATGGTGTGCATGATGATGAATGTATATACAAATATATATATATGTTATAGAAAGTTTATGAAAATAATTGTGATTGTGTTATGTGTTGGTAATGTTAATTGCTCCCAAATTGCTTTTCATTTCAACAAGAAAATGGCTTTTGATGTAACAAGACCCATTTCACTTAAAATGCTCTGTTTCTCGCTGCAGCAAGATTCATTTTCGCTACAGCGATAAACTCTCGGGTTTTGGGGGTCACAATGGCCTGATTCTTGCTGCAGCGAGAAACTATCGGGTTCTAGTGCAATGCTTTCACTTTGATAAAGATTTTGACCACCTTCCCTTTCGAACTAGGAAAAGTGGTAAACATAAAAGTTGTATCTCTGCCTCTTATCTTTCTAATGGTCCAAAAATTAGGTCAATTTCACTTTTGTAGCGAGAGATATGCTAGAAAAACTGAAACACATGAAAACTAACACTATTTTTCTTTGCAGCGAGAAACTTCCTGCCATGCTTGCTACCTTGCTTGATTTTGACATATTTTTCACCCATTTAACTTCATGGATTGATCATAGGTTTTTGGAACACTATTAGGTTATTAATCAAAGTTTGAGAGGAGGGGTTTTAAGTAAGAAATTAAATCAATTGCATTATTTTCGAAACAAGTGCATCATGAATTCCAAATTCTTTCTATCGATCGCTTGTTCCCTTCTTATATTCACTCACTGAGTTTATACTCACCTTTTTCAAATTCATGTTTTTAGATCAAGAGGCAGTCGGTAACTAGGTCAAGGTGTTATCATAGATTTGTATCCTTGGTAGGTATCTTGGCACTTCGTAGCCGCAACTTCACCTTGGGCACTCCGCTGGAAGCCCAAAGTCATTTTTGTTGTAAATACGTACCTGTGATGTATAGTACTAAGATGTATACCTTAGACCATATATGTACATTTTGATTGGTAAAGCTACCATGAGTGGTAATAGTTAATGTTATTTTGGGATAATATAAATGTAGTTTTGATTGTTATAATTTACTATTAAAGTACTTAAAGGGTTGAGATTATGAGATGTAAATGTAAAAATAGTTGACAGGATAATGAGTACAATTATATAAATAGGTGCTTAGGCTTAGTGGGCTACGTCCATTAGGCCCATGCTCTGGTCATGGCCCAAAAATTGGGTCATAACAGACTTAGTATCAGAGCCCTAGGCTGTTTAGGTCCTAGGATTTCCTTTTTGTTGGTTCAACGGAGTGTCGGGTCATTATGTGGAAACTTCAGTTGTGAAGTGAACAGCGGCACATTTTACAACCAAAGGACCGCATAGATTCCCTATCTTAGAAACCACATTTTCCTTTATGTATGATTATAGAAAAATGTGTTTAATAATTGGTGTTTGCTCTTGTCTAGGTAAGAATGCCACTTAAGACATGAGCTGCCTCAAGACGAATAGGGGAGCAAGATGCCCATAATGAGATGACAGATTGGCCACAAACATCCACCTGTAGGGGAAGAGGTAGACATGGTGGGGCCACTAAGTTTGTGAGGGTGGATACGCTTGTGAGCAGACACGAGGAGGGACAATCTTCAGGTGATGTGGGTAGACAACCAACCGAGGGTATTACCGTCGAGGACTTGGCAGCAGGCCTACAGAGAGTTAAATGGGTTGTAGAGATGATGGCAACCCGTATGGATGATATACAAAGGATAGTGGAAGGGAAACCTACAATACAAAATCCCTTAGCTCCCAAAGACAAGTCGACCGCCAACATCATGAGGTTGAGAGGGGTCATTTAGAGATTTCCCTTCCTGATTTCTTGAAGCTTAAGCCTCCATCATTTTTAGGGTTTGATGCATCGAAGAAACCCCAAGTTTTCTTAGATAAGATGGAGAAAATTTTTAAGGCCCTAGGATGCTCTAGTACTAGATCAGTCGAGTTGGCCGCCTTTCGATTAGAGGATGTGGCACAAGAATGGTATGTCTCGTTGCGTAGAGGTAGGCTGACAGATGCAATGCCGTTGACTTGGAAGGAACTTAGTATAGCCTTCTTAGATCGATTCTTACCACTCATTGTACGTAATGCATGGGCTAGGGAGTTTGAGGCCTTAGTACAGACCCCAGGTATAACGGTGTCAGAATACGACATCAAATTCACGCAGTTGGCTCGGTATGCGCCCTATCTAGTTTCTACTGAGGAGATGAAGATTCAGAGGTTTGTGGATGGGCTAGTGGAGCCACTGTTTAGGGCTGTGGCATCTCGAGATTGCAATACGTACTCCGCAGTAGTGGATTGTGTTCAGCGGATTGACATGAGGACCAGTGAGAGTAGGGCTGCGAGGGATAGAGCAAAGAGGGTCAAGATAGAGGGCTATCAAGGTCGCAGGGACTTCAGTAGTGATGTTTCGTCTTCTAGCTGTCAAGGCCCACAGAGGGACTCACGATTACCCCAACGGGGGAGTGACTTGACTAGTGCCAACGTTGGATCAAGGCAAAAAACTTTTAGTCGGGGAAGGCAGCAAGATTCAAGGCAGGGTAGTCAAGCTATTGATCGCTGCAATAATTGTGGAGTGTGGCATAGTGGACTATGTTTCCATACTATGAGAGTTTGTTATGGGTGTGGTCAACTTGGGCATATTAAGAGGAATTGCCCAATAGCTCATCAATCACAAGATTCTGCTCATAACTCTACTCAGCCAGTTTTATCTGCTCCTTCAGTAGTCGCCTCATCTGATCGAGGGGCTAGTGGATCTATGGGTAAAGGTGCTGTTACTTCCTCTCAGACCAGGTCGTCTAGGTCCGGACGTTAAAGTTCTGCTGGTAGGGGCCAAGCGAAGGTATATGCTTTAACACTCCAAGAGGCCCTGACATCCAATGTAGTGGTCTCAGGTACTCTTTTTGTTTGTAATATGGATGCTAGAGTATTGTTTGATCTTGGAGCTACCCATTCTTTTATTTCTCCATGTTTTGCACTTCGTCTAGGTTAGGATCGTGTTAGAAGATAAGAACAATTAGTGGTGTCTACTCCTTTAAAAGAGCTATTTACAGTCGAATGGGAATATGAGTCTTGTGTAGTTCGAGTCAATGACAAAGACACTTTGGTGAATCTAGTGGTGTTAGACACCTTAGACTTTGACATGATCTTGGGAATGGATTAGCTATCACCCTGCCATGCCAACGTGGATTGTTATCATAAATTGGTTAGATTTGATTTCCTGAATGAGCCACCATTTAGTATTCAAGGGGATAGAAGCAATGCTTCAACTAATTTGATATCGGTCATGTCTACCAGAAGGCTATTACGACAGGGTTGTTCAGGTTATTTGGTTGTGGTAAGGGATACTCAGGTGAAGGTTGGAGATATAAGCCAAGTGTCGGTAGTGAACGAGTTCATGGATGTATTTCTCGAGGAACTACCAGGTTTGCCTCCCAAGCGAGAGATTGAATTTTACATATATTTGATTCCAAACACTAGACCTATATCCATACCCCCATATAGAATGGCACCTATGAAGCTTAAAGAGCTTAAGGATCAGTTAGAAGATTTGTTGGATAAAGGCTTCATCCATCCTACAATCTCACCATGGGGAGCACCGGTGGTATTTGTAAAGAAGAAAGATGGGTCACTTATGTTGTACATTGACTATCGACAGCTTAACAAAGTGACGGTGAAGAATAAGTACCCCCTTCCAAGAATAGATGATTTATTTGATCAACTACAAGGAGCACAATGTTTCTCTAAGATAGATCTGCGATATGGGTACTATCAGTTGAGGATCCGAAATGAAGATATACCAAAGACCGCATTTCGAACAAGATATGGGCACTATGAGTTCTTAGTGATGTCTTTTGGGCTTACGATTGCCCCTGCGGCCTCTATGGATTTGATGAACCAAGTGTTCAAGCCCTATTTGGACAAGTTCGTGGTGGTGTTTATTGATGACATCTTGATCTACTTAAAGAGCCGAGAAAAGCATGAATAGCATCTTAAGATAGTGTTCCAAACTTTGAGAAACCATCAATTGTATGCCATGTTCTCCAAGTGAGAGTTTTGGATTGAAAGCGTTGCATTTTTAGGACATGTGGTATCCCAGGATGGGGTACAAGTCGATCCAAAGAAAGTTGAGGCAATGGAAAAGTGGCCAAGGCCAACATCAGTTACAAAGATTAGAAGCTTTTTGAGTTTGGCTGGCTATTATCGTCACTTTGTGAAGGACTTATCCAAAATAGTCACCCTTCTAACTAAGCTGACACGTAAAGATACAAAATTTAAGTGGTCAAGTGCTTGTGAGGATAGCTTTGAGAAGCTTAAAGCATGTCTTACCACAGCTCTAGTATTAAGCCTATCGCAAGGCACAAGGGGTTATACGGTATTCTGTGATGCATCACGGGTTGGTTTAGGGTGTGTATTAATGCAGCATGGGAAGGTGATTGCATATGCATCAAGGCAACTTAAAAGGCATGAGCAGAATTACCCCACACACAATTTGGAGATAGCAGTAATCGTGTTTGCCTTAAAGATTTGGAGACACTACTCGTATGGTGAGACTTGCAAGATATATACTGACCATAAAAGTTTAAAGTATATATTTCAGCAGAGGGATCTTAACTTGCAACAACGTAGGTGGATGGAGTTGCTAAAAGATTATGATTGTACTATTCTCTACCATCCCGATAAGGCAAATGTAATGGCAGATGCCTTGAGTCAAAAATCTATGGGGAGTTTGGCACATATCTCTACAGATAGGAGATCCTTGATTAGGGAGATCCATAGTTTGGGAGACATGGGTGTGCATTGGAAAGTTTCGGAGGAAAATGCATTGCTAGCACATTTTAGAGTGAGGCCTATTTTAATGGACCAGATTAAAGAAACACAAAGTAAAGATGAGTTCGTAGCTAAGGCCTTAGAGGATCCTCAAAGAAAGAAAGGAAAGATGTTTACTAAAGACACAGATGGAGTATTGAGGTATGGAACCAGACTTTATGTGCTCGATAGTGATGGATTGAGGAGAGAAATATTGGAAGAGGCGCACATGGTAGCCTATGTGGTACATCCAGGGGCTACAAAGATGTATCAAGATTTGAAGGAGGTATATTGGTGGGAAGGACTTAAGAAAGATGTAGCTGAGTTTGTCTCCAAGTGCCTAGTTTGTCAGCAAGTTAAGGCCAAGCATCAAAGGCCTGTAGGGCTACTACAGCCATTACCAGTGCTTGAATGGAAGTGGGAGCATGTTGCAATGGACTTTGTAATGGGCTTGCCTCGAACTAGTGGGGGCTACGACTCGATTTGGATCATAATAGATCGGTTAACGAAGTCAGCCCATTTTTTTTTGGTTAAGACTACTTACAGGGCTGCCCAGTATGCTCTAGTTTATGTGGATGAGATAGTACGACTGCATGGTATCCCCATTTCTATAGTATCTGATAAAGGAGCACAATTCACCAGTCAGTTCTGGGGAAAGTTGCAGGAAGCATTGGTCACTAAGTTAGATTTCAGCATGGTTTTTCACCTTCAGACTGATCGACAATCTAAACGGATGATACAAACATTGGAAGATATGTTGATGGCCTGTGTAATAGACCTTGGGGTTAGGTGGGATCAATATCTACCCTTGGTGGAGTTTGCCTATAACAACAGTTTTCAAGCTAGCATCCAAATGGCACCATTTGAAGCATTATATGGACGGAGGTGCAGGTCACCTATTGAATGGCTAGAGGTGGGAGAAAGGAAACTCTTGGGGCTTGAGTTGGTGCAGGACACCACCGAGAAAATATGCATGATTCGACAAAATATGTTGTCAGCACAAAGTAGACAGAAATCATATGCTGATAACAGATGGAGAGACTTGGAGTTTCAGGTAGGAGATCACGTATTTTTTAAGGTTTCACCAACAAAGGGGGTAATGAGATTTGACAAGAAGGGAAAATTGAGTCATCGGTATATAAGACCCTTCGAGATCTTAAAAAGGGTTGAAGTAGTGGCTTACCATTTAGCGCTACCACCAGACCTCTCAAATATTCACCTCGTATTCCATGTACCAATGCTTAGGAAATATAACATGGATCCATCTCATGTAATACGGTATGAAACCATCCAGTTGCAAGATGATTTAACCTATGAGGAGCAACCAGTGGCTATCCTTGATAAGCAAGTCAAAAAGCTTCGTTCTAAGGATGTAGCCTTAGTGAAAGTGTTATGGCGAAACCACACTAGTGAAGAGGTAACGTGGCAAGCCGAGGAGGAGATACAAACCAAGTATCCACATGCATAAAAGGTATGCTACCTTATAGTTTGATTTAAATTCGGGGATCAAATTTCTTTTAGTGGGGGAGAATGTGAGACCTCGACCTCTATAGCCTCATAATTAGGTGTAGACACGATAACCCGAGCCAGGGGTAATTTCATCATTTCTTTAGTGAGCCCTTAGAAGTATACTTTCAAATATTTTTAAGGCCTAAGTAGGCCTAAAGCATAATGAATGATGAAAATAATGATTAAATGACGAAGGAAAAAAAAATAAAGATGATTTCCAAAGTAAAGGCAAAATGGCATTTTTCATCTCAAGTCAAAATTTTAATTTTTCATAAACCCAAGTATTTTTAGACCATTGTGGACTTGGCCTCAGTGTCAAAAGAGTAAAAAAATTACACAAAGGATTGGACAAGAATAAGCTAACTTGCTAAGGGCATTTTCATAATTTAAGTGGAGTTGGATAAGGTTGAGCTATAAATATCATCTTCCAATAGCTTCTTCTCACATTTTCCAGCAGCTTCTTCTTCTTCTTCCTTCTTCCCTCTCATGTTTCTTCATCCTCTATGGGAGTTCTCTTCAAGCTTCCATAACTATCTCAAGCTAACTCCACTTTTCATGCTTTTGTGCACTCTTTCATAGAACCTTTGTGCTCTTTCACTCTCTCACTTTAAAACCCTTGAAAAAAAAAATCTTACTTCCATACTTTCTCTCACTAGCTAGGTGTTTAGAGAGAGAAAGAGAGAGCTTCCATAATAGCTTGAAATTTTTGGAAAGAGATTCAACTACGAAGCTACCAAGGTGAGTAGGGAATTAAAATTTGATATTTAAGTGTTGAGAATAGCTAGTGATGAGACTTGGGAATGTTTTGTAGTTAAGGTTGTTTATTCATTTTAAAGTGATTAGGATGGTGCAAATAATAGCCATTTAATAGCAGTTGGAAACTAGTTAGGAATGACTAGTAGAACCCAATTTAGAAAATAGCTTTGGAATAGTAATAATGCCAAGTTGTGTTAATGGTGATGTTGTTGTGTGTGATAGGTTCCAACGAAACCCTACACCTCCTTTCAGAGCATTAGTCGAAGCTAGAGCCCACCAAAATATCAATAAAGACTGGTGAGTGAACTTGCATTTCAAAATTTCTTTGGGAAATGTAATGTATTTGAATGAACATTTAAATGATTTTATCCAACTTTTCTTTAAAAATGTGTGCCCGGGAACAAGCCCTTGATAAAATGTTTCAAAGTTGTGAAAAATGTGAAATGTGTAAAAGGATGAATCCTTTTGCTTCTATATTATGTTGGTAGGTATATATATGAATATATGTTTTGTATTGATGAATAATGTTGTGTGATGATGTTGAAGTGCGCGAGAAGGGAGTGCACACATGATGATGATAGAGGGTGCGAGTAGGGGGTGCACACATGATGATATTGAAGTGTGCGAGTAGGGAGTGCACACATGATGATGATATTGCATTGAGTTGAGTGCGGTGGGATGGTATGCCTGATGATGTATGTATATATAAATATATATATGTTGTAGAAAGTTTATGAAAAAAATTGTGATTGGGTTGTGTGTTGGTATTGTTAATTGCTCCCAAATTGCTTTTCATTTCAACAAGAAAATGGCTTTTGATGTAACAAGACCCATTTCACTTAAAATGCTCTATTTTTCACTGCAGCGAGATTCATTTTCGCTGCAGCGAGAAACTCTCGAGTTTTGGGGGTCACACTGGCCTTATTCTCGCTGTAGCGAGATTTAGAAACTCTCAGATTTTGGTGCAAAGATGAAGAGTTTGACCACTTTCCCCTCCCAACTGGGAAAAGTGGTAAACATAAAAGTTGTTGCCCAACCTTTTATCTTTCTAATGGTCTAACAATCAGGTCAATCGGACTTCTTTAGTGGGAGATATGTTAGGAAAACTGAAACATATACAAACTAACACTATTTCTCGTTGCAGCGTGAAACTTGCTGCCATGCTTGCTACCTTGCTTGATTTTGACATATTTTTCACCCATTTAACTTCATGGATTGATCATGGGTTTTTACAACACTATGAGGTTATTAATCAAAGTTTGAGAGGAGGGGTTTTTAGTAAGAAATTAAATCAATTGCATTGTTTTTGAAACAAATGCATCATGAATTCCAAATTCTTCCTATTGATTACTTGTTCCCTTTTTATGTTCACTCACTGAGTTTATACTCACCTTTTTCAAATTCATGTTTTTAGATCAAAAGGTAGCCGGTAACTAGGTCGAGTTGTTCTCGTAGATTCGTATCCTTGGTAGGTATCTTGGCGTTTCGTAGCTGCACCTTCACCTTGGTCACTCCGCTGGAAGCCCAAAGCCATTTTTGTTGTAAATACGTACCTGTGATGTAAAGTACTAAGATGTATACCTTAGACCATATATGTACATTTTGATTGGTAAAGCTACCATGAGTGGCAATAGTTAATGTTATTTTGGGATAATATAAATGCAGTTTTGATTATTATAATTTACTATTAAAGCATTTAAAGGGTTGAGATTATCAGATGTAAATGTAAAAATATTTAACAGGATAATGAGTACGATTATATAAATAGGCTTGCTTGGGCTTAGTGGGCTACGTCTATTGGACCCATGCGCCGATCATGGCCCGAAATTGGGTCGTGACACAATTAATGAAAAATACTCCACTAGCAAAGGAAGTAAACTTAAAGTCCCTTCAATTTACAAAGCATGATTGGGTGCTTACTTTATATTTGCACTTCTCGACAAGATATTATGTTTTTTGTTAGCTTGATGTCAAGATTTATGCAAAAGCCTTCCAATCTTCATTTTTCTGGTGTTAAACGTATCCTTAATACTTGAAGGGTACTCAAAGCCTTGCAATACATTTCACTAACAAATCTTATATTAATCTTATTAGATTTTCTGATAGTGATTGGGCAGGCAATGTTGATAACTCTAAAAGCACATCCAGGTTTGTTTTCTCACTTGGAAATGGAGTTTTCTCTTGGAACTCTCACAAGCGATCTCTTGTTTCCCAATCCTCTGTAAAAGCAAAATACATTTCAACAATTGAAGCTTCTAATCAAGCCATATGGCTATCAAAAAATCCTAACTGATCTGGATTTTATTCAAAGCAAAACTATTATTCTTCTGGTGGACAACAAGTTAGCCATTCCATTGACCACGAATCCAGTTTTCCATGGTAAAACAAAACATGTACATGTTAAGTATCATGCTATTAGAGATGCAGAAAAGAATGGTGAAGTATCAGTTCAACACTGCACTTCAGATCAGCAACTAGATGATATAATGACCAAGATACTACCAAAGTTGAGATTTGAATATCTTAGAAGCAAGTTGAATGTCCAGGATGCAAACATTAAGGAGGAGTGTTAAGTTACTAATGTTTGCATGAAGTCAACAAGTCAAAGTATTTGAATGCATTTTGCTTTGTTGTACTAGTATTTGGTAATTATGCTTGCTGTCATCTCTTGTTGTACATGTATGCTTGCATGTTGTTATATAAGTTTATGTCTAACATCTGACACCCAGTACCCTCGTATTGTGAAACCTCAACCTTTATAGACTCGTAACTACATGTAGACTCGATAACACGAACTAAGGGTAATTTTGTCATTTCTCATGGTGAACTCCTGAAAGTAATTTTCTAACATTATTAAGTTCTAAGTAAGCCTAAGGAATAAATGAATGATGGTAAAATAAATGAAGAAGATAAAAACATTGATAATTTCCATAGTAGAGGTAAATTGGTCATTTTGCATCTCGGGTCTAAATTTTTACATTTTCGTGAACTCGAGTATTTTTAAACTTTTATAGACTTTATCTCAGTGTCAAAAAAGTAAAAAGATTACACAAAGGATGGAAGGAAGACAAAGTGACCTTGTTAAGGGCATTTTGGTAATTTACATGAGGAATTGGATAAACTTTAAATATAAATATCTAAATTCCAGCAACTTCTAGCAACTTCTTCTTCCTTCCCTCTCTTCTGGCCATTTCACATTTTCTTCATCCTCCATGGGAAGAAAACCTTGATTCCTCCATAGCTGTCACGACCCAAATTTCGAGCCATGACCAGCGCATGGGCCCAATGGACATAGTCCACTAAGCCCAAGCAAGCCTATTAATCTGACATATTTATCATTCCATCATAAACTGCTAAGTCATATTTCATAACTTAGAATTCAAAATAATACTACACATTGCCATCTCATACTGGCATACCAAACAAGTGTATATACATTGTCTACAACATGTATCTTAACAATTTACATTAGGTTCGTCTATACACAACAAAATAATACTCGACTTCCAATGGAGGGACTCGGATGAATTTACAGCTACTGAATGCCGAGACACCTACCAAAAGATGAATACAAGTCTACAAGGACACCTCATCCTAGTTACTGGCTACCTCGTGATTTGAAAACATGAAGTTGAAAACGGTGAGTATAAACCCAGTGAGTGAACAAGAAAGGGAACAAGCATACCATAAGGAATCTTTAACGAAATCATGATGCATTCTTTTTCAAAACAATGCAATTTGTTTCTATTCTTATTAAAAACCCTTCATCAAGCCCTTAAATGATTAATCATTTGAAAATCATGAACCCATACATAACGAAGCATTTGAAGAATGAAAGCTTCAATATTACACAAGCAAGTCAAATACGACAACGAATCTTCGCTGCAGCGACTTTGGGATTTAGTTATTAGCTGAACTAGGGTTTCTCAACTGGCCGAGGGTTTCTCGCTAAACCTCCCCATTTTAAACTTAACTCATTAATCCTTAATGTTGGAAGTCCATGCTCCGATATGGTAGCAAAGAAGTGAAAGATAGGGCAACAATTGGACAAGATAGGAAACCAAAACAGAAGGTTTGTCGCTGTAACAAGATTGAATCTCACTGCAGCAAAATTATAACCCAGAAACAGAAGGTTTCTCACTGCAGTCAAATTCTTTCTCGCTGCAGCGAGATTCCTTTTCGCTGCAGCGAGAAGCTACAGTGACTATCTCACTGCAGCGAAATTCATTCTCGCTGTAGCGAGAACCAGTTCTAGTGAAGGTTCTCAAACCCGAGAGTTTCTAGCTACAACGAGAATGAATTTTGTTGCAGCGAGAACAGAGCAACAAAAGAAAAGTTTCCTTTCACTCAACAAAAAGGCCATCCTGCTAAACCCACAAAATCCACATACAACACATGAAAATTCCCAAAGTGCAATGTATCAAATTTCTCATATATGTCAATCATATATCACATTCATAAGTTTTCATTTCATAAGTCTAGATATGCATAATTACATAGATGAACATCAACATCATAATAATCACACCCAACTCATGTACATCCCCCCACATCATGCACATAGCTGGCACCATCGTGTGCATCCCCCCCTACATCGTGCACAATCAATGCCATCATGTACATCCCCCCACATCATGCACACGGGCACTATCATCATTCATTTCTCATGCCACCATCATCACCGGCATGTGCATTCCCCCACATCGTGCACACACACGGTTACAATCATTATACACAATATCATTCATCATGCACAACACACACATATATATATATCATCATAATGCAATAGTGCATGAATCCATAGCAATAATATATCACAACATAAAACCATTTGACAAAAGCTTGTTCCCAAGTCACTTGTTTTTATGAAAACTTGATAATTCATTCGAATGGGTGGCAAATGCATTATATTTCCCAAACAAGCTTTGAAGGCAATGCGCTCACCGATTTATTATTAAGCCTTAGTTGACTCTAATTCCCCTAATGATCCAATTGGAAGGATGGGACTTCATTAGAACCTAGGATCACATTAGCATAAGCAATAGGTCAATTCACACACTATGAACCCTAAAAGCTATCTCTTAGCTAGCTTTCAATTGCCACATTAAATGGCTATCTATATTCATTATCTCAATCACTAAAGATAATGAACATACTCAACAATAAAACAACTCATAAATCCCAGTTACTAGCCTTTTTCTGTAGCTTAAAATTGAGCTTAGTTCATCACTTACCCTAGGGCTCCTTTGTAGTAAAATTCTCTTCCAATAGCTTTCAAATAAATGGTGTAATTTTCTCTTTCTCTTTCTAGAACATCCAACTAGTGAGAGAAAGTACAGAAATGAGATTTATCAAGGGTTTTGAAGTGAGAGAGTGAAAGAATACTAGGGTTCTAGTCAAAAGGGCTCAAAAGTATGAAAACTAGAGCTAGAGAGAGAAAATCATGCAAGCTCCATATCAAGCTTCCATGGAGGTTTTGAAGAAATGTGAGAGAGAAGAAGAAGAAAAAGACAAGCTACTGGAAAATGGGAGAAGAAGCTGTTGGAAGAAAGTATTTATAGGCCAAACTTATCCATTTCCTTAAAATTACGAAATTGCCCCTCTACCAATTAACTTACTCTCCTCCAATCTTTTATGAAATCTTTTTGTTCTTTTGACACTGGGACAAGGTCCATAATGGTCTAAACATACTCGGATTCATAAAAACATAAAATTTTAACCTGAGGTGAAAAATGACCATTTTGCCCCTATCGTGAAAATTACTATCATTTCTAGTTTTCTTTGTGTTTTCATCATTACACGTCATTTATGCAATCTTATGCCTATTTAGACCTTAAAATATCATAAAACTTTCTTTTGGGAGCTTATTAGAGAAAATGACGAAACTACCCTTGGCTCGTATTATTACATCTATGCTTAGTTACAAGCCTATAGAGGTTGGGGTCTCACAATAGCCTTCTCATAGAAAGCCCAAACTTCAAGTTTTTGCCCGCTCCTTCATAGGGTTTTTTCATGTTTTTCCACTTTTACACCTCAACAGCCTTCAAAAGTCTTTTTTTAGTACATTCACTCACTAGTTGGATGTGTAAAGAAAGAGATAGTGATTTCCCTTATTAGCTTGAAGAAGTTTGAAAGAGGATTCAACTACAAAGACTATCAAGGTGAGTATGAGTGAGGGTTAATCTCTTTAGTTGTTGATAATGTCTAGTAATTAGATTTGTGAGTGTTTTATTATTGAAGGTGTTTATTCAATTTTAGTGTGACTAAAATAGTGCAAATAATAGCCATTTGATAGTAGTTGGAAGCTCATTAGGGATGACTAGTAGAACTTGATTTAGAAAATAGCTTTTGGAATGGCATTAATGCCAAGTTGGGTTGATGGCGACATTGTTGTGTGTGATAGGTTCCAACGGAACCCCACACCTCCATTTGGAACATTAGTCAAAGTTAGAGCCTACCAAAACATCAACAAAGACTGATGAGTGAACTTGCATTTCAAAATGTTTTGGGAAGTGCCTACATGTTTAAATAAATCATTTGAAAGTTTCATTTGTTTTTGCTTTAAAAATATACTTGGGGAACAAGCCCTTGATGAAATGTTTCTATATTGTGAAATGTGCAATATGAATAGTTCATGCGTTCTCACATTATATTGATATGTATATTATGCTTTGGATACTCCTTTTATGTGATAATGATGACCCAGCTATGTGCGGTGTAGGAGTGCACATGAGCTGATGATGACCCAATTATGTGCGGTGTGGGAGTGCACATGAGCTGATGATGATGATATTGCATTATACGTGTAGGGAGTGCACATGAGCTGAGTGTGGCAAGATGGTATGCATGATGATGTATGTATATATATATATATATGTTATAGAAAGTTTATGAAAATAATTGTGATTGTGTTGTATGTTGGCACTGTTAATTGCTCCCAAATTACTTTTCATTTTAGCAAGAAAATGGCTTTTTGATGTAACAATACCCATTTTAACTAAATTGCTCTATTTCTCGCTGCAGCGAGAATTAATCTTGCTGCAGCAAGAAACTCTCGAGTTGGGGGGGTTACACTGGCCTGGTTCTCGCTACAGCAAGAAACTCTCAGGTGGTTCCAAAATTTTGGTGTAGTGCTTTCACTTTGACAAAGATTTTGACCACCTTTCAATCAGAACTGGGTAAAGTGGAAAACATCAAAGTTGTAGCCCAGCCTCTTAGCTTTTTAATGACCAAAAATCATGTCAATTGGAGTTCTGTAGTGGGAAATATGCTTTAAAAACTGAAGCATATGCAAACGAAGAATGCCTTTTTGCTGCAGTTAGAAAACCCTCTGTTTGTTTGTCTCGCTTGGTCATTGCTGAAAATTTCATTCTATTCAACTTCATGGTTTATCATGGATCTTGTAACATCAAGGGATTAAACATTTAAAGTTTGAAATGAGGGGTTTTAACCAAAAATTAGACTAAAATTCATGGTTTTATTATAAGTGCAACATGTTTTCTAAAACATTCTTTATCGTTGCTTGTTCCCTTCTTATGCTCACTCACTGAGTTTATACTCACTCTTTTAAAATTGCATGGTTTCAAACCTGTAGCTAGTTGGGACCGGGATTAAGGAGACCACTCGTATTCATGCCTTGGTAGGTATATAGCATTCGGTAGTCATGCCCTCACCCAAGTCACTCAGCAGGTCGTCAAGAATTTTGCATATGGATTACACTCGATGTAAATCGCTAAGATTTAGGCTACAAACAATAGATGTATATATATGATATGATGATGCAATGAATGACAGTATTTTGGATTAGTACAAATATAAATATTTGGTTGCCTTGTTTATTATCGAAGTACGTATAGTTGAGATTAAAGATTTGTGGTTAGAAATGATGGTGGGAATGATGAAATAGAATTTCATAAATAGGCTTGCTTGGGCTTAGTGGGCTATGCCCATTGGGCCCTTACACCGATCATGGCCTGAAAATTGGGCTGTGACATAACACTTGTGTTTTCATGTCACTACAAGTGTAATGCATGTATTCTGTGTATATAAGCTCTTATTAATGCTTAATGGAAATATAGTTACAAATATATACTTTGCTCTATTTTTTGAAGTTTCTGGATTTTGTGATGCCTTTCCTTTCTTAAGCATGATTATAGCAGTTGCTGGGAGGAGATTTTAACTCCATTTTGAGCAAAGAGGAATTATCACGACCCGGTACTCCCCTTAAGCCCCTGACAACCGCCACGACATCCCGATAGACATTCATCGCCCGGAATGCCAACCGAAACCTCGGAAGGCTTTAATATCAGTTTTCACACCTCCCCTATGAGCATCAGTTGTTAAGTATCTTGTTTGAGAGATTATAAACTATTTCCAAATCAAAACAATAGAAAAATATTTTTTTTCTCATAGGGGCATTTTGGTCATTTTTGCTTAAAAATCTCGAAATCAGCTAAAAATGTAGATACGAGTACAAAACACATAATTCATAATAAAAAATAAGTTTAAACATCTAAAACCTTCATTTAAAATGAAATTATGATTATTTGGATATAATAAAAAAATAAAAGAAATATTCAATAAAATATTCTATTTTCTTATAAAATAATATTTTTAGAGTTATACGTAAATAATTTTTGCAGCGTAAAAGCAAAATAAATTTATACATATTGTAATACAGTAAGCCAGAGTATTTAATTTAATTTACAATAACCAGTGGGCTCCCGAATAACCAAAAGTAAGGAAGACTGTGAACCTATAGTTTGGAGGATGCAAATCCAATGGTAGCCTCGATGAAATCAGCTATCTACAGCCTATTCTAAGCCTGAAATGAGTGGAAAAGAGGGTGGTGGGATTATATAATCTCAGTGAGTAAACAAATACCATCTAAAATATCTAAAGCTGAGTAAATGGAGATAGATTAAAATAGATCATCATACTGTAATTTATCACCTTTCAACTCATTTCAACCAAATAAAATCAATTCATATAAATCGAGTAATCAACATGGCTTATGAATTTCTTAAAACTTTGGCTCGTGCCAAAATCATTCTCATACTCAGTTATCAGGGATACCTTGGCCTAGGGCTATCCCAACCGAGTCCGCCAAGGTTTGTTAAAAAGTTATGTACGCATAAATCATGTTTTTATTTTGAAAACATAGCCGTTCCTTGGCGTTGGCTGAGTTCACCCTCACGTGGTGGTTTGGCGTGAAGTGAACTCTAAAGTTGTACCTCGAGAGTTACCCTACACGCCTCTCCGACTGAGGTAAGAATATAACGGGGTTACCATGCCCCTCTAATAGGTTGGTCCACAGAACCTGCCCATTGCAGCAAGCTAAACCCACCAATTCAATAAAATTTGTAATAGCATAACATGGCAATTATATTACAATCCAGACTCTCAAGGCTAAATACACAGTTCATATATTATCATAAGCCATTCAGCCTCTCAAGCCCGTGCTGATATTTTCTTCACAACTTTGGAACCTACTGGAAGGAACGACAATCACAAATAAATAATAGCAATTAATTTCAACACAAATACCAATTCAGCCATTCATGCAAATATTGTCATAAGCCATTCGATTCAAACCATGAATTTACAACACATGAAAACAGTCTCCAATTACTCTATTTTCAAAACCATCATTCAATTTCAAGACAATGTTATAAAATCATTTCATTAAATCACATTTTAATTACAAAACACAAGGATTTACCATTTAACTCATGTTTCATAAAATCACAAAATCGGATAAAAACCACTTTAGATAATTAAGATGATAGTAAGGTTACTCACTATTTCGAGAGTCGAATTCCAAGTACTCCGATTCTTGATCCTCGAGTACTATCTCTTTACTTTTGCCAGAATGCTCACCACCTAGACATAATGCACAATAAGCCATTTACTACATTTGTGCTAAATTGTTATAAAACCAATTTAGGCTCTATACTAATGCATGAAATGGGATGTNATTTCCAATTCAACTCCAATTAGTTCCATATTTCTTCCAATTCTCCAAACCATCAAACACAAGTCAAATAGCATAAAATTTAGCAAAATCATCTTCACATTTTCTGTTGGGAATTTCGACCATGGTGAGTGCATCAACACTATGATTTTTCCTACTCGATTTTCTCACCATAATTCATCATTTCCTAATCAATTCGCTTGAAAAAAAATCAAAATCATCATCAGTATTCCACATGGAGAATTCGGCCAATGATGGGTTATGGAAGAAAATGAATTTTTCTTGTTTGTTTTTCATGCTACACATCACTAACTAACTTAAAACACTAAAATACATTGAAATCTAACCAAATCAAGCATCAAAACTCCTCCCCCCATGTCCGGCCATCAAGGGTATCCTCATGCAAACTTGATTCTCAACCATGGAAAATGAAAAAGAATGCATAGGAAAGGTAGATCACAAGCTAGAATTGAAAAATCTTACCTTTTGTCACTTGTTTCCTTGAATTTTCACACTTTTCCCTTGAATTTTTCCACCAAGGGTTTTTGTTCTTCCTTTGGCCGGGCATATGAAGAGAAATGAGCTGATTTTATGCTAATTTATTAGGAAAATAATAAATGGATGAAAATATGACACATGTCACCATTCCATTGGTCCATGTGTCATACTTACCCATTAAGCAATCTCTCTCCACCACTTAAATTTTCTCAATTATCCATGATAATATTAGGTAAAATCCATGTGCTGAACAAGTGTGTGGTGGTGTAAAATTACAATTTTGCCTCTATGGTGGCAAAATGACTATTTTGCCTTTACGCTTGGAAAGATGCCAGAATTAAAATTTTTCACTTCTCAAACTCCAATTATGTTCTAAATAGTCAATATTGATCAAAAACTTCTTCCAACATTCCAATTTTAACCTCGGGTGGTAAAATGACCATTTTGCCCCTAGATCATGAAAATTCTAATTTGACTCTAAATCAGTCCTCGAACTCCAAATCACCATTTTAAATCATTCTGAGTTTTAAAATTCTCAATTTCATCTTAAAATCTCTATTTGGACTAGTTCGAGGCTTAATTCAACTTAATTGTACCATTTGGTACATTGCTATCCTTTAACGATTTTCGAGGTACCCAAGTAAGCAAACATGCATTCTTATGTAAGAATGACATAATAAACATATTGTATAGCTGGGCTTGACAAGAATAGTTGAATGTGGCTGCTCCAAATGATGGTTCCATGGACGATTTTGCCACCGCTTTGTTGGATTGTGCTCTTTTGGATGCCAGTTTTGAGGGTAGTCAGTTTACATAGACTAACTCTTATATGTTTCAAAGACTTGACAGGGTCATGTATAATCAAGCAAGGCCAGAATTCTTTAATCTCACTAGAATTCAACACTTGAATAAGGATGAAGTTGACCATTTTTTGCTCCTTGTCTCCTATTCAAATACATCTTCACGAGGTCTTTCAGCTTTTCGTTTTATTCATGCATGGACAAAACACCATGACTTTGTCCACTTTGTTGAGAGAATTTGGAAGCTCCCCATGCAAGCCATGGGTTTGAAGGGTTTCTAATACAAGCAGCAACGACTGAAACAGAATTTGAAGTGGTGGAATAAGCAAATTCTTGGTGATATCTTCCATAACCTATGAATGGCAAAAACACAGGCATCGGAGAATGAGAATTTATACCAACAAAAGCAATCGATAGCTAACAAAGAATATATGCAAAATTGAACCATTTATTGAGCATGGAGGAATTATTTTGACAGCAGCAGTCAGGTGTGAAATGTTTGGTAGAGTGTGAGAAGGAGAATGCAGCAAAAAAGAGTAAAGAGCCATATTTTTAACATTCAAAACTAAGAAGGAGATTTAGTTGAAGAATTGGATTTAATTCAAGCTTTAGCAATGACTTTTTTTTATAACGTCATGTTGGTAGAACTGTGTGATATGTCCAGGTTCAATCACTCTTTAATTCCTTGTATTGTTTCACCTGATGATAATAATTTCCTTTTTGTAGTACTTACACTATAGGAAGTTAAAGAAATAGTTTTCAACATTGACAATGACAGTGTGGTAGGCTTGGATGATTTCTCATCTTATTTCTCTCAACAATGTTAGGATATAATTGTAGAAGATCTCGTTAAGGAAGTAAATGATTTTTCAATGAGGTAACCTTTTCAAAAGGAGTCACTTCAACGACATTAATTCTATTGCCAAAAAAGCTAAATACTTATCAGTGGAGTGAATTTAGGCCAATTAGCTCATGTACTATCTTAAATAAGATTGCCACTAAGCTATTGGCAAATTAATTAGCTAAAATCCTTCCTTCCATCATCTCTGACAACCCAAGTGGCTTTGTTGGTGGCAGGCTCATCAATGACAACATATTATTGGCACAGGAGTTCATAAGTAAAATCGACAAAGGAGCAAGAGGAGGTAATGTTGCTTTAAAGCTTGACATGATGAAAGCATATGACCAGCTGCATTGGGATTTTTTATATTTGATGTTGGTAAAATTTGGCTTTAATAATCAATGGGTTGATATGATGAAGAGGTACATCTCAAATTGTTGGTTTTTACTATTAGTAAATGAGAATTTTATTAGATATTTTAAGTCAGAGAGGGGTTTGAGACAAGGTGATTTTATTTCACCTTTTCTATTTATATTGGTAGCTGAATATTTATCTAGAGGCCTTAATCATCTCTTTGCTCAATATAGATCGTTGCATTTTCAATTGGGTTGTCCCCTGCTTTTTAGTCACCTTACCTTTGCAAATGAAGTTATGGTTTTCACTAATGGGAGCAAATCAGCTTTGCAGAAAATTCTTGAATTTTTACAAGAGTATAAGCAAATTTTGAGATAGAGAGCAAATCACAAAAAAAGTTGTTTTATGTCAGCTAATACTATTGCAACTCTAAGCAATAGATTATTTCTCAAGCCATGAGATCTATGCACAAAACCCTACCTCTTACTCATTTGGGTGCTCCACTTTATAAAGGGTGAAAAAAGGTATTGTTTTTTATTCTCTCTTTACTAAAATACATGAACGTATTATAGGATGGGAGACAAAATTTTATCTCTTGTTGGAAGAATCACCTTACTATGGAATGTTCTATCCTCCTTATCGATTTATCTATTACAAGTACTTAAACCCCCAGTGAGTATTATTGAAATAATTGAGAGGCTATTTAACAACTTTTTATAGGGAAGTTCTACAGACAACAGAAAAATTCATTGGGCATCTTGGAATAAAATTGCTTTAGCATGTTCGAAAGGTGGATTACACATCAAAAATTTCAAAGATGTTTTTGAGGCTTTTACAGTCAAACTTTAGTGGCATTTTCCAACAAGCACAAGCTTATGGACACAATTTATGAGAACTAAGTATTATGCTGGCCAAATACCTCAAACTGTAACAACTAAGCTGCATGATTCCCAAGTTTGGAAAAGAATGGTTGATGGTTGAACTACTACGGAACAAAATATTAGGTGGCGGGTAGGTAAAGGAGAGTTGTTTTTCTAGAATGATTGTTGGATGGGAGACTAACCACTAGTAAATTTCTTCCCTTTATTTCTGTACTCAATGACTAAAGTTAATTATTTTTTATAATGGAAATGAATGGGATGTGGAGAAACTGAAAGCTATATTTCTAGTTTTAATTATTGATGAAATTTTGAGGATTTCTTTTGATAGCTCCAAGGAAGACATGACTTATTAGGCTCTTTGCATCTAATGGTGACTTTACTACCAGAAGTGCATGAGAAACAATTAGGCAAAGGCAACCTATTAATCTTTTGGGCAAGTTTATTTGGCATAAGAGTATACCACTCACTGTCTATTTTTTCTTATGGTGAATAATAAAAAATTGGATACTAGTGGAGCTAAGGATGAAAACTAAAGGTATCCAGTTAGCCTTTAAATGTCTCTATTGTCATTCAAGGAGTCATTACTACATGTTCTATGGAATAATCCAATGCGAAACAGATTTGGAATTCTTTTGCAAAATTCTTTCAAATCTATGTTCTTAATCCTCCAAATTTTATTCATGTTATCTAGGCATAGTACTATTCAGGAGAATACACTAAACAGGGTCATATTTGAATTTTACTACCTTTGTTTATTTGCTGGTTCTTGTGGGTTGAAAGGAATGATGCAATTCGAGACAACTTTGCCATGGTAATCTATGGCATAGATGGCAATGGAAAGGAGATATTGAAATTATTATTCATTGGGGCATTGTATTTAATCAAGGGAGACAGATACCACCGAAAATCATTCACTAGATCAAGCCATCGATAAATGAACTAAAGCTGAATGTTGATGGTAGTTCTAAAGGGAATTTTTAAAATGTTGCAAGTTGAGGAGTACTTCGAGATCATAAAGGTACCCTTATATTTGGTTTTTCTCAAAATTTAGGTCCCAATAATTCTTTAAAGGCAAAATTATTAGCATTACATAAAGGTTTACTCTTATGCCTTGATCTTAATGCACCGAAAGTTTGGATAGAAATGGATGCCAAAGTGGTTGTTCAAATGATTCAGGAAGGTAGTAAAGGGTCACATAAGATACGATACTTGTTGGAGACTATAAGAAGATGTTTACAGAAGATTTCTTATAGAATTTCACATATTCGTAGAGAAGGGAACCAAGTTGCTAATTTCCTGTCTAATTGTCGCTATATGCGTCAAAGTCTTCAAGTCTTTTCACAAGCCCAAGGTGAGCTTCGGGGAATTCTTAAATTAGATAAACAAAATTTACCATATGTTAGATTTAAATAAGTGTAAAGGAGTAGTACTCCTAGTTTAATTTCATGGTCCTTAGTTTCATGTAAAAAAGTGATATTACTTGACTATTTCATTCTTGAAAGTTGCACATAAAAAGATACCTTACTAGGAGAATTTCGACATAAAATCATGTATCCTCATAGGTAAGGTTAATGTCCCCTCCATCTTGTACTCTTTTTTATTTTATTAATAAAATTTTAACAAGGTAGCTAGGCCCTGCGAAAATTTTCCAACATGAAAAAATAGCATTTATTATCTATTTATAAAGGTGCCAAGATTCTAATGATGAATTAAAATACATTTGTTGAAGAGGCATACATAGAAGTCATGTATTTTAATAGAATCTAAAATTGTTCACAGTTGAATAATAAAACTGTTCACTTTATTATGTTAAGACAGTAGTATTCAGATTAAATTCAACGAAAAGAATGTGATTCACTTCAAGTGAATGATGAGTCTCAAATCATTGGAGTAGTTGACTTCGAGTAATGACATTATAAAGTGAACTGTAATCATGTGAGACCTAAGTTTAAGTTAAGTTGTTTCCTTAAATCTTAATCTCACACTTATGCATTTGCTTTTGGTAAAATCGTAATCTTGATGGATAGTGGACTCATGTTTTATCTCCTTATAATCGTTGATATACCATGGGAACAATCATCTTAATGCATTGATCTAGACTCCATTTGTTGGGCTTATAACTGAGGTGAGTATCCGGAAACATATATCCAAATATTGGAGTTCATAGTATTAATATCACTTCTAGTGATTTCAAGAAGATTGGTGATTTAATCTAGGCATAGTCGATTGATGAATTAGCTAATCATCATATCTTAATACTCAAGATTAAATCTCAAGAATTGGAACATCAATTGGATGAAATTTGAGACTAAGGGACAAATTGACATAAAGGGTAAAACGATAAATTCACCTTTTGTTATTGGATGGCTATGAAAGTTCACAACATAAGATTAGTGGTTGGACAAACCAATATTAAATTTCACATATTGGATTTTTCTTGTAATTGTAGATAACTCAAGACTGTAACCATGAATCATTGGTAGGGTGATAACATGGTTAATAAACTAGAATTATTTTTAATGAGATTAAGAGATAATTCAATTCTTATTGGAGCTTGAAATATCTACGTCCAATGCGATTCTCCACTTAGAGTTCAACTCGTTTAAGATGGAATGTGTGTTTAATTATTTATGCAAATTAATATTCAAATTAGGTAAATAAGTGTTGCCTTAATTAAGACAAAAGTTGTTTTAATTTAGACAAGGTGCATATAACTTTTTAATTATAAACATGAGTATATGCAAGTTGACTAAGACAAAGGTTGTCTTAATCATATTCTTTTTTAGTAAGTCAAAATTATCTTAATATATAAATATTTTTTATAGAAAAATATTTATTAACATAATTATTGACTTAAAAATAAAAATAACAATGGAGGATATTTAATTATAAATATAGCAAGTAAAACTATTAATTTTTTATTTATAATTAATTATAATTATGAGATAATTATATTACTCCATGTGTGATTAGGATTTTCTTATTTTATTATTAATTCTTTTTAATTAAAGATAGATAATAATAAAATAGAATAATCCTAATTTGTCATAGACTAGCAAATATTATTAAATTATAATTGTAGGTGGTAAATATTAATTTAATTTTAATTAATTAAATTAAAAGGAGTTTTAGGAAAGAAATATCTCTCTTATTTTTATGAGACTGAAAATCAGATTATAAATATGTGTTTTAGCCAAAACCGTAGCTCACCTTCTTTTGACATAGCCAAACTCCATCTCTCTCGAGGTTTTCTTCTTACTCCCATTAGTAATTTTCTACAAGCCCCACACAAAGAAAAATTGCCCTAAAAAAAATTAAGAGAAAACTATCTAGTTACCATCTTGAAAAATATTCCAAATCTAGCCCATTTAAGGTTCGAGATTGAAAGATTCTGGAAGAATAAGTGTTAATTCAAAATTGGTTGAGAATTCTAATAATTGGTGTGGTGGTGAATTTACTACAATTCACTAGGAGAAAAGGATCAAATATATTCCTAGCACGTAGTAGGTAATTTCTCTTACTTTTGATTTTTTTATAATGATGTGATTATTATTTGATTTGCATGATATGTGATTGTGAATTTTCGCTTATGTAAAGTGGATAAATTGCTTCCATACCTAGAAAATTTTTGAAATCCATAAGTTACACAATTACAAGCATACACTACGATCCAAATTAAACATGTACATCTTAGATCAGTTAAGTTATTAATTGTACTCCATATTTTTTTTATTTTTGATTGATTAGAGCGTCCAAAGCACTCTTAGGGGTTGTTATAATTGTTAAAAGTTTAGGTTAGAAGCTTACCTTGTAAAAGCTTGGTGGAAGTTGTTAATTTCACTAGTTTGGTGAAGTTGGGTTGAAAATCCTTTATTGGAAGATCAAGATAGTGGATGTAGGTCAAGAGGACCGAACCACTATAAATATTTATATTATGTCCATTTCTCTCTACCTTTTTTTTACTTGTTGCCTTTTAGCTTGAACAAGTATTAAACCTTCCACTTCAAATTATATAGAAATTTGAATCAAATATATTCCTAGCACGTAGTAGGTAATTTCTCTTACTTTTGATTTTTTTATAATGATGCGATTATTATTTGATTTGCATGATATGCGATTGTGAATTTTCACTTTTGTAAAGTGGATAAATTGCTTCCATACCTAGAAAATTTTTGAAATCCATAAGTTACACAATTACAAGCATACACTACGATCCAAATGAAACATGTACTTCTTAGATCAGTGAAGTTATTAATTGTACTCCATCTTTTCTTTATTTTTGATTGATTAGAGTGTGCTAAGCACTTTAAGGGTTGTTATAATTGTTAAAAGTTTAGGTTAGAAGCTTACCTTGTAAAAGCTTGGTGGAAGTTGTTAATTTCACTGGTTTGGTGAAGTTGGGTTGAAAATCCTTTATTGGAAGATCAAGATAGCGGATGTAGCTCAAGAGGACCGAACCACTATAAATATTTATGTTATGTCCATTTCTCTCTACCTTTTTTTTACTTGTTGCCTTTTAGCTTCAACAAGTATTAAACCTTCCACTTCAAATTTTATAGAAATTTTTAAAGCTTAAAAGCTGCTTTTAAAATATCTTTTAAGTGTTATTCACCCCCCTCTAGCACTCTATTAGGACCAACAACCCTGACTAGGAGAACCTTTCAAATATTTCAAGATGTTATAAGCTACTTGTAAGTGTTTATTCCTTCATCTATCCATGAATTGAGAAAGAACTTGGACCCCATACATGATATTTGGTCTAGTGAATGTGAGGTATAACAATTTCCCAACTAACTGTCTATAAATGGAACTATTTACAGCAAAAATTATGTATCAACTACAGTAATTTTATGATTATAATCAACTGGTGTAGATGCTAGTTTTGCACCCATTAGACCAAGTTCCGTAATCAAGTCTAAAGCATATTTCCTTTGGCATAGCAACAAACCCTTCTCTAGACAAGAAATACTTAGGAATTAACCTTTATACCTAAGAAATACTTAAGAATTCCTAGATCCTTCAACTTAAACTTGGATTTAAAGTACTATTTCCCTTTGGATTCAACTTCAACATAAGAACTAGCAATCATTTTGTCATCTACATACACTAATAATGTTACAAAATTACCATCAACTAACCTTTTTCTAAACAAAGAATAATATGTTTTTGATTAGATAAAGCCAAATTGCAATAAGGTGGCTAAAAAAGGAAAATTTTTATATAAGTTTTAGGTGAATCTAGAAGCTAGAGATCCATCTCATAAAGAAAGAGCATTCCATTGTTTGGAAGCCTGCTTAAGTCCATAAAAAGATTTTTGTAGCTTGTATACTAATCTTTAGCCAGGTGGACATTTCTCCTTAGCTCCAAAACCTTGAGGTAACTCCATGTATACATCCTTAAGAAGATCACCATGTAGAAAAGCATTATTAATATCTAATTGGGACAATAACCAGCCATGAATTATAATTAATGCCAAAAATGGCCCTATTGTTTTATGCTTTGCTAAAAGGCTAAAAGTGTCTTGATTATCAAATCTCTCTTTCTAAGTGTAGCCTTTAGCTATTATTTTGGCCTTATACCTTTTGATGCTGACATCAACTCTCATCTTGACCTTATTCACCCATTTAGAACCTATAACCTTAAAATTAATAAGCATAGGCATAATAGTCCATGTATTATTCTCAACCAAAGCATTTAAGTTAAATTTCATGGCTCTCTCCACTATGCATGATGGACAACTTGTGAATAATAAGTAGGTTTTATGACGTGAGATAATTTTGTGGTGAATGCCTTATAAGTAGGTGAAAGTTGGTTGGTAGACAAAAATTTTGTGATAAGAATAACTTTAACATTAAAAAAAAGGAAAGAAGCAGACATTGGAAAGATTCTAAGTATTTAGGTATTTGTTTGACTTTATGCCTCTTTTCGGATTTTTTAGATTAGGGGAAGAATAAAAATTGTCAAAGGAAGGAGAAGTTTGAGCGAAAGTGGAGAAATCTGTGTGAACAAAGTCTGTATGGACAGATTCGATATGAATAGGCTCTATGTTATTTGGTAGGGTAAGAGTTTAGGGTGAAGGTAAAACATCAAAGTAACTATCAGCCACAACAAATGAAGATAAAGTTACACAGGAATGTAATGCAGAACCTAAACCAAAAGCTTTATTCTTTTCTTTAAAAAGAAAAACATTTTCATGAAATACAACATTTCTTGAAATAAATTATTTGTCAGCTTGAAAATCAAAAAGTTTATATCCTTTGACATGTACTAGATATCCAATGAAGATGCATCTTTTGGCCCAAGGATCAAACTTTCTTCTATTATGTGGCAAAGTGGTTGCAAAACACAAAGAGCCAAAGACTTTGAAATGAGAATAGGTTGGAGGTTTACCAAAAAGTAATTCATAAGGTGTCTTGTTTTGAATGACTAAGTAAGGTATTCTATTGATTATTTATGCTGCAATAAGAACAGAATCACCCCAAAACTTAGTAGGCAAAAAGGATTGTAAGAGTAATGCTCTAGCTATGTTCAATAAAGATTGATGCTTTCTCTCAACTCTACCATCTATTGTGGAGTGTCTATACAGGACATTTGGTGCACAATACCATGCTTAGAATCAAACTCTTTTAGCTTAACTCAAGACCATTATTAGATCAAAACTATTTTATTAGTTTTCGAAATTGTGTAAGAATCATTTGATAAAATGCTAGAATGATAGTACTGACATTTGATTTTGACCTAACAAGATATGTCCAAGTAAACCTACTATAATCATTCACTATAGTTAAAAAGAAATTATGACAATTTAAAGTTGGAATTGTGTATGGCACCTATATATTTACATGTATCAACTCAAAAGATGATTTTTTAGACCACAAATGTGATGGAAAAGGCAATTATTTTTGTTTAGCTAATGAACAAACATTACATTAAAAATCTTGGTGAAAATTAACATCAGAACATGACTCGTGAGTCTGTTTTATTCTTTGTATAGAAACATTTCTTAGCCTATAATGCCAAACATCAAAATCAAAATTTATAGATTGACAAGAATTTGAATAAATAGTAGATTGAGAATTCACTAGAAAAACAAAAATAAAATTTGCAAGAAAACTAGAAAGTGCAAAATTAAAGTGTGAAGAGTTAGGACATTTTGTAGATGATATTTGTGCATCCAAGTGTCTTTGCATGACATGCAACCCTTTTGTGACCTTAGTATCACCAATCATTGTCCATGTAGGAAGATCTTGAATGATACGATAATTGTTAGTAAAGATCAAGAAATTTTTCTTAGTCTCTATAAGTTTGCTAACTGACAATAGATTAAATTTGAAATAAGGAACAAACAGGACATTCTTTAGTACCAAGCCTTTTCACAAGTGAGTGATTCCTACATGAGTAACTACAACTTTGGTATTATTAGGCACTTGCACAAAAATATTTTGAACAGATTTAAAGGTCTTAAATTGATGCAAAGGACAAGCAATATAATTTGTAGCTCCTGTGTTTAATATCCAAGTATCATACTTCAAAGAAAACATAGAATTTTAACAAAAAAACAATTGTGTTTAGAAATTATACTTGCCAAACTAAGTTTATAAGTAAAGGTTTGATCTGTTAGTTTGCCAAAGAAGATTCTTGATCATTGTTTGTACTAGGTTTCACAATTATGAGGGTTATTAATTTTTGAATTTGATCCTTGATTAGAGAAAATTGAGTTAATGGACTTTCGACAGTATCTTCAAAATCATCACAATCTTTGCTAATGACATCACTATTTGACAGTAGCATTATTTTCTCCTCTCTTGAAATTCCCTTTTGGCTTGGTGAACTTGAAATTCTCTGGGAATCTAATAAGTCGATAGCATTCATCTTTCATTGTCCTTGTAACGACCATTCCTCGATCGTTACCAATGTCCAAGACTTGCGAGAGAACCCGCCAAATCCTGAACAAGCCTTAGTTGAATCTTTGGTTATTATGCCATCAATTTATGAAACTATTTGAACCATATATCTCTTTGTAATAAGGATTAAACATAATCATAATAAACCATCTTAACCTTTATTCACCAAACCCGTGAAGATTACATTATAGTCTATAATTATTCAATTGTACACTTACATTGACACTACTTACAAATATATTACACTATGAATGACTCGACCTCTAGCAGCAGAGCGACTCGAAATAAAGTGCTACGAGATGCCTTTACCTATGTTACAGCAAGTCTCGATGTGCTGAGTGATGCACTTGAACTGATTACTTATCTGCAAAAGGAAATAAAGGGGGTGAGTCTCACAGGCTCAGTGATCATCAACTCTGTGAGTAGGGCATAGATGGGAAACAAGCTTAAGGTAGATTATTTGAATGATAAAACTAGAATAAAAGTATTAATCCTAGAAAAATCAAATCACAAATAGAGTGTTTGTGCCTTGTAAAAATGATGCTGTCAAATCAGTGTGCAATATTTCACTTGGCAAAACGATGCCAAAAAACAAGAATAGCAAAACCAAGTTCAATCATAGAAAACATCACTTACTATCAAAATACGAGAAACAGTATAAAAGTATGCACGCTCCTAAGTTGTGTGGCACGTAAAGAAATCAATTTATAAAGCCACATAAACTAGCTCATGATTGTCAAATAAGCAATGAAGCTTTTATTCAAATAAGGGGAGCTGCAGAGAAAATCTTAACTCTCCACCATGCAAAAGAGTACTCGTCGAAAAACTCACAAGGCTCTCGAGTAGGAAAGTATAATATCAACATGTGGACCCATTTCCACATAATAACAATCCGGGAGCAGCACTTCCACTGGATTCCCACATGCCATGGCACTCTCAACGATGTTAGCTGACATTAGAGAATCAGGCAGTTGCAACCGCGAATATCACTTGTGGCCTAGCCACGTATATCACAGACCATGGCCCCAGCCATGTCTAATAGCCTATCAGTGACCCAAAGGTTCTCTAGTTAGAGCTCACTTGTGCACAAGGGTTACACTTAACCGAAGTGGCATCCAGCTACTCTCGATGCTCTCGGTTTGTGAAAACTGTTTTCAAAACTAAATCAAGTTTTTTGAGACTTTTTCCTTTAAATCGTTTGAAATCAAGGTTTGATAACCTGTCAAATTGCATTTCTCATTAATTGGCTTGGTGTAAACACGTGTACAAAGGTCGAAATAAAACTGGTGCTCAAAACTTGTATTTAAATCATTTTAACAAATGCATTTAGCTATACAGATCACATAAAAATACAAGGCACAAATTTTGATGCAAACATTGTAAAAAGGCTTGTTTCTCGGTTTCTAAAACACTTTACATATATAGATTATCTATAGGCATATCCAAACCAACTTTAAAAACAACTTGCATCCACAAAATACCTAGGATTCTACACGCTCATGCTTTCCACAAATTTGCATTTAAAATAAATTATTACATATATATTTTATGGAAATTTGGAAATCGACACCCCCTACTCACCTTTCAATGGCGGGATATCACTTCGCCACTTATCCGGTTATGTTTTCTCCTTTAGTTGATCACCACAGTGTCCCTTTTCACTTGCACACTTCCTTGCGATAAACCAAACCTAATAATCCTAGTGTTTATCATTCCCATTTTACTCAATTATTTGCAAGTTTACATGCATCATCATCTATTCAACTTTCAATGCTTTATTTCTCAATCCACCATTCACATTATTCCTTTTTCATTTCTTTCAAACAACAACATAACAAGCCACTTAACATGTCCATCTAGCTCATGCATTTTAGATCCTTTTAACAACCATTAATCATGCATACGGTAGCAGCTATAAACCTATTTCCACCAAGTAATTTCTAAGCTTATGTGCAACACTATTCATATTTACATGCCGCCACTAAGCACAACATAAATTTTCATTCATGCACACCACATTCTTAACCTTTAAGCCTTTCACAATAACACATGTCCACACATTTATGTTTCAAGCTTTCAACCAACATAATTATTTTTTAACCATACCTAAGGCATCACATAAACACTACACATTGTTTGCCTTACCTTTGTGTGGGATTTGCTCTTGCATGCAACCTCAATGTTTTTCCAATACTCCTCTCACCAAGCTGCCAACATTTTACACAATCATTTCCTCACAATATATAACCAACTGTGGACCTCAAATTATGGTATTATGCTTACCATTTCTTTTTCACTTTGAATCCATCATGCACCCATGATTTTGATAGCTTTGAATGTCTCTAAATCCTCTCCATTCAAGCCAATCTTTGCTGCCACAAGGCATTTCATATAGTTACAAACCCATTCTCAAGAAATGTTCAAGCTAAAACCAAAGTTCTTACCTTATCTTGCTTAAGTCACAAAACCAAGCTTTACACTTCCTTCCACACTCCACGGCTTTTCTCTTGAGTATTGGATATTCCTTGGGTGATGAAATAGCACAAATCTTCAAGATGAGGGAGGAAACCTCTCAGTTCCTCTTGGTTTTGTGCAAAATCGAGCCTTGCCTTCCTTTCTCTCTTTTTCTTCATTTTTTTCTTTCTTTTCTTTTCTTCTTTCTTCTCCTTTCTCTTTTCTTCATTTCTTTCTTTCTTTTCCTTTCTTCTTTCTTCACCTTTCTCTTTTCTTCTTGGTTATGGGTAGACTTCTCAAGGCCAAAGCCTTGAAAATAGATTTCATTTTCTCATTTTGCTCACCCATGGGTAGATTGCCCAAAGTCATGTCTTTTTCCATTATTTTCTTGTCTTTTCTCTTTACATGTCATGCCATTCAACTCAAATTTCCTCATTTTGTTTACTTACATTTCATTTCACTTGTATTTCTATGCATTTCATTTTTATTTCCTTTCAATGCCACCTTATCACCCAATAACATTTCATGCACATTTCCTTTGCCAATAACCTTTGCCATCCCATGAACCAATAAGACTTCATGCATTTTTGCACTCTTGAATCCTATTTGACCTCCCTCAAAATCAATAAAATTTCATGCAACTAAATTATTCTTTATTTTTCTTATTAAATCAAATTAGCAGCCTTACTTGCTTTACCATGGGCTATCTTTTCCAAACCATGGTTTTCTTCCACTTAATTATTCTTTATTCTTTTTTCTATTTGTCAACTATCGCACGATGGAGTCCCACATGTTTCCCACTAACTCCCTATTTTTGCATGCTATGATTGCATGTAATAGTAATTTCTACATGTATATCTCATATTCCTCATAATCTAACCTTCCTTTGTTAGGAAATTTCCCTTTTTAACTTCAAATATTGAAATTGCAAATGAGTTATCATACTTTTCCTTATTTACCATGTGACCCTACCAACTTCCATCCTTTACAATTGGGTTCTACCGACATTTCTTAAACTCTAATTTTTTTCTATTTTTCTTCCTTTACATGTGTACAAACAAAATATAAAATTTGCACTTCACCACTATATCACCATAATATTTAAACATATACTTACTCATGCTAACTTTATTCAATAAAGACACGCGAGCCCCACTAACGTTGTTTTTCTTCGAAATTCTTTCTTACTTCTTCTCCTCCACTTAGATTAGTCATATAATCCTACTTTCGATAATAAATAAAATATTAATATTTTAATATTATTTTATTCTAAAATTTTTCACTTGTCTCCTTCGGACCCAATATGTCTCACTTAGTCCCGGTTCACTTCCCACTCACCTTTTAACTCGTTAATCCATGCTCTATAAAAATATTATTATTTAATTATTATTTCTTCGCGTATGAAACATTTTATTTTAAAATATTCCTAGCACCCATTACCACTCTTTGGCACTTAAATTGATGTCAATTGACCCTTCATCTTGTCAATAAGGTCTTATTGACTTCTATATGAGGGTACGGGGCGTTACAGTCCTTCCTTCTCACAGTGACTAAAAACAAGATTCATATTTTTCTTCTTTTTTTCATCAGCAATAGAAAACCATAGTAGATGCCTCAATCAACGATTGAGACTAAATGAACAGGGATCTCTATGACTTTCATGGAAAACCATATTATACGCCTCGTTTAGGTTATGAAAGGGCCTAATCATTAATAGATGTGACCTTAAGGTTGAATATGAATCATTCAAGCCATTGAGAAAATGGAACATAGTCCCATTGTTATATTGATCTACAAATTTAGTAAGACATTTATTTTTGCATTCTACACATTTACATTCACAATAAGGCAATGGCTTGTAACTTTTCAACTTTTCCCAAATGAACTTGAAATTAATGTGAATTGCAGACTAAAAATTTGTAGATCATCTAGTTGTGAAAATCTTTCCTTTAGGCTTTCCCAAATTTGTTGTGCAGAATCCATGAAGAAAACTATAGAGACAATCTTAAAGGAAAGTGAGTCAAGCAACCAAGTTGTAATCAACTTGTTGCATCTATTTTAAGGGCCATAAATGGATCTGTAGGCTTTTTCTCTTTAATGGATCCATACACAAAACTTGTCTTGTGGTGAATGACCAAACCAAAAAGAAAGGAATGACTCCATGCCAAGTAATTAGATGATGTTAGTTTAGGGTTTGACATTACCAAACTTTGATTATCTGAATAATGAACATAATATGAAGATTAAGGATTCTCTACAAGTGAGATTAGAGAACTCGCAAGTGAGATTGAAGAATTTTAAACCGTCTTGTGTTGAAACAAGTAAGAACCACCAGAGTGAAACGGAATTTGTATATTGAAAGAATGAGCTTCTAAAATCCAAAAGAAAACAAAAAAAAACCCCAAATGAAGAAATTTCAATCTACAAAAAATAAATCAATGTAAATCAAAGTAAAGTTCTAAAATCACAGATGAAAATCAAGCCATAGCTTTGTGTCACAGTCTAATCTCGAGCCATGATCGGCGCATGGACCCAATAGGCATAGCCCACTAGGCCCAAGCAAACCTTTTTATGAAAACTTGTTCATTAGACCATTTGTCCCTTATCCACCTCTAAGGTTCTCAATTCATAATTTTCAATAATGATTTCTTCTCAAGAATAAATCATGGCAACCGAGCATATACCATTCACAAAATAATATTATCACTTGCCAACCTATGGCGACATTATTATTCAAACCAAACATATAGTGTTTACAACAAATCTCAAGAATTATATTTAAACAATCATATACACATGCGAAAGACCTTGACTATTAGCAGAGTGACTCTAGGAGTGGGTACTATCCTTAAGTATCATGGCAAACCTACCGAAAGATGAATATGAGAAAGCACCTCAACCTAGAATCCAACTACCTCCGAACCTGAAAACTAAAACATGAAGTTGAAAAGGGTGAGTATAAACCCAGTGAGTGAACATAGGAAGGGAACAACCGAACGATATGGAAGATTTTTAGAAAACACGATGCACTTGTATTGAAACCATGCAATTTGTATATCATAAACAAACTCGATGCCATGTTGACTTTTAAATCATTTTAAAATATTTAGGAAATTCAACTTTCAATATTCAATGCAATCACATTTCAAACATGCATGAAACACATCAAGGTCAATCACAACTAGACAACATGGCTCAACGCATATAACTGCCATCCTCATCTCAGCTCATATGCACTCCTACACCGCACATAGCTAATATCCTCATGTGCACTCCCACACGGCACATGGCAAATATCATCATCATGTGTTCTCCCACACCGCACATGGCATATATCATCATCATGTGCTCTCCCACACCGCACATGGCATATATCATCTATGTGTGCTCTCTCACACCGCACACTACTAGCACCATCATGTGCACTCCCACACCACACACGCACGATTATAATTATCATTCAACATTACATTTCCATGCATGCCACACATAACAACATGTAACAAGAATCTTTGCATAATAATACATCACATGCCACAATTCAATTGGCAATTCAACATAATATTTCAAATACGTAATTCATCACATTTTACGTTTAAAAATGTAGAAGTATCACTTGTAAAAAGCTTGTTCCCGTTCATAAATTTTAAAAGAGTCAACAAAGGATATTCTAGCATTTCATTCAACACATATGCATTTGTTCAAAACTTTTTAAATGCAAGTTCACTAGCACCAACAAGGTATTAATCCAAGTAAGTCCTGAAGTACCATTAGCACCTATATTTGTCAATAAACCATAACAACCTCAATTATGTCATAAATTGAATCTAATAATTCTAATAAATTTACACTAGACAATCTACACTCTAACCTAACAATTAACCTAAAATTCTAGTCTAATTCACAAACCCATTAGACCAACTATTCCAATTTAAAGTTTCTTTACCTGGATGAGCTTGAAGGTATACAGATCAACAGAAACCTAATATTTTCAAGAAAAAAAATTTAAAAAAATTAGAAAATAAGATTTGAAAATATATATAAACCCATAAATTTCAAAATCCAAGAGTTGAAAATATATACTTTTTGGCTTTAAAACGCAGATCCGAAGCAAAAAAGCTTAGGTAGTGATGAAAGTGGAGTATAATGGAAAAAATGAAGAAAAGAAAGAGAGATCTTTCTTTCTCTCTCCTAGGGTTTAGTTGTGCTGAAAAAAATGGGGTTGAGAGTTGTGATTTTGGTGCACAAGGATGCAAGAAGAGGAAGAAGTAAGAAAAGAAAGGAAAAGAAAAGAAAATCGAAAATTTGGATTTTCATGGTCAAGAGAAGAAAATGGCATTGGGAGGGAGAGGATGAAGAAGAAAATGCCTTTTTGGGGAGATAAGGATCAGCCATGGAAAGGGAAAAAAAAGAGTCAAAGCTTCCTTTGGAAGCCTTGACTAAGCTAATGGAAAAATTACCATTTTGCCCTTTAAGTTTCTCCTCTTTTTATTTTAGTCCTCCCAACGATCTTTTAATTCCAATTTCCTTCTATTTTTCTTCCTTTACATGTTTGCAAACAAAATATAAAGTTCGCACTTCAACGCAGTATCACTATAATATTTCAATATTTACTTACCTTCTCTAACTCTATTTAATAAAGACACGTGGGCACAACTATCGTCATTTTTCTTCGAAATTCTTTCTTATTTCTTCTCCCCCACTTAGATTAGTCATATAATCCTCTTTCACGACTAATTTCGATAATAGATAAAATATTAATATTTTAATATTATTTTATTCATAAAATATTATTTTATTCTAAAATTCTCCACTAGCCTTATAGGGCTCCAAAACATCTTATTTTGCCCTGGTTCACTTCTGAATCACCTTTTAACTCATTAATTCATCCTCAATAAAAATATTATTATTTTATTATTATTTCCTCGCATGTAAGATATTTTATTTTAAAATATCTTTTTCACCTGTCTCCACTTTATGGCACTTAAATCAGCATCCATTGAACCTTTGTCTCATTGATAAGGTCATATTGACTTCTCTACGTGGGTACGGGGTGTCACACTTTGATACTGTGTTAACTTTCTAAGTTTAAGAACCAAGATGAACTAGAGAGAATTGGAAGGAAGCAGAAAGTTCAAGAGAAGAATATGGGCAGTAAAGTGACACATCTTATTACTTAAGTAATTTGATATATGGTTAATTGTTTATATATAAGAAAGGAACCTTACTAATAGAAAATTAACCATGTTATGTGATAACTCTATGACATAAAGCTATTTGGTCTTAAATTTAAATATTAAGTTGCTAGGTTCTTAAGTTTTAGCATAGATTTTAGGTTTTTTTAGTTTTTTATTTAATTATAGTTAATTATGTTGGGTCAATTGAATTTAGATTATTTTAGGCGAAGTTTGATGTTAAATTGTTTAAGAAAAGCTAATATTGATTAAACTGTGCTTTTGTAAGTGTGCTTTGAAGAAATACTTTTAATTGAAAAAAGGAAAGAAATTATGAGATGCAGACTTTCATTGCACATGTATCAATATTTTGACCATAAATTTCTCTACAAAACTCTAAATGAGGTGATTCTTGAACCATTGGAAATATAAGAGAAAAGTCTACAACTTTCATGCTTATTATTTCACTCAATTTGGCCTGAAAGATGGTCAAAACCTTGTCGAAGTTCAAGGATTACAATAGTCTTGGAAAGAAAAATTAAATCATGATTTTTTTAAATTACATGGTCAAGGTCGCAGCCTTGGTGGGGGTAGGCCATGGTTCACGTAGTCTAATGAGGAATCCTTGTTAGAATTGACTTCTTTCTTCACCCAACTTGGCCCAACTTCAGAGCCTTATTAAAGAAACCTTTTAGAGGACTTTGAGGGCAATGAAAAACACAAGATTTAGAGCTAAGATTGAACCACAAAATCATTTAAGAAAAGGTTCATTGGAGCTAAGAAGAAATTGAAGGATTCAAGAAGTTTAGAGGTGAAGATTTCAACTTTTGGAGTTTCTTTATTCTTTTTGTTATTATTTATTTTTCTTGGTTTGCTTTCAATGTTTAAACTTTATTTGATGATGATTTGTGACATTATGGGGAAACTAATTTAGTTATCTAAGATTATGATTGAACTCAATGCGTAGCCTGAATTATTTATCTTTTCTTTTCTTATGTTTGATGGTTTTAGTTGTTTGTTCTATTATGTTCTTAATGTTTCTAATTGCATGATCCTCAATTCGATTGAATTGGAAACGTAAGTTAAACCTTTATGAAGGAGATTTAAGGTAGACCTTGAATAGAATAGTGTATGATCAAATGCACTTATTTGATTAAGTGGTTTGATTGGCATATAGGGTAGACAAACACCTATAAGCCATACATAGCCAAGATTAAAGCATGAACTTAAAGAATCTTTCTTCAATTTAATTTGCATAGACATATAGTAAAATAATTGGGAGAGATATTTTTTTGAGAAACTCGACAAAGACTCATAAATAATTTAGAACTCTAAGTTAGCAACTTAATATGTTAAAGTTAAGAGAAAGATATAATATTCAGATGAAGTATTGAGGGATATCATATTTTTAGGTTTGGTAGTTGATTGAGTTTTTAAAACAAATTTGTTGATTAATTTTAGATTAGTTTTACTTTTAGTTTGTTAGATTTAATTTTACTTTTTAATAATTTCAATTTGGTTGTTTGAATAAGATTAGTGTGTGTTAATTTTCATAGTTAATAGTAAGAATTAATTCAGTTCTCTTTCGAATCGAGACTTTAATTTTCACTATATTGCTTGTTTAACGATACATGCACTTGCGTGGATAATCTGACAACAAGGTTTTTGCTCCATTGCCAAGGAATTTATTTTTAATTCTTTCTTATTAATATTAATACTAAGTATTCTTAATCTTATGTCAAACTTTTTCTTTAATTTTCAGGTACTTTTGGTCATTGTAGCGAAGAACCCAAAATTTGGAAGTTGTTCTTTTTGATCCAAAAATCGAAAAGACTTTTCGAAGACTTCAGATGAAAAGTCAACAAGTTTCTACTTAAAGTAAAATAATGGTTTATCAACAAGGGGAAGAAACCAAGTTTTTGAGCGAATATATTGTCCCACTAGTACAAAGTACTAGTACAAGGTCTCCACTCTACTATCCAAAGACCTCCTATTCAAGTCAACAACTTTGAAATTAAGCTAGCAAACATTCAGATGATTTATACTTATGTTTAGTTTAGGGGTTTCTCTAATGATGATCTTAATGCTCATATTGTGAATTTCCTAGAAATTTGCAACACATTCAAGGCTAATTGTGTTATTGATGATGCCATAAAATTGAGGCTTTTCCTTTTCTCACAAAGAGATAAAGCAAAAAGCTAGTTAAATTCACTTCCTACTAGTTCCATTAGTACTTGGGATGATTTGGCTCAAAAATTCTTAGCAAAATTCTTTCCCCCTACTAAGATTGCAAAAATTTGTAATGACATCACCTCTTTTATGCAATTTGATTTTAAATCACTGTATGAGGCTTGGAAGAGGTATAAGGGTTTGCTTAGATGTTGTCCTTAACATGGGTTGCTTAAATGGCTACAAGTTCAAATGATTTACAATGGTTTGTTGGGACCTACTAGAACCACCATTGATATTACAGTCGGAGGTGCACTTATGAGTACATCCATTGATGAGGCCTATGATTTGCTTGAGAAGATGGCTTCTAATAATTACCAGTGGCCATAAGCAAGATTGGGTACAAGAAAAGTTGCTGGTATTTATGAGCTTGATGCAATCCATGCCTTGACTTCACAATTGGCTGCTCTCACCAAGAAAATTTATATATTAAGTGTTAATGCAATTCAAAGCCCTTTTATGACTTGTGATTTTTGTGGGGAAGGACATTCCAGTGACCATTGTCCTATTTACACTAGAACAACCTATCATGTTAAAAATAAGCAGCCACAAAATAATCTTTATTCCAACACATATATTTTGAGGTGGAGGATTCATTTTAATTTTTCTTGGAACAACAACTGAGCATCTTCATCAGCTCCTAAGCCAAATTTTTCTTCGGGTTTTCCACCACAAGCTAAAGCTCTTATGCTAGAGAAAAACCCTTCAATTGAGGAGATGCTCATGCAATTAATGGTAAAGACTGATGCTAACATGACAAAAAGTGATGCCATCATTCAAAGTCAAGTAGCATTAAAGTGGGCCAACTTGCTTGTGTTCTCAATAGTAAACCTCAAGGTATGTTACCTAGTGACACTGAACCAAATCCAAAAGGATAAGGTAAGAAACATTGCAATGCAATAACTCTCCATAGTGGTAAAGAGGTAAGTAAAGAGCTAAGTGGTAAAGATTTAAATTATGAAATTTCAATTAATTCTATTGAAAAAGAAATTGAAAAGTTTGCTGAAAATGAAGTTGTGATTGAAAATTCTACTAAAAATCTAAGGGAAAATCATAATTAAAACCTTTACCAACACCTCCACCACCTTTTCCTCAACGTGTTCAAAAGCAAAAACTTGACAAACAGTTCTAGAGATTTATTGATGTATTTAAAAAATTGCAAATTAATATTCCTTTTGTTGAAGCTTTGGAAAGCATGCTAAGCTATGTGAAGTTTTTGAAGACATCTTAACCAAAAAGATGAAATTAGAAGAGTTTGAGACAGTTGCACTTACTGAGGAGTGCATTGGTCTAATCCAAAATAAGCTTCCACCAAAGCTTATTGATACAAGGAGTTTTTCTATTCCTTGCATTATTGGTAGTTTTAAATTTTCAAAGCTTAGTGTGATTTAGGTGCTAGTGTTCCAATAATGCCTTTGAATATTTTTAAGAAACTTGGACTTAATGGGATATAACCTATTACAGTTTCTTTGCAATTAACAAACAGAACAATTAACTGCCCAGTTGGGATTATAAAAGATGTTTTGGCTAAAGTTGGGCATATGCACATTTCGATAGACTTCGTTGTGCTTGAGAAGGAAGATGATGTTAAAATTCCAATTTATTTTGGGATGACCATTCTTCTCTACAACAAGGGCAATCATAGATGTGAAGAATGGCAAAATAACTTTCAAAGTTGAAAAGGAGGAAGTAATTTTAATTTGTTCAATGCAACTAAGCATCCCTATGTAGATAATTACTATAGAATGGATTCAATTGATGAGTTGAATAAAAAGGAACATGATGAGAATTATCCTCCAACAACAAGTACAACAAGTTTTGTTACTTTCCAATCCACACTAAAAGCTTTTTCCATGGAAACGCAAATCAATATGGTTGGTTCTTTTCAAAGTGGTTAAGGTTTGTCCTTATGGTATCATAGAAATTGCTAGTGAAGCTACTAGAACATTCATGGTTAGTGGAATAAGCCTCAAGCCTTTATTATGGTGGTGAAAAAGTGCAAAAGGGGTACCATAATCAAGCTAGAGACTATAAATAAGTGCTTCCTAAGAGGTAAATAAAGCTTTCAAAACTCATATTTTTGCTTTTTAGTTATTTTATTTTATTTATTTATATTTCTAAATTAATCTCTATTTATTTTGTTTTAGTAAAAAAAATATGCCTCCCCCAAGCATTGGTGATAATGAGGAAGATGAGGAGGAAGACTGAAGCTTCTTTGGAATTATCTAACTACTAGGGGAGTGTTCTTTTACCTTTCCTTTATTCTTTCTAGTATTGAAGACAAAGTTCAATTTAAGTTTGGGAGGGTGAATTTATTTTTCTAGCGATGAACATTTTGTGGATATTTTAGATTTAAGTTTAATTATTTGCATGCTTTTAGGATTAGTTTATCATTTATTTATTTGTTTATTTATTTTTTCTTGCTTGAAACTTTAGCAATCTAAAGTAGAATTATAACAAATTTTTTGATGATTTCCTTATCTAATGATGAGAACTTAGTTGACTTGTGTCTTTAACTCTTGGTAAATAAGGATATTGTTTGGTTCATGCTAAATTCTTTTGTTTAGTGTCATTGTTAAGATGCGATTTCCACACATATTGAGCACTATATCTTTTGTTTTGAATTATTATGAAATTTAAAGAAGGTTTATATTGATGTGAATTTTAGATTATGTCAAGAATTCTAGAATTTGTTTGAGTCTTTCTCGAAGTGAAATTCTAGGCAATAAGTTAGGGAGATGATTTAGGCCATCTTTAGACCGTTTAAGCCTTTCAAGCTAACCTTATTAAGTCTTTATCCCTAGTATATCCTGTTCAGCATATTTTTCCCTTTTCTTTGTTTAACCAGAAAATAATTGAGCCTAGCCTTAAAATAAAATGACAATTTTGCAACCCTTAAAATAAAATGACAATTTTGCAACCCTTACTTCTAAGCATGCATATCATTTTAGGAAATGTATTGAGTTAAATGTGGAAAAAGGTAGAAAAAGGTGAAGTTGTAGAAAAAAAATCACCCCACTACCTACAATACAATGAAATAAGTTTAGAGGTGTAAAACTGTGATAACAGAGAAAATAAGAATAAGATGTTGAACAAAAAAAGAGTTCAGAGTGAAGAAAAGGGTGTATGTGGAGAATAAAATAAAGCTCTATACAAGTCTTAGAATGATTATGTACTTAGGGTGAATTGAGCCAAATTATTATCCTTTATCTTACCTTGACTTAGTGTTCGTCTACATTAGTGGAGAGAGAGATGAAAACCAAATGTATGGAGTTGTAGTACTAATTTGAAATTGTACATTGACATAGACTCATCCAGATAACTATGATGTTCTTTGTAAAAGATTTCACACACACACGAAAATCCATTCGAGAATGAGCTTGCATTGGAATTGAAACATGAACTTGGATGATGCCTATCCTTTATCTTAAGCTGGAGATCTATAAATATACTTTTGAGAAAATTATGGGTGGTCATTGATTCGGTGCCACTTGTTTCTAATTAGTTGTTCATTTATGTTGCTTTCCTCATATAATACCCCGTACTATGATATGGTGACTAATAAAAACTTAGTGGATGCCAATTGAGGTTAATTATGATGTTTAGAATTGATGAAAGATGAAAGGAATAGTTTAGGATAAAATATTCTACACACGAGGAAATAATAATAAAATAATGATATTTTTATCGAAGAAGAATTTGTGAGATAAAAAGTGATTCGGAAGTCAATTGAGGCCTAATAAGGTATTTTGGGTACCAAGAGGAGACAAGAGGAAATTTTTGAAATAAAATAATATTAAAATATTAATATTTTATTCAGTGTCAAAATTTTCCATGAAAAAGGGGTATATGGTCAATCTAAGTGGGGGAGAAGAAGAATGAGAGAATTTTGGAGAAAAATAACGTTAATGGGGCCGCGTGTCTTTATTAAGTAAAGATAGCGCAAGCAAATAAATATTTTAAATATTATGGGGACACTGCTTTGGAGTACAAACTTCATACTTTGTTTGTACATGTGTACAAGAAGATAATAGAAGGAAGTTGGAGTTAAATGAGTGTTGGGAGGACTAAATTAAAATGGAAAGAAACAAAAAGGGTAAAACAATAATTTTACACAAAGCTTGGTCAAAGCTTCCAAAGGAAGCTTTGACTCTCATTCTTATCAGCCCAAAACAGTCCTCATCTCCTTCAGCAAGATGTTTCTTCTTCATTCTTGAAGCTTCCAACACCATTCTCTCATTTTCCCATGGAAACTTAATTTTCTTTCTTTTTCTTTCCATTTCCTTTCTCTTCTTGCTTCTTTCCTCTCCTAACTCCTTGTGCACCAAAGTTACAACTTCTAACCCCAATTTCCAACACACCTAAACCTTAGGAGGAGAAGAAAGAAAAAGAGAGAAAGGAAGAAAAAAGATTGGTTTTGGTGATTCAAGCAAGGAACGGTAAGAATTCTTGTTTTTGGCTTGAGTAGTTTTTGAAAATGAGTTAGTGACTTAGAGAAATGTCTTGTGGCAGCAAGGATTGGCTTGATTGGAGAAAAATTGGTAACATGTAAGCCAATAAACCCATGGGTACATGAAGGACTCAAAGTGGAAAAGGAAAATGGTAAGCATAACACTATGTTTTAAAGCCTACAGTTAGTTGAATATTGTGAGGAATTATAGTTGTTGAAAGGATTTATTTCCCTAAGCTAGTTGAAAATTATCAAGATTGTTTGGCATGTTGTTTAAAAGAAATGAAAAAAAAAATATTGTGGATGGAGGATTGAGAAACAAAGTATTGAAAGTTAGATAGATAACAATGCATGTAAACAAGGAAATAATCAAGTGAAAGTAAGAATGATTGTTGCTGCCATATATGTGGAGTATGTGTAGAAATATAAGATAAATTTGGGTGAAAATTATTCAGAAAGGTTGAAGTAGACACGTGATATTATAATTAAGTTACCGGTGATATAATCTATGGAATTTCGTAAGCAATGATATAAGTAATTTTGGTAAAAATGTATTAAGATGTGAGTTAATTGAAGATGGTTTCATGATAGGATGAAAAATATAAATTTGAGTAAGGATTAATAGATTGAAGTGCTGCCCGTATACATATGTAATTAAATATATTGAGTTCGTACTATTGTTAGAAAGTGCAAAGATAAGGTTAGAGTACTGTGGTGGCATGCTGGAGTAAATAACGAACGATCGGCCAGTGAAAATAGTTAGAGACACCTCCGATCAAATAGCGATGTAATATCCCACTATAGTTAGGTGAGTGAACTGCATTTCAAAATCATTTTGGGAATGTGATTGCTTTGTACAAAGCATTTGAATGATTTTATAAAACTTTATCTTAAAACAAGTGCCTTGGGAACAAGCTTTTGCTAAATGGTTTTATATTGTGATATGTGGTTGTTATTGATTCATGCACTATTTCATTATGATGATATATATATATATATATATATATATATGTTGTGCATGATAGTTGATATTGTGTATGTTGACTATAACCGTGTGTGTGCACGATGTGAGGGGANTGATGATATATATATATATATATATATATGTTGTGCATGATAGTTGATATTGTGTATGTTGACTATAACCGTGTGTGTGCACGATGTGAGGGGATGCACATGCCGGTGATGATGGTGGTGTGGGAGATGGATGATGATAGTGCCCGTGTGCACGATGTGGGGGGATGTACACCATGGAACTGATTGTGCACGATGTGGGGGGATGCACATGATGGCATCTGCTATGTGCACGATGTGGGGGGATATACATGAGCCGGGTGTGATTATGCTGATATTGGTGTTATCTATGCATTTATATATATACATCTATGTTTATGAAATCAAAGTTCATGAGTATGGTATATGGTTTTGCATATGTGAATCTTGCATGTTCAACTTTGAAAGTTGCTAAGTATTGTCAAATTGGTGTTGATTGCAACAAGGAATTTGGCTGTAGCGAAATGGATTCTCGCTGCCGCCAGAAACTCTTGGTGGTGGTGCAGTACTGTCACTTTGACAGTGAGTTTGACCACCTTTCGATCAGAACTAGGCAAAGTTGTAAACATTAAAGTCGTAGCCCTGCCTCTTAGCTTTGTAATGACCCAACACGCATGTCAATTGGACCCATGTAGTGGAAGATATGCTTGAAAAAAAAGAACCGTATGCAAGCCAAGAATGCCTTTTGCTGCAGCGAGAATGAAACTTTCTGTTTCGCTTAGCATTTGGCTAGTTTTTGCCATACTTTCCATTTCTCCAATTTCATGTTGAATATGAATTCTCTATCGTCACATGATTTAGCGACCAAGGGTTCAATCGAGGGTTTTAATAAGGACTTAAGCTAAAGTGCATCGTTTTCAAATAAGTGCATTATGATTTCAAACTTTTCCTTATTATATTGCTTGTTCCCTTCCTATGTTTACTCACTGAGTTTATACTCACGTTTTCAACTTCATGTTTTCAGATTCAGTGGTCGTTGATACGTAGATTGAGGTGTTCGCGTACCCCCATCCCTTGGGTAGGTATCTTGACACTCAGTAGTCATATCTCCCCATCCAGAGTCACTCCGCTGACAGTCAAAGTCTTTGTATATGTTTCATGTGAATTTGCAAAGATATATTGACAACTATTTATGTATGATTTGAATTATGATCCTAATGTGAGCATTCACTTGGGTTTTATGAGTTGCGTTGGAGAAATCGACATTTGAACACTATTAAGTACAGATCTTAAAGAAATATGCTAGATAGATGGGTTAATATACAAGTGCATATTGAGAGGCTTGCTTGGGCCTAGTGGGCTATGCCTATTGGGTCCTTGTGCCTGTCATGGCTCGAGAATTGGGTTGTGACACATCAGTTAAATTGCTTTCGCTTTTGGCTAGATTTTTCTTTTATGTTTTGCTCGAGGAATAGTAAAACATTAAGTTTGGGGTGTGATAATTCTATGATATAAAGTTATTTGATCTCAATTTTAGATATTAACCTGCTAGTTTTTTAGTTTTAGCATAGATTTTAGGTGATTTTAGTTATTTATTTAATTGTAGCTAATTATGTTAGGTCAATTAAATTTACATTATTTTAGGCTAAGTTAGATGTCAAATTACTTAAGAAAAGCTGCTATTGATTAAATTGTGCTTTTGTAGGTGTGCTTTGAAGAAGGACTTTTAATTAGACGAAGGAAAGAAATTATGTGATGCAAACCTTCATTACACATGTCTTGGTATTTTGACCATAACTTTCTCTACAGAACTCCAAATGAGGTGATTCTTGAACCATTAGAAATCTAAGAGAAAACGCTACAACTTTCATGATTCGCTTACCCAGTTAGGCCTAGAAGGTGGTAAAAAACCTTTTGAAGTTGAAGCATTGCAATAGACTTGGAGAGAAAAATTAAATCATGACTTTTGTAAATTAAATGGTTGAAGTTGCAGCCTTGGTGGAGGTAAGTTGTGGCTCACATAGTCTGATGAGGAAATCCTTGTTAGAATTGACTTCTTTCTTCACCTAACTTGGCCCAACTTAAAAACCTTATTGAAGAAACCTTTTAGAGGACTTTGAGGGCAACAAAAAACATAAGATTCAAAGATAAGATTCAGCCACAAAATCATTGAAGAAAAGTCTCACTGGAGCTAAGAAGAAATTGAAGGATTCAAGAAGAATTGGAGATCAAGATTTCAACCTATGGAGTTTCTTTATTCTTTTTGTTATGCTTTATTTTTCTTGGTTTGGTTTCAATGTTTAATCTTTATTTGATGATGATTTGTGACATTATGGGAAACTAATTTAGTTATCTAAGATTATGATTGAATTTAATACATAGTCTGAATTATTTATCTTTCATTTGCTTATGTTTGATGGTTTTAAGTTGTTTATTCTATTCTGTTCATAATGTTTCTAATTGTCTATTCACCAATTATAATTTTTCTTCTATTCATTTGAAACTACATGGCAGAAACCAATTCCATTGTTCCAACCATACCAAACAACCCAACACCACCAATGATCATCCACCAAGACAATTCTATGTTTCCTACTCATATCACACTGAATGAAACAAATTACACATTATGGTCTCAACTCATGGAGATGCGTATTGACACTTGCAACAAAGTTGGACATATCATCGGAGCAGCAAAAAACTTGCACTAGGAGTATAATACCCCGTACTTTGATATGGTGACTAATAAAGCTTATGGGATGCCAATTGAGGTTAATTAAAATGTTTAAAAATGATAAAAGATGAAAGGAATGGTTTGGGATAAAATATTACACACACGAGGAAATAATAATAAAATAATAATTTTTTTTGGAGAAGAATTTGCGAGATAAAAAGTGATTCGGAAGTCAATTGAGGCATAATAAGGTATTTTTGGGTACCAAGGGGACAAGAGGAAATTTTTGGAATAAAATAATATTTTTTTGAATAAAATAATATTTTATTCATGTGTCAAAATTTTTCATGAAGAAGGAGTATATGGGGCAACCTAAGTGGGGGAGAAGAAGAATGAAAAAATTTCAGAGAAAAATGACGTTAATGGGGCCGCGTGTCTTTATTAAGTAAAATAATGCAGGTAAATAAATATTTAAATATTATAGTATTA
>NC_030851.1:29626021-29774905 GCF_000208745.1 Theobroma cacao
TTGATGAAATGTTTTGATATTATGAGATATGAACATGATGAATTCATGAGTTTCTACATTATGTTGATGTGTATATTATACATTAAATGATATTTTTGTGTGATAATTATGACCCAGCCATGTGCGGTGTAGGAGTGCACATGAGCTGTGCTGACCTAGCCATGTCTGGTGTAGGAGTGCACATGAGCTGTGCTAACCCAGCCATGTGCGGTGTATGAGTGCACATAAGTTGTGCTGACCCGGCTATGTGCGGTGTGGTAGTGCACATAAGCTGAGATAGAGTTGGGGGCGAGGTCGGTGGTTATATATATATTTATATATGGTATAATATATATATATATTTATATATTGATATATAGAGGTTTTGAAAATTATATTGTGGTTGCATTAATTTTTGAATGTTAAAACTTGAGAAACAGTTTCCACTTGATTTTCACCGCAGCAAAGACAGATTTCCGTTGTGACAAGAAATTGAGTTGAATTGCATTGTCTTCAACATAAATGCATCATGATTTCTAAAACCTTCCGTATTGATGCTTGTTCCCTTCCTATGTTCACTCACTGAGTTTATACTCATGTTTTTTAAAATTCATGTTTTAGGTTTCCTGAGTTAAAGGTGATTGGATCCTAGGACGAGGTGTTCCTCCCTGTACATTGCTCGATAGGTTTAATGTGACACTAAGTGTTACCAATCGTGCCTAGAGTCACTCCGCTGACGGTCAAGGTCTAATTATGTGTATGTGAATATTTAATGTGAACACTAAGAATCATTGTTAATCTATTAATGAATATATTGGTGGATGATGCCATTATGAATGTATGATTGGGTTTTATGAATCATTTTCAAAGAAACGGTATTTGAACATTTCGAGCTTTGGATTCTAAAGGAATAGGGATTAATGTATAAAATCGATTAAGTAGGCTTGCTTGGGCTTAGTAGGTTGAGCCCATTGGGCCCTTGCGCCGGTCATGGCCTGAAAATTGGGCTGTGACAAGGAGATCTTAATCTTAAAACATGGATTACTGAAGATCACAAAGTGAAAAGCTGGCTTATTGACTCAATCAGTCTATTGCTGATGCAGCGATTTATTTGTCTTCCCACAACCAAGGAAATATTGGAAATTATATAAGAAACCTTTTATGATTGATTAGACAAGACATGTATTTTTGAATTGAATCAAAGATCTTTCTCTACCAAACAAATGGGTCAACCATTATGAACATACTATAATGAACTTTTGGCTATTTTTCAGGATATTTATCACATGATTATATCGCAAGAAGGAACAGTTGAAGGTGTAGCTCACTTGAACTCTATAATGGCTAGGCTTTGAGTCCATATTTTTCTATGTGGACTTGATTCTAAATTGGATCAAGTCCATGGAGAAATCTTATGAAAACATTCAAAACTTCAATTAGAAAGCACGTATGCATATGTCAAGAAAGAATATCAATAAAGTCAAGCGATGGGAGGTTCTTATCCAAATCTTGAGAGCATGGCTATGAAGGCCAATTGAACTTAGCAAAGACCATCGTCCAGCTCCTCAAAGAACTGAAGCAATCAATAAAAAAAATTTGATAGTTTGATATGTACTCATTGTGGTGAGTAGACCAAACCACTATAAATTGTTGAGCATTGTCCACTTTCCTTCATTTCGTTGTTCTACTTCTCTTAATTTACTATTCTAACGAGATTCAAGCTTCTCTTATCAACTTCCTTTCACAAGCCCTTAACTAGGAACCAATTTTTGTGACATTCGAAAAGTGCTATTCACTCCCCTCAAGCACACTTTTTGGTACCAAAAAAATGGAATTTCTAAGTATTTAACTTATTGAATTGAAAATTAATCAGTAAAAATATTTAATCTTACTTCAATAACATTTTCTCGGGCTCAAATTAGCTCTAAATATCTCCAAAAATCTGTTTAGGGCTTAGGGTTTTAAATGGGTAAAAAGAGAGGGAAAGTTAGGGTTTTATTTAAAATGGGTAAAATGGCTCGAACCCTTTTTATTTTTACCTTTCCTTAGTGATGTACCGATACATTTAGGAATATATCGATACATTTTCATGGGTTTTAGCCAAATTTATCGATACATAAGGGTACTGTATCGATAGATTTCAAGCAGAATGCTAATGTCTAAAAATGTATTGATACATGGGAGAATGTTTTGATAATTTTTCCCTTGGGGTGCCCTTTGGATGCTCTCTGCTTCAAATCTATCAATACATTTGGACAATGTATCGATAGATGTTCATCCTACCATGAATGTATTGATACATTGGGGAATGTATCAATATATTTTCCCTTATATGCCTTATGTAGTTCATTCTGCTAAGAATGTATCGATACATTTGAGAATGTATTAATACATTTTTCCCTTGTAAGCAGTTTTTAGCTTTCTAAACTCCCAAATATCTGAAATTAATACCCCAAAATCATTTTGTATTGGTATCACACTTCAAATAATTCATATAACTCAAATTCGTATATTTATATGTGTGTGTGTGTGTGTATATATCCTCAAACATAACATCATATACAAATCAAAACCTCAAACTATGGAATTTATCACATATTTCCATAAAATTTTGCCTAAGTGTTAATACACATACTCCCATACACTAGGCATACTTAACATATTATCAAAGTCCTCAAGATTCAATATATTTCATATATCAATCTTAGTTAACGTAGTTTACACCAAAAATTGGGGGTGTTACACACATCAAGTAGGTTTAGATTTAGTTGACTATTATAAATAGCTCTCTATGTAGTCCTTTATTTTTCATCAAGCAATTTAATTCTTCGCTTATATCTTAGCTATTTTCTACACATACTCTTCATGTTTCATGGTTAGTATTGTTAGCAAAAAAAAAGAAAAATGAATTTTGAAAGAGACTAGATTATTATTTTTATTTTGAATGAGAAAGACTAAGTTTTGAAACCAAACAAGTCTTAGTATCATTACTAATGAGATAACACATGACATGATATTATAAAACACAGAAAAATGGGCACCCATTTAAGGCAAGGGATTTTCATTCATTCTTTGGTAGGTTTCACTGTTTATTATAATAGTTAGTTAAATTAGTCACGTAGAATGTTGATTTTTTAATTTATCATTTCAAGAGTATTTTTTTAAAAGGTAAACTATATTAACATTTTCAAAATTTACCTATAATTTCACACGAGTCTATTAGCTTTCAAAATGTACATTTTGCTCCAAATGTGTAAATGGCGTTAATGATAAATGTGAAATGTCTAAAATACCTTTCATATTTCTTCACTCTTTTTCAACATTTTTCTTTTTCACAAACCAGTTAGCGGCACTCCTTTATGTTGGTTGGTCATCTCGTGACTGGATTTAGCTATGTAATGCTTGTTGGTCCTTATAATATGTGCTAGAGGGGGGGTGAATAGCACAATTTAGCTCTTAACAATATTGAAAACTAATTTCCAGAACTTAAGAAAATAAAAACAAAGTACAAGATGCACAGTAATTTAGAGTGGTTCGGTCCAAGACCTACATCCACTACCTTGATTATCCAACCAAGGATTTTCCCAACAAATCCACTAAGATTCGGTGAAATTCACAAGCTTACACCAAGCTTTACAATGGCTTCTCAAGGCTCAGCCAAAACCTTTTACACTAGTTTTTCACAGGCTCAACTAAAACCCAGAGTGGTTTTACAAGGCTCAACCACAACCTACAACAATCAAGCTATCCCAAGCTTGAATAACCCCTTAGAGTGACTTACTCACTCTAAGAATACAAGAAGAGTAGTAAAAAAAAGTACCTATGATCACTGGTTGATCTAATTGGTACAAGATTGAGTGCAAAATACAAATGCAAAGAGTAGGCGTTTAAGTGCAGACAAGTGTAGTGAAGATTTTCTGGTTTTTCAACTTTCTATAGCTCAAATCTCATTCAAGGCTTCTAAAAACTTGTTTCTAATTGTTGGAAGACCCTTTTATACTTGGAGAAGCAACTCTAATGGGAGTTTGGCAGTTTTATGTCTGTTGGAAACAGTTGATGATGAGTTCTAGCCGTTAATCTGTCTTGTAGTACTCTGGTTCAAATTACAAACAAAGAGCTCTTCGTCGACTAACTTGGTTGACTAAGTTGATTCTATTTCAGGTTACAGATTCTGGCAAAGAGCAGTTAGTTGACTGACTTGATCGACTAAGTTGATTCTGTTTCTCAAACACTTCAGCCCACCATTCCTCCAATTTGAAACTTGGTCAACCAACATTCTTCCTTGTTTCACCAATAAGCTTCCTCCTTGTTAGACAGTTGCATCTTGTTATTTTTATCCCTATTTTTCTTTTGATATACTCTTTGAAGAGTTAATTAATTAATTTTATATATTGATTTTTCTGCACACTTAAGTAAAGGTATTAGACACAAATAAATGGGAATGTTTTATTATCATCAAAAACTAATGGAGCCAACAATGCTAGATCTGGTGGCTCCACCCTCCCCTCCCTGCCCGGCACCGAGCCTCGCTTTTGACTAGCATAGAGTATTGATCTTTTGCATATACATGGTTAGATGGCTTTTAGGATGGCTCAGTCCATCATACTTGTAGAATTACAAAGTCTTCAATTTGGGAGGCATAAGCACATCGGGTACTAGGCAAAGATATGTGACTTCAATGGGTCCATATGCATCGGTTTTTTCAATCGTTTTAAGCTTTTCCTCCAAACTTTCCAGCTTTTGTAGGGCGTTGCTCCCCTAAAGAGCATGGGGGGAGGGAGATTCGACCAGAGCCAGATCTGGCGCTACCCAACCGTAGTCGAATTTGGCACTCTGACCACAAGTAGAGGTAGGAGAGAGATTTTTTTTTTTTGAATAGGAGAAAACAAATTAAAAATGAAAAATTATTATCTATATAGTATGGTAATTTTTAAAATTAATGAAGGGTAAAATTATTTGAAAGATATTACCACATCATTAAATTAATGAAAACATTAACGATTAACTAACAATTGAATTTATGTATCTAGCAGAATATATATTCTTTTGGACGGACTATATATTTCAGAAATTAACGGACTCATATAAAATTATGGACAAAACTTTAAGGTGCTAGTGTATTTTACCCTTTTTAAAATTATTGTACTATAATTAATTATCGTAATCATAAATTATGTAAGATCTATTAAAATATTATATAAAACTCACATTTATATATAATAGATTTTTACATAATTGTATAATTATAGAATTATAGTAGAAAAAGTTTGCAGGTGAAATGTTGTATTTCGAGTCATCTATCCAAATTCCATGGACCTGATCATTCAGTTAACCATTTTGGAGGAGCTACATCCATCACTTTGGCTGTAATCATCTTACCAAACTCAGCAAGGTTCTCAGTGTCCGGCATAACATCCTTCACAGTAGCATCACAGCAAAACCTGTGAGCCCAGTTAAAGAGAGCAGGAGCCTTGGCTACACTAAGTAGCTTGATCCCGTTCATCTTTTCCGCGACTCCTAGCCAGGGCAAATAGCACCCAAATGCAATGAAGCGAAAAAAATAAAACTGTAGACTCAAAGATACAAGGAAGTTAAAAAAATATAATTAACCCCTATAAAGATAGGCCTAAAATTGGGAATTTCCAAGCCTAAAATAAAGCCTTTTAATGAAAAAGACTTCAGTAAAATCCCTTATCTCTTATCAAAGTCCCAAAACCATCCACCACAACCAAAACCCTAACAAAACCTTAAAAAAAGTCTTGTCTGAACTTTAGCCACCAGCCACGTTAAAGTGAAGCAGATAGGCACAATCTCATCCAAGTGAAATATTAACCAAATACACAGCAATTAAAAGTTCCATAGTACCATCCAAAAATTAATAACAGCGACAACGTGTACAATTATACTACAGCAGCAAACCAAATGCTCCAAGAGTTGTAATTCTATCCAAACGGGATAAAATCCCATATTAATCAAAACTCTATCCCACCCAAATCTCCTCAGTTCAATCATCACATCAACCAGTAAGATAGATTCAATATAAAATATAACTTATATTAAATCCCATACAAACTTATCTACTAACATGAGAGATATATAAATGTACCAATCACCTTATTTTGCAGTCCCAAAAAATTGCACTAGTGCCTCTCTCCTTCCAACTCTTTCTTTAGCTAATAAATCAGCATCACCATTAGCTTCTCTGAGAACATGAGTAACTTTCCAACTTTTAATAACCTTCTGAAGACAGCTTATTTGAATCATATGTTGTCGGCACTGCCATGGTGCCATTGAAGGATTATTTAGCCACACCACCGCATTTCTTGAGTCATTTTCTACCCATAGATGTACTTGTGAATTTCTTAAGAACTTAATGAACAAGGTAAATGCTTCTTAATGGCTAACACTTCAGCAATGTTTGCATCACAGACCCTCACAAATTTTGAAAATCTAACAATGACGTCACCCTTAAAGTTTCTCAAAATACCCCCTATTCTCGTATCACCCAGATTTCCTACCAACGCACCATCCACGTTAAACTTTATCCAACACAACACCGGTGCCTCCCACATCAAGCACACCCTATCCTGCTTTATCCTTGTAGGAATGGAAACAAGATTTGGATTTCTGAATATATCTTCCTGTGTCTCTACCAATTCTGGCTACTTAGCTTTACTGTAAACTGCTATCCATAATTTAATCAAATTGTACAATTGCTTCACATCTCAGCTTTTTCCATTAAAAATAATATCATTCCCGGATAACCAAATTGACCAAGATATTTCATAGAAGGCTCGTGTCCAAATTTTCAAACCATCCTTGTTGAGACACACTAAAATCCAAGCTAGAAAAATTTTTTGAGCGTTAAAAGGAGAGACCCAACTAATGTTCCAATCTGATAACCATAAACTCCATACAAACCATGACTCTTCACAAGAAAAAAACAAGTGATTTATCATTTCTGAATGTCTTCTACATAACACGCACAACATTTGATCTTCTCCAATTAAATTTCTTTTAACTAGCTCAGATTTCACTGCTACTTTTTCCCACATCAATTGCCATACAAAAGCCTTGACTCTATACGATGTATAGCCTAACCAAATCTTTTTCCATAGATCAGTATCAACAGAATAAGACATTCTAGCAATTCCACAAAATGACTTAGCAAAATACATACCGTTGGGATTAGCTTTCCAAACAACTCCATCACTAATTCCTTCCCTCAGAGTAAATCTCTCAAGTAACTCCACAATCGTGTCCATTGCGCATATGCCCACCCAAAAAGCTACCTTCTGAGTTCAATCTGCCATTGCCACCCATCATTTGTTCATTGGCCAAACTCATAGAGTCTACCATCTTTATTTTGAGACAATGCATAAAGTCTAGGAAATTCCAATTTCAAGACAACATCCTCCACTCATGCATCATGCCAAAAAAGAATTCATTTTCCATCACCTACCGACACTCCTAAATTAGCTGTAACCTGCAAGAAGAATTTATCAATAGTAATTAAAGGAGACATGATATGTTTCCATACCTTAGAGCAATTACGAGTCGTAGCATCTCTAGGCAACAAGGCATTCGGATCATATTCATTCTTTGTTGCCACGATTCTCCTTCATAGAACCTCCCTTTCAATCCCATACCTCCATAGCTATTTGGACAAGAGACTTTTGTTTTTGATTTCAAGATCAACTAGTCCTAAACCCCCCTTATCCCTCTCTTGGCAAACATTCTCCCATTTAATAAAGTGCACCCCTCTGTTGTGACTAGGCCTCCTTCCAAAGAAAATTGAAGTTTGTGAAGCTCATCTTGAATTTCGCATGGAATTTGACACAAAGACATAGAGTAAATGGGCAAACTACTAATCATTAATTTTAAGAGAGTTACTCTACCTCCACCTGATAATAATTAAGCTTTTCACCATTCTAGCTTATCCTCCACTCTATCCACAAAAAGGTTCCAAATCTTCAATGTTGCCACATTTAATCCCAATGGCAGCCCCAGATATGATGTAAGTAGATGACCCACTTTATAATGAATTCTAGAACCCCATGACTCCATAATCTCCTTCTGAACGGCAACACCAAATAAACAGCTTTTCATAAAATTAATCTTAAGTCCAAACATAAGCTGAAAACTTTTTATTACTCGCCTCATATTCAACAACTCTTGAAGATTCGGTTTACAAAAAAGCAAGGCATCGTGGGCAAATTGCAAATGTGTCAGGTGGAACCCTTTATTACCAATCGACATACCTTTGCAAATGTCAATATCTTGAGCTTTTCTCATCAAGCAACTAAAGACTTCCACAACCAGATTGAATAAAAACAGAGACAGAGAACAACCTTAACGCAACCCTCTTTGCAATTTAATTGGTTTTGTAAGGGATCAATTTACAAGGACAAAAACTAAGGCAGATTTCACATAACTCATAACCCATCTACACCATTTTGCACCAAATCCCATTTTCTCCAAAGTGAACTCCAAAAGCTCCTAACAAACACTATCATAAGCCTCTTCAAAATCTACCTTCAACAATAAACCCCCCTCATGGTTTTGATTCATAATATCTACCAACTCATTAGCAATTAGTGCAAAATCTAAAAGAAAAAATTGTGAGAAATAACCTTCCTCATAAGCCCAATTCAAAAATATCATTTTTTTTAATTTTAACTATTTTTTGTCAATTTTTGACATGACTTGACAATAATACCCTTTAAACAATTTCAGACAAATTAAAATGGTTTCAGTTTTCTCTCCCGCCATCCAGATAAAATTTCAAAATTAAATTTTGATTTCTCTCTCTGCTCAAATATATCTATCTAACCATCCAATTCACAAAGATGACATCAAGCTCTTTCTTATTTTGTTTTATTTTTTTATGTGGTGGATCTTGGAGTTCTTAAGGGCGATGAACAGCAATTTTACTTTTTGCAAGTAGCAATTTTACTCAGGGAGAAAGAACAGCTAAAGCATGTTTGATGGGTTTTATGATGGTTCACGATTTTGTTGTGTTTGGGATTAGGATGATTGTTAAGCATATTTGCTAGGGATTTTGATTTTTTTTATGGGATTTTGAGTTGAAATTGTTCAGGAAATATTTTGTAAATAGGGTATATTTTGTTTTTATATAGGGGGAGTGAGCAAGGCCTCCCGATAGGGATATATTTTCTCTTGCTTTTGAGGGTTATGGAGTTTTGTAACCTATCTTTTATGAAATGCACAATTTCATGACTTAGCAAAAAAAAATATATGTGTTTTAGATTCTTGAGTTTATTGATTTATTCATAAAATCCCAAAATTGAGAAGTTGAAATTGATTAGACTGATTTTTAAGTATTATGAGATTGATTTTTAGGTATTGCGTGATTTAATCACTCTGTGACTAGTTTTTAGGCATTATGTGATTGATTTTAGGCATTACGTGATTGATTTTTAAACATTGCGTGACTGATTTTTAAGCAATACCTAAGTCACGCAATGCCTTACTAGCTAGTCACGCAATGCCTTACTAACAAGTTATACAATGCCTTACTAACAAGTCACACAATGCCTATCAACTAGTCACGCAATGCCTTATCAGAAACTAATCACACAATGTCTTATCAAAAACTACTCACGCAATGCTCAAAATCAGTCATGCAATGCCTTATCAGAAACTAGTCACGTAATGCCTTATCAAAAACTAGTCATGCAATGCCCAAAGTCAGTCACATAATATCCAAAGTCAGTCACGCAATGCCTAAAAACTAGTCACGTAATTCCCAAAAATCACCAAAACTACTGAATTCCATTTAACAAGATCAACAACTTCAAACGATACACTATATTCCATTTAACAACATAATTAATAAATATGAATGCTCAAAATGTTCAAAAGTTTTTCTTCATATATCAAAAATCACTCTAAAATGCTTAAAAATGCTCAAAACGCTCACAGATTTTCTTCGTGTATCAAAAACTATTCCAAAAATGCTCAAAATGCTTAAACGTTTTTCTTTCTAGTAAGGAATACTCTAAAGATGAATAGTCTGGTGAGAAAAGCCTAAAAAATATGAGTTAGTTTGAGGCGCAAACCTAAACATACTTGACCCGTTAATAGGTTTCGGATTGAGACGTGGAGCCAAATAAATGGGTCAATTTCATTAAGAGTAATTTTATCCAAATTTTAATTCTCTTGGCTAAAAACAGTTAAAATTATGAAAAAATTTATTGTCAAAAACACATTATGCATGTAGCCCATTTTACAAAAAAAAAACTCAATCTAAAATTTGTCTCCTAGATATGAATGCAAATTAATGTTCTCTTATCACCTCCCAACAACCTTTCTCAACCGAATGGCCAGAAGTTTCGCAATTAATTTATTAATACCTCCCACCAAACTATTGGATTTATAATCTCCAATTGAACTAGGGTTCCTTTTTTTAGGAATCAACGTAATAAAGCTCTCATTCATCCCATATCCTAAACATTTAATGTTATAGAAATTTTGAATAAAAAAATACATATTATGATTTTTATCTTTTAAAAAATATTTAAATATATCAAAATATCATATTAAATGATATTATTTAAAAAATAATCTTCTTTGAAATTAAACAAAATGTTAATGTTAGTACGTTAAATATTCGTTAACAAAATTTGACAATAGCAAATAGGTGTACCGCAGCTGTACATTTATAAAGAGTGGGAGAAAGTTGTTGACATTGTGGTAGTTGGTAGTAGCTGGACACGACAGCCTGGGAAAATCTGTGGCTCAAACTTAGACACGAATTTCAAATCAATTTAATTTCCTTCCTAATTTGACCGAAACTTCTTCAACGTAAGATACTAGTACAAGTTATTGTATAGATGTGGTAGCAAAAAATGGCTTTTAGCTAAATTGAGAAAAAAGAATTTTAGTTTCACTAGTAGAGAATCAAAATCCAAATCAATTTAATTTCAAGGATCAAACCTTGTTCAATGTAAGATATTAGTACAGGTATTGCAAAAACAAAAAAAAAAACTTTCAATTGCACCAGTGGAGAATCGGGATTGACCAAGTTTCTTCAATTTAAGATACTAGTACAAGGTACTACCGGGAATTGATCAGGGATTATATGGTGGCAAGGTTTTATTCTACCACTAGTCCATTGACGCCCCTTTTGTGAGGTTTGAGCTATTTCTATAATTTTTTTTACATCAAAATTTAAGCTAATTAAATTAATTTAAAATTATATTATACATCTTAATAAGAATAATGTACCATAATCAAATATTTCATTCAATAATAAAAACATCTCTCTTTAAAAAGATTAAAAAAAAAGTGAATATTAGTATATTCCTTGATAAGCAAAACATTTTTGCTCTTCAAGATTATTAGTATTATCATCAAATGATCCAGACAGGGTCCAAAATTTTGTTTTTCCCTTGAAATAAAAATAAAAATTATTTTATTAATATACCTTCAATACCATAGTAGTAAGGAGAACGTAGGAATATTTTCCAAACTTTTGCATCTCCATAAATCAAGTGAAACATCCTATTAATCACTTTGGAATAGCCCTCGCTTTCAAGATCTTCGCTCTAAGCTTTACACCAAACTCTGCAAGCTTGTCAGCCTCAGGCATAACATCCTTCACAGCCACATGAGAGGAGAACCTATGAGCCCACTCGAGCAAGCAACGTGTCTTGGCTTCAGTAAGCAGCTTCATCTCACTAATCTTCTCTATGACTTTTAACCAGACCAAGAATGACCCGAGTGCAATGTCCAGGTACCCGATTTGGTCCCCACCAAAGAAAGGTTTACCTTGGCTCAACTTTCCAAATACTTCCTCCAACAGCACCAGCCCTTCTTCCACTTGCGCTATGGCTGCCTTTTTAGCATCCTCCGATTCAGCAGCCAACACTCCTCTCAAGGCAGGGAACCACTATACCACGGAAAAACAAGAAAAAAGAAACAACTATGAGAATCTTTTCAATCAAAAACGCCAAGGTGAGACATAATAAACTGTAGTCAACAACGGTAGGATCATTCATATGAAGAAATACAAACCTTTTCGTCAATATAGGCAGCCCAAAATCGAGAATTGGCACGTTCATAAGGATCGGAAGGAAGAATGGAAGGGCCAGAGGACCAGACCTCATCGATGTATTGGACAATGATGAGAGACTCACAGATCGGCTTGTCACCATGTAAGAGAACTGGGACTTTCTTGAAAACAGGGTTTGATTTGAGTAGTAGCTCGCTTTTGGATTCCAATAGATTTTCCTCGATGTACTCGTAGTTTACAGATTTCAGGTGAAGGGCAATTCTTGGCCGCAGCACAAACGGGCTTGGCCATGAACCCAACACTTTCACGTCACTCAATGCCATGTTCTTTCCCTTCGCACCCACAAACAAACCGCCAAGAATATGTTATATCCCCTGCGCACACAAGTGCTATATATAAAGTGACCTATTTGAGAGTTGGTCTGATGATCAAGCGCAAGTGTGAACATGAGCTTTCTTTTCTGTATTCAATCCTAGCCTTTAATGACAATGAATAATGTTTTTTGATTTTTCTTTTACAAAAAGAAGAGGAAAGAAAATTCAAACTCTTTGAATCCACAAAATATACAGCGCATGTCATTGAACCAAATATTAAAATACAATAACGTTTTCATATTTAACATATTGATCTATAGTAAATCCATTTATTTTAAAGGTATTATATGAAAATATTTTACCATCACATAGAGAGTGCCAATAACTTTTGCCAATAGCTTTCAACTTAGTTAAAGAAAGTGGGCTATTGCAATAAATTGGCCAGACTGTGTAAAGGACAGGCTGTATGGCTAATTAGGACTTTTGATCCCTGTGAGTTAATACGTGATGAAGAAATATCATGAATGTTAAATAAGGTAGTTGACCCGCTCGCATTATATGATTTTCAATTTTTCAGCAATATAGGCAGCCCCAAATTGCAACACTGTTTGGTCTACAATCCACATTTGGCCAAGAAAGAAGTAAAGGTTCAAGCCTATAGACTTCTTCTTTTACAATGACAATTAATGGAAACTAGGATCGACAACAATTCTTCCATTTACCCGTGGCTGCTTATACTTCATTTCCTCAATGATATTGGATTCAAGCAAATTTCAACATCAGTGCTGCCCTAGTTTGGGGTTAAAACAACCCATTTGCGACTAAATTTTTACTATCAAAAATTAAAATTCTTTCACACCAAGTGTGTCCTTGGCATAAAAACCAAACTTTTGTAAGATTAACTTCTTTGTAATGTTTAGTAAAGACTTGGAGTCTTTTATATAATTTGATAGAAGACGATGGTATTTCTTGATCTTCATGTCAATAATTTTTTTTAATTATTTGCCTGATGAAAATAGGTTTTATTGATTTTTTTTTCATTGATTGTAGGATCACATTTTTTTATTTTTCTTTTTTTAAAAACAAAAGAAACCAGCATTGCGTAATCAAGAATGTCATCCGCCAAGACAGAATAAGATTGTACAAGTACAACTAGTCAAAGTCAAATTGTTGAAAATTGGAAGCCATCAGGTAGTTGCTGACCAATGTTTATATACGTTGATAATAATGCGATGCTCTTCCCATCAGGGATCGCCTTCAACAAAGCACCCTTTCGTTTTTTCTTTGTTTTCTTAGGATAGATTTGAACTCAAACTCTGTGTTTCATAAGACTAGAATTTCAAACTTTTAATGAATCTCGCTTATTTTTCAATTACTTGTCTAAATCTTTTAACAATTTTATTTACATAAGGACAAGGGTGTCGATATTTACAATTTTCAATCTTAAAACGTTTTTTCTTAATTAAAGTAAAATATTGATTAGATTTGTTTACAGATCCAGATTTTATAGATGGCAAATGAGTTTGGTCCGACTCCATCTAGGTATAATTTTTAAATTGTTTTACTTTTTTTCTATTTTCTCTTTCTTTTCCTTCCTCTTACTTCTCGCTCATATCGAAAAGTATAATGGTTCTTGATTTAAAAATTAAATTGAAAGAACAACTATAAAAGAAAGATAATAACAATAAAGAAAATATTTAGAGAGAGTATAAAGATCTTATTGAAGTAAGTATTTTACAAATAAAGTGAGGAGCCTATTTATAGACTAACAACTATAATTGTCAAAATGGGTTTAGCCCATTAAGTCAGCTCATTTTTTATTAAATATGAGGTGAGTTAGGTTTGAAAATTTAGGTCCATATTTAAACAGGACCTAAATGGGCCAGCCCACCAAATTAGTGTGTTGGGGTGGGCTAGGGCGAGCTAGCCCTATGGGCCAAAAAAATTAATAATTTTACATATTTAACTATATAAAATTAATAATTTAGTTACAAATAATGTTACTTATTTTATATATTTCAATGTGTTTAATTTTTACTTATCAAATTAATAATTTTAATTTATGAATTAAATCATAAAATAATTTTATTAATAGAAAATTTATTAAGTAAAATTATAAAAATGATTTTTTTTTTTTTTGCAAAACAAGGAAATGGGCTGGCTTAACCCAGCCCATGGGCTAGCAAAGGGTGGACTGGATTGAGGTTTTGATGGCTTATATAAAAAATAGGCTGGCCTGGCCCAACTTATATTTTTTTAGCCCACAAGTGCTTGGGTTGGGTTGGGCTGGGCCAAGCCAGCCCATATTGACAACTCTACTAACAACCCTTTAAATCAAAATCTAATCTAATTCAAACTAAGAGTTCAAATCAGATTACAGTTTTTGTATATGGCTTGTTGGGTTGTTTGACTTGGTCTGAACTTTTTGTATCATAACATAATAGACATTCACACATATTTCATAACACTCCCTTTTTAGTGTCCATCGCATTAAGAATATACTTCGTTAAAACTTTACTAAAAAAAGACCTTATAGAAAAATCAGAGTAAAGGAAAAAAAGTATATAATTCTTTTCAATAATATGCTTTTGAAATACTACCTCATTAAAAACTTATCAAGAAAAACCTAGTGAGAAAAACCTTGATAAAGGAAAAGAGTACAATGTGTATTTTACTCTCCCTGATGACTGTATTATTTAAGATTTTTAAAATGACACATTCCAATCTTTTGTACCAACTTTGCAAATGTTGTAGTAAGAAGAGCTTTGGTAAACTGCTAGATTGTCACTTAACCAAATTTGTTGAATACTAATATCCCCTTTTTCTTGAAGATCATGAATGAAGAACAATTTTGGTTCTGTTCTAATGCCTTTAATGTATCATTCCTTTAATTTTCTATGCAAACTGTATTGTACTTATATAATGTTGTTAGAATTTCCTTCTTAGTTGACAAGCCACATATTTCTCGAATATATTGAGTTACAAATCTTAACCAGACACATTCACGACTTGTTTCATAAATTGCAAAAATTTTTGCATGGCTAGAAGAAGTAGCAATTATAGTTTGTTTTGCATAATGCCATAAAATAGACGTACCTCCATATGTGAATAAGTAACTTGTCTAAGATCAAGCTTCGTGTGGATCAAATAAACAACATACATCTGCATAACAAATTAAATTTGATTTTGATACATTTGAGTAATAAAAGCTTATGTCCGTTGTTTCTCGAAGATATCAAAGTGTATGTTTAATTCCATTCTAATATCTTCAAGTTGGAGAATAACTATATCTTGCTAATAAATTTACAGTAAATGATACATCAGGTTGTGTATTACTAGCAAGATACATTAGTGCTCCAATTGCACTAAGATATGGTACTTCAATACTAAGTAGTTCTTCATCATCCTCACGAGGTCAAAATGGGTCCTTTTTCACATTTAATAACCTTGCAATCACTAGTGAACTCAATAGATGTGCTTTGCCCATATAAAATCGTTTTAACATTTTTTCTATATAAGTTGATTGATGGACAAAAATTTCATTTGTTAAGTGTTTAATCTGAAGATCCAAACAAAACTTTATTTTTGCAAGTTCTTTTATCTCAAATTCTTTCTTTAAGTAATCCAAGGCTTTTGATAACTCGTCAGGAGTTCCAATAATGTTTAGGTCATCAAAATATACAGCAATAATCACAAATTCAGATTTGGATCTTTTTATAAAAACACATGAGCATATAGGATCATTTTTATAGCCTTTTTTCAACAAAAATTCACTAAGGCGATTATACCATATGCATCCGAATTAATTTAATCCATATAAAGGTTTATTTAATTTGATTGAATATATTTCCTAAGAATGCAAATTTTGTGTTTCAGGCAACTTCAATCTTTCAGGGATTTTCATATAGATATTGTTATCAAGTGAAACTTATAAATAGGTTGTAACTACATCCATCAAATATTGAAATGTAATTGCATCCACCATAGGAAAATATGTTTCTTTATAATCAATACGAGATTTTTGGATAAAATTTTGTGCGACAAGCCATGCTTTTATATCTCACAATTTCATTTTTCTCATTTCATTTTTGTTCAAATATCCATTTATATCCCATTAATTTTACACCATTTGGTGTATGGACTATAGGTCTAAAAACTTCATGTTTTGCAAGTGAATTTAATTCTACTTTGATTGCGTTTTTTCACATTGACCAATCATTTCTATGTCTACATTCTTCAACAGATGTAGGTTCAAGATCCTCATTTTCTTTCACAATATTGAGCACTGCATTATATGCAAAAATATAGTTAATGTCTATATCATTCTGATTCTATCTTTTTCCCATCATGACATAATTTATTGAGATCTCTTCATTTTCATTGATTTCAGGTACTTGAATTTCTTTTAGAGTTATGTCAAGAGTCTCTTCTAAAGTTTTTATTTCCTCTTTCTAACCATCTTGAATATTTGTTATTTCCTCTTTTTCATAATTTTTATCTTGGGAACCGATTGATCTCTCACGCTTCTGGTGTACCTTAGACTCATTGGCAATAACAGATTGTCTTATTGGGATATGAATTCTAATTAGAGCATTTGTAGATGGTATATGAGATTTAGTTACTCTCTTTAGGTCAATAAATGTGTCTAGCAACTAACTTGTTATATTTTGCAAATTAATTAGTTTTTGAACTTCTTGTTTACATTGATTTGTGTGAGGATCAAAACTAGATAATGATAATACATTTCAAGATATTTCTTTTTTCAGCTACTTATTTTATCCCCCTAATCTTGGAAAAATTGTTTCATCAAATGACAATCAGCAAACCTTGCCATGAATAAATCTTTTATTGAAGGTTTTAGATATTTAATTATAGATAGAGATTCATATCTAACATATATTCCTAACCTTATTTGAGAACCCATCTTTGTACTTTGTGATGGAGCAATTGGAACATATATCGCACATCTAAAAATTTTTAGATAAGAAATATTTGGTTCCTAATCATAAACCAATTGTATTAGGAAGAATTTATGATAACTTGTTGGCCTGATGTGTACAAGTGTTGCTACATGCAAAATGGCATGTCCCCAAACATAAATTAGGAGTTTAGATTTTATAAGTAATGCCTTGGAAATCAATTTGAGGTATTTAATAAATGATTCCACTAGACCGTTTTGTGTATGAACATTAGCAGTAGGTTATTCAACAATTATTCCAATTGACATGCAATATTCATTAAAAGCTTGGGACGTAAATTCACTAACATTGTCAATATTTATTGTCTTGATTGCATAATAAGAAAAATGTGCTCACAAATGAATGATTCGTGCAAGTAATCTTGCAAATGCCAAATTGCAAGTTATTAATAGATAGTTCTTGCCAGTAATATCAAGGCCCACAAATTCAAGCTTTGAAAGATTCGACATGGTGATAGCTTAAAAGAAAAACATAATTATTAGTATTACACAAAATATCGTTAGTGGCAAGCAAAACAATAAATTGGCTAAAGAAAAACAATATATTGGTAAAATATGGGCAAAACAATAAAGTGACAATACATAATAATTGAATTAAAAAAATTACCTGAAGAAAAATTAAACTTTGACTTTGGGATAATGATGAAAAACTAAATGATACGTAAGCTTAAGAGATTAGGGAATCATGCTGATAACATGTTATAAAATATAAACTAAAAGAACAATTATAAAAGAAAGAGAATAACAATAAAGAAAATATTTATAGGGAATAAGAAGATCTTACTGAAGTGTGTATTTTACAAATGAATTGAGGGGCCTATTTATAGGCTAACAACCCCTTAAATCATAATCCTAATCTAATTCAATATAAAAGTTCAAATCAGATTACAGTTCTTGTATATGGTCTGTTGGGTTGTTTGACTTGATATGAACTTCTTGGGTCATAATATAATGGACATTCACACATATGTTTATAACAATTCCTTCTTTTTCCTCCCTTTCTTTTGCTATCTCTCCATCCTTCGATCTCACACACCACCAAGACACCAACATATAGTGAATTTTTCAACAAAAACTACAAAAAATTGATAAATTTACAATATTTTAATAAATTTAGAAGAGCTTGGTTAATTAAATTTAAACATGATCTCATAGGAGCTTGGTCGAAAGAATACAAAAACCTACCTAAATACAAAAAAAATATATACTAGTTTAATTAGAATATTATTACATAAGTTTTTTAGATTTTTTTCACTACAAAATTATGAGCTTTTTTGGATTGTTAATAAAATAATCCTAAATAATTTATTTTTTTCATTGAATTTTCTTTTTTTCATCATTATATGTCTCTTTTTTATTTTTTTTAAGGTGATAAATGTTGAATAAAATATATTTTCATTATTATTTAACTAAATTAGATTGTTATTTTTTTTTATTTTTCACTTATTTTGAGAGCAATTATGACTTTTCATAATGGTAAATAGTTGTTAACTAATGGTAATAAAAAGGAAAAAGTCAAGGGCCTAATTAAGCATTTTGAAACTACAGAGACCAAAGTGTACTTTAGAGGTGTATTGAGGTGATTTTTGTATTTTACCCAAGACATACACAAATAATTTACTATAATTATGAACCATTATAAAAATCATTTGCAATGCTTCTAGGTTTCTAATTAAATTGTTTTAGTTTTTACTTAAAAACTATATTAGCAAATTTAATGCTTTCGTTACCATAGTTCTAATCAAATTTAATTTCAAATCTACTCCTTTCTAGATAAATCTTAGATCTAATTAAATTATCTACATAATCTACAATTTTTTTGAAAATTAAAATTATAAAAGGTTTTTTTATACTTAACGCCATCATTATTATAAGTAGTGCTTCATCCCAAACTTTGAAACATTATATCTATTAGCATTTTTTATAGAGTCCTTTCTACTCATGAAAATTACTTTTTCTTAATGATGAAAATTTTCATTTTATTATGTAACTAAATTATGCAAAATCTGTGGTGTTATCATCCAAAAGTTTCAATAAATTTATATGGATTTGTTTAACATTTCAATTTCATTAATTTTCAATTGTATTAGTTAAAATTTATTTTGTGTTACTTTTGTTATAACTTTTTGCACTCTTTTAATTAATAAAAGTTTTTATTTATGCATAAGGTAATTTTTAATATTTGTGAAATTTATTCTTGTTTTGAAATGACAAAATTGATTGAACTAAAGAGCTTAGAAAATGAATGAAAGATACTTTCAAATATGAAGAAAATCCTTAAAGGTGTTTTGAAGCTGAAGTTAAGAGAAAGATATATTGAATTGCTAATATTGATTGAACATGCTTTAAATGTGAATGATCATGCTCTTGAACTTAAAGAAATGTCTCTTAGTTTCTCCTAAAGATTTCTTGTTTTCAAATTCAAAGTGCCTGCCTAAGAATCAAATTCTTAAAAGAAAAGACTTGATTCTTAAATGAGGAGAAAGCAAAATTTATTTTTTTATCACAAGAATAATTGATTTTGTAGAAGGAGAAGTCAGTTCTTAAGCATAGATCAACAGTAAAGAATCGATTTTGAGAAAAGAAAAAGTTAGTTCTTGAAAGACAGAAACTTCAGGATTTGTGAAGAACCGACACCTCAAAGAAAAAGAATCAATTCTAAAAGGACGAAATGTAAAAAGCAAAAATGCAAAGAAGAAATGTCTATTCTACATGGAGGAGATATCAGTTCTTGAAGCACTAAAAGCAAGATTCAGAAACTTGGTGACCAAGAAAGAGATAGTACAATTGGAAAAGATTGGAGCGCCAAAAATCAAGCTCAAATTCAAAATTTAGTGCTAGACCATAGTGAAAAATTGATACCTTGAGGTGGACAAACCGATTCTCCAAGGTTGCAAAGGTGACACCTTTTAATCCAATTGTAAAAAAACCAACATCTTAAAATAGAAGAATTGATTCTCTAAAGACAGAAAGTTTCAGACTTTCTGAAGAACCGACAACTCAAGAGCAAAGAATTGATTTTACATATGCAACAGAATTATGCAAGTTGGTTGGAACATATAAGAAGTGATTCAAATTTCACTCCAACGAGCAAAAAATCACAGAGGCTATAAATACCTACCTAAATGACGCTCAAGCAAGGAACTTGAACGAATTTGAATCACCTTTGAAAAAGAAAAGAGTGAAAAAACAAGAAAAAGAGTTGTGAGCAAAAGAATCCTATCTTTAAGCTAGAGTTGAACTTAAAGATCATATTTTTTTCAGTTGATACTTCTTGACCTTAAACCTTCTTTCATCATTCATATTTTTTGAAGAAGCTCTCACCTTTTTGATCCAAAACTTTCTTATCAACCTTGTTAATGGTTTTGAGCTAAAGGATCTTAAGAATCCACTGTTGTATTGGTTATAGCTCCAAGCAAAAGGTAAAAGGGTTTTTTCTGATCTTTTAAAAGGTTGTATCTTGTGTAAAGGGTTTACTTGAACCTAAAAAAGGTAGTGTCTTGGTAGAGGGTACACTTGATCTTGTAAAATGTATGTTGTGAAGGTTATGCTTAATCTTGTTAAAAGGCATGTTGTAAAAGTTACGCCTGATCTTATTGAAAAGGCAAGCTGATAATAGATTTGAACTCCTTATGCTATCAAAGGAGAAGATGTAGGCATTGGAAAACCGAACCTCCATAAAAATCCTACTGAATACTTTTTATTTTTCTGTTCTTTACTTATTTATTTCGTACTCCGTTTTACTGTTCTATTTTCTCATATTTATGTTTCATCTTCAAAGCTTCACGGTTCATTTTTTCCTAATCTCATCTACTATTTCATAAATTTCAACTAGAATCTTGTTATTACCCATAATTTCTGTCTCTAGGACTTCTGTCCTAACCAGCAACTTATCCATCAACCCACGCATGTCTTTCTCCATATTCTCAATTTGGTCTATCAACTTGACCAGATATGTTGCAATATTGTCGAGGATATCTTCCTCTTCAGCAGCAACCCCCCTCCCACTTTCGACTCTATAACGTTTGGATGCCATTAGAATTTTGAGATTTTCCTTCAAATGATTTTTATTAAAATGGATAATGGTTCTTTTTATTTATATGCATGGATGTTGACTCTTGGAAGGGTATTCAATGGTTTTAGGCTTGTTTTTTGATGAATATGGTTAGTTCGTAAATAATGCATTAAGTGCTTTAAAGAGAATTTCAAAGTTCTTTGTCAATCGAATCTGGATGGTTTTCTGCACCAATATAAGTAGAATTAAGGGGGCTGAATTAGTTATTAAGCATTCCTAATTCTCTTCTAATTTTACAAAATTTGTTATTAAAGGGGCTAAATTAGTAAATAATCAACTTCAACATTAGGTAGATAAAGCAAAGCAATTCCCAAAACTAGTCACACAATGCCTACAAACAAGTCACGCAATGCCTACAAACCAGTCACGCATTGCACAACTCACGTAATTCTTAAAATCTAGTCTCAAATTGCCTCCTATCTAGTTCCACATTGTCTAATATTCAATCACGTAATGCCAAATAAATAGGTTACGATTCTTAATATCCAGTCACACACCCTAATATCCAGTGACGCAATTCCTAACAAATATTCACGCATTGCCTATAAACTGATTGATTTCGCTACTCTCAGCCAGATTTAAGTTTCCAAAGTCATATAATTTACCCATCAACTTTTTCGTTCAATGAATATAAAAAAATAAACCCAAGAACCCATAACAAATACTTTGATGTCATCTCTACACTTTGGGATGGTGATATAGAACTCGACGGCATTGGAGAGCTAGACGACGAGATATATTCCACGATAGGGTCAGAGACTTGGATAGAGAGATAGCTAATTTGAGATTTAATTTTAAAATTTTTATCTAAATGGCGGGAAAGGAGAAAGAAACTGGGACCACTTAATTGGGATTAAATGGTTTAAATGGTATTCTTGTTAAGTCATATAAAAAATTATCTAAAAACAGTTAAAATTATAATGAAGGTCATTTCTGAAGTGACATTATTAAGAAGGCTATTTTTCACAATTTTCTCTTTAAGATACTAGTGCAAGGTATTATCGGGAATTGAACAGGGATTATATGGTGGCAAGGTTTTATTCTACCACTAGTCCATTGAAGCCCCTTCTGTGAGGTTTGAGCTATTTCTATGTTTTTTTAACATCAAAATTTAAGCTAATTAAATTGATTTAAAATTATATTATACATCTTAATAAGAATAATGTACCATAATCAAATATTTCATTCAATAATAAAAACATCTCTCTTTAAAAAGATTAAAAAAAAGTGAATATTAGTATATTCCTTGATAAGCAAAACATTTTTGCTCTTCAAGGTTATTAGTGTTCAAAACTTTTTGTTTTTTCCTTGAAATTAAAATAAAAATTATTTTATTAATTTACCTTCCAATGCCATAGTAGTAAGGAGAAAGTAGGAATATTTTCCAAACTTTTGCATCTCAATAAATCAACTGAAACATCCTATTAATCACTCTGGAGTAGCCCTCGCTTTCAAGATCTTGGCTCTAAGCTTTACAGCAAACTCTGCAAACTTGTCAGCCTCAGGCATAACATCCTTCACAGCCACATGAGAGGAGAACCTATGAGCCCACTCGAGCAAGCAACGAGTCCTGGCTTCAGTAAGCAGCTTCATCTCACTAAACTTCTCTATCACTTGTAAACAGACTAATAAGGACCCGAGTGCAATGTCCAGGTACCCGATTTGATCCCCACCAAAGAAAGGTTTCCCTTGGCTCAACTTTCCAAATGCTTCCTCCAACAGCACCAGCCCTTCTTTCACTTGCGCTATTGCTGCCATTTTAGCATCCTCCGATTCAGCAACCAACACTCCTCTCAAGGCAGGGAACCACTATACCACGGAAAAACAAGAAAAAAGAAACAACTATGAGAATCTTTTCAATCAAAAACGCCTAGGTGAGACATAATAAACTGTCGTCAACAACAGCAGGATCAATCATACGAAGAAATACAAACCATTTCGTCAATATAGGCAGCCCAAAATCGAGAATTGGCACGTTCATAAGGATCGGAAGGAAGAATGGAGGGGCCAGAGGACCAGACCTCATCGATGTATTGGACAATAATGAGAGACTCACAAATGGGCTTGTCACCATGTAAGAGAACTGGGACTTTCTTGTAAACAGGGTTTGATTTGAGGAGTAGCTCGCTTTTGGATTCCAATAAAATTTCCTCGATATACTCGTAGTTTACAGATTTCACGTGAAGGGCAATTCTTGGCCGCATCACAAACGGACTTGGCCATGAACCCAACACTTTCACGTCACTCACTGCCATGTTCTTTCCCTCCACACCCACAAACAAACTGCAAAGAAAATGTTTTATCAAGTGCTCACAGAAGTGCTATATATAAAGTGACCTATATGAGAGTTGGCCTGATGATCAAGAAGGTTGGCAGATTAGTTACAGCCACTTAATTAGCCGCGCAACTGTGAACACGAGCCTGTATTTACAGCCACTTAATTAGCCACGCAACTGTGAACACGAGCCTGTAGTTACAGCCACTTAATTAGCCGCTCAAGTGTGAACACGAGCTTTTTTCTTTTCTGTATTCAATCTTAGCCCTTAATGACAATAAGTAACGGAGTTAGCCAATTTTTATTGGGAGATCAAAAGTTAACAAGAATAAAAATTAAAAATTTTTAAAACTAATATATTGAATTTAACCATTAATAATTATAAGATTTATAATAGATAATAGTTTTATATAACATGTAATTAAAAAAAATAAAAAGAAAAAAACTTATAATAGTGTTCTAGCAAAGTTTTATTCGATAATAGTAATATCTTTTTTAATATAAATAACTAAATTATTTGTAAAAAACTCATCATCCATTTTCTTTCGAAGTTTTATCTTTCTTAATATAAACAACTAAAAAATAACTAAATTATTTGTAAGAAACTCAACATCCAATATTCTTATTTTATTATGTTTAAGTTTATAATACTAAATATTAAACCATAATACATAAAATATAAAGAGTTAAATATGATATACAGAATTAATAATTTCTTCTTATACTCAAGATAATTTCCTTTCAACTAAATATAGAACGTAAAGCACATTAAAAATATATACTTGAGATATTTTTTTATATAATTAAGATTAATAAAAAATAATATATTAGTAAAATTTTAAACAACAACCAATAATGCAACACTATAACTTATATTTGAGAATTACATATATAATAATTTTTTAATTTTTAAAAGTTAAAATCATTAAAAATAAAATTCACATAACAGAAAAAAAATCATGACAAGTAAGAGATATAGCCTATAAAACAAAAAAAAAGAATATGGTTGATGATTCATAGAAATTTTAAAAAAATCCATAAAAACTTAAAATATATGAACAAATAGAATATAATTGAAAAAATAAATAAATACAAATAATAAAAAAAATAAAAAAATTTAATAAAAACTTTACCCTTTTATAATTTCATAATACAAGGACAAGAAAGAAAAGAGAGAAAGATGGGTAGAGAAACTCAAAAAATTTAAAAAAATTAAGAATTTGAGTAAAATTGAATGAGACTTGTATGGTTATTTTATTATTTTTTTAATTATATTAATTATTTAATAAAAAATTATTTTAAAAAATCATTAAAAAATATATAATATATAAAAAATTTTAAAAATTTTGGGGGGACCGGACACTCCGCCCCTGATGACAATGAATAATGTTTTTCGATTTTTCTTTTAAAAAAAGAAAAGAGATGAAAATTCTAACTCTTTGAATCGACAAAATGTACAACGTATGTCATTGTAGGGGTGAGCAAAATCAATCTAGAATAATTACCCACCCAAACTAAAGACAATTTGTGTAAAACGATTCGATCTAATTGATATATTGGATCAATTGGTCCATAATATTTGGTTCAATTGGTTTTTTGGTCAGTTCTTGGTTTGAAAATTTTTGAACCAATCCATTCAAAAAATCAAACTAATTTTTATATATTTTTATATATATTAATACATATAATTTTTTTTATATATTAAGAAGAATTGATAATAAACTTAATTAATAATATATTTTAAATATATTAAGGTATTATACGTACGTATACAAATCATAATCATAGTAATTTAATGTTAGTTATATATATTTATTTATTTATAAGTCTATATTAATATGAAATTACAAGTTATATATTTTAAATGATATAAGTTATATAATATATGATAGTAAATATCTTACACATTAATATGCTATAATTATTACACCTTAGTAATGTTTCATAATATAAAATGTTATGAATATATATATATAATTGTATAAATATATTATATATACATATATTTAATTTATACATAAGCATTATTATAATTTATAATAAACTTTATTTATATGATTNTATATATATTTATTTATTTATAAATTTGTATTAATATGAATTGCAAGTTATATATTTTAAACGATATAAGTTACATGTTAATATTATAATATATGATAGTAAATATCCTACATATTAATATGTTATAATTATTACATCTTAGTAATGTTTTATAATATAAAATGTCATGAATATATATAATTGTATAAATATATTATATATACATATATTTAATTTATACATAAGTATTACTATAATTTATAATAAACTCTATTTATATGATTATACTTAATAACTTTATTCGTTATCAACTTTGATTTTATAATATATTGTTTATAATTAATTATTATTTATACAAACTTTGATATAAAACATTATAACATATAAGTTATATCATTAATTTCATATATATATATATATAACTATGGATGAAGTTTATAATTTTTCATATTATAATATGTTAAAAAAAGTGATAAAATTTTGGTTCATTGGTCTAAAATTGGACCAACTAAACCAATTCTATGTTTCATCGATTTGGTCGGTTTGATCTTTTTTTATATTTGATTGGTTTTGGTCAGTTTTTTAAAAATGATTAGTCCATTTGATCTTTAGTTATGATGGACCAAACTACCCAATCCATCCATTTGCTCACCCCTATGTCATTGAACCAAATATTAAAATACAATAACGTTTTCATATTTAACATATTGATCTATAGTGAATTCATTTATCTTAAAGGTGTTATAAGAAAATATTTTACCATCACAGATGGAGTGCTAATAACTTTTTCCAAGAGTTTTCAACTTAGTTAAAGCAATTGGGCTATTGCAATAAATTGGCCAGACTTTGAAAAGGACAGGCTGCATGGCTAATTGGGACTTTTGATCCCAGTGAGTTAAAAGGTGATGAAGAAAAATCCTGAATGTTAAATAAGTTAGTTGACACACTAGCGTGACGTGGTTTTCAATTTGTCGACAATATGGGCAGCCCCAAGTTGCAACACTATTTGGTCTACAATTCACATTTGGTGTCACAACTCGAAACTCCCATCAAGCCCATGACAACCGTCGCGACATCCCGATAGGCACTCATTACCCCGAATGCCTATTAGAACCCCGCAAGGCTTAGCATTAGCTTCCACATCTCCCCGGTGAGCGACAGTTATTAAATCTCGCATTTCAAGAAATCATAAGTCGTTTCCAATCAAAATAATAAAATATTATTTTCTGGCTCACAGGGGCATTGTCGTCATTTTTCTTTGAAAATACAGAAACTCGCCAAAAACATGGTGTAAATGCTAAATATGTTCATACATACTTAAAATCAGATAACTGAAGTATAAAATTACTTTTACAGTGACACGTGAGCCCACATCTAACCAAAATGCATCAAAAGTTGAAAACCTACAGCTTTTGCAGATTCAAGTCCAAATGAAGGTCCTTGTCAAAGTCAGCTGACTATGGAATTCCCCGAGCCAGAAATATGAGGAAAGGAGGGTGGTGAGATTATCAAATCTCAATTAGTAAACAATTACCATCAAAAGCATCTAAAGCCGAGAAGATAGAGACAATATAAAAACGTTACATCTCAATAATGTTCATAATGCAAAATTCATTTCAATCTGTACCAATGTAAAGCCCGACTTTATAAAATACTTGTCATGACATACATGTGATGGATAGCATGTTTGCATGCTAGGAGAGTCTCGAAAAATTTACAAAAGTCGGTATTGTACCTAGAGGTACAACAAAGTTGATTTAAGCCTTGAACTAGTTCAAATAGGAATTTTAAGGTGAAATTGAGAGTTTCACGGTCCAGGGATGACTCAAATTGGTAATTCGGAGTTCGAGAATTAATTCGAAGTCAAATCAAAATTTTCACTATCTAGGGGTAAAATGGTAATTTTGACACCTAAGGATAAAATTGGAATATTGGAAGAAGTTTTTGATCAAGATTGATCACATTTGACTCATTGGACTATAATTTGAGGTTGATAAGTGAAAAAAATTGTAATCCCGGTATTTTCAGAGCATAGGGGTAAAATGGTAATTTTGCCACCTCAGGGGCAAAATTGTAATTTTACACACCCGACACTTGTCCAGCACATGGATTTTATCCAATATTATCATGGATAATTGAAGGAATTTAAGTGGTGGAGAGAGAAAGCTTAATAGTTAAGAAATTAAAAATGGACCAATGGGATGGTGACATGTGTCAAGTTAATATCTATTTATTTTTTTAGCTTTAAAATCAGCAAAAATCAGCTTATTTTCTCTTCATGTGGCCAGCCATAGCAAGAAAAAAGAGAGGAAAAGAAAAACAAGAAACCTAGGTGGGAAAATTAAAGAAAAAGTGTATGATTTCAAGGAATCAAGCAATCAAAGGTAAAATTTCTTGATTTTGACTTGTGATCTACCTTTCCCATGCTTTTCTCCTTATTTTTCATGGTTAGATTTCATGTTTTCATGGTAAATTCATGGCTGCCCAAATGGGTATGGAGAGAGAATGAAGTTAGATTGATTTGATTTTAAGTTATGTTAGTGTTTTAAGTTAGTTTAGCATATTTAGAAACAAAACAACAAGAAAAGAATTCATTTTCCCCCATTACCATCATTGGCTGAATTTCCTAGGGAGAATATTGTGGCTGAATTTGATGATATTTCATGATTTTTTGGTGATATTTGATGTTTGGTGAGGCTAGAAATTAAATGGGAAATTTTGGTGCAAAAATACGAATTTTTGCTCAACATATAGACATGTGTAATTATTGACCCGGGACCGATAAATTGAACCTCATTCACATTCATTGAGGTAATTTAGATATAATTGGAGTGTAGAAAGTGAAAAGAATCGATTTGGAATTAAATTGAAGATTTTAGCCGATTAGACCGAGAATAGTGTGAATTAGGTCGAATATCGTATTTAAACGGCTATTCGGATATTTTTGCATTCCATATCATGCATTAGTAGTCTAAATTAGTTTAATTTCAATTTAATATCAATGTGGTGAATTTCTCAATTTTGTACTGTGTCAAGGTGGTGAGTCCTCTGATAAACGCAAAGAAATTGCATCCGAGGACCAGTAGACAGAATACTTCGAAAGTCTGCATTCTAGACATTGTGAGTAAACTTACTGTCATTTTAATTATCTAAGGTGGTTTTTAGATGATTTTATGAATTCTATGGAAAAATAGATTTAAAAGGTAAATTTTCATGTTTTATGAATAAAGGTGTTCCAATGAAATTAAATTATAAATTGTTTTGAAATTAATAATGATTTTGAAAAAAATAGAGTACGCGGAGACTGTTAATTGTGGCAATTTGATTGTTTAAATTGATGGCTTATGTTATATTGTTATTGTGTTGGCATAACTGGCTAGGCTATGTTTTATGAATTGTATGAATTGTTTTATTTTACCCTTGCAGGCTAGGTAGTATTTCATTAGCCCTGTCATGCTATCAAAACTTTATTATATGGTAGATTATATATTAATTAATCACTACAGTAGGGTGTTTCTGTGGACCAGCCTTTTAGAAGGGCACAATAAACCCCATTATATTCTTACCTTGAACGGAGAGGCGCGTAGGGTATCTCTTGGGGTAAAGTTTAGGGTTCACTTCACGTTAAACCACCACGTGAGGGTGAACTCAGCCAACGCCAAGAAACGGCTGTGATGTCCAACGAAAAATGTGTTTTATGTGAAATGTGAATTTTTAACAGCCTTGGCCGTCTCGGTAGGATGCCTCAGCCAAGGTGTCCTCGAGGATGGATTTATGGCACAAGCCTAGTTTTTATGAGATTCATAAGCCTCTTTACGTATTTTAAATGAAATGTAATCTAACGTTGTGACCCAGTTTACGATGATTTACTTTATTATCTCAACGTACTCAACTCTAGATGTTTATGATGATGTCTGTTTACTTATTAGGATTTTATAATCTCACCACCCTCATTTCCATCCATTTCAGGTTCAGTATAAACTATAGATAGCTAATCTCATCGAGGACTACCGTTGGATCTGCATTTTCCAAACCGTAGGTTCACAGTCCTTTTTACTTTTGTTTATTCGAGGGCCCTCTTGTTATTGTAAATTAAATTAAATATTTTGGCTTACTGTATTACAGTATGTATAAATTATTTAGCTTTTACGCTACAAAAATTATTTACGTATAACTCTAAAAATATTATTTCATAAGAAAATAGAATATTTTACTTAATATTTCTTTTATTTTCTTATTATATTCAAATAACCATAATTTCGTTTTAAATGAAGATTTTAGACTTTAAGACTCACTTTTGATTATGAATTATATGTTTCGTACTTGTATATTACTAGCCGGTTTCGAAATTTTTGGGAAAAAATTACTAAAATACCCTTGTGAGACGAAAATTATTATTTTATTTGTTTTGAGTTGGAAACAACTTAAAATCTTCTAGAACATGATTTTCGACAACGGTTACTCACGGGGGAAATGAGATACTGATATTAAGCCTTGCGGGGTCCCAGTTAGCATTCCCGAAAATGAGTGTCTATCGGGGTACCGCGGTGGTTGTCACGGGCTCGAGGGGAGTACCGGGTCATGACAACCAAATAATTTCTTTTCATCAAGATTTCTCTAGCTTATGAGTTTCTTAAACTTGGCCTCTGCCAGAATCATTCTCGCGGGTACCTTCGTCAAGGTATCCCACTGAGACCACCAAGGCTGTTAAATATCCCATACCCATAAACATGTTTTCGTATCTGACACACAGCCGTTCCTTGGCGTTGGCTGAGTCTCACTCTCAAGTGGTGGCTTGAACATGAGGTGCACTCAAATCTTACCTCAGGAGATTCTTCCTCCAACATCTCCCCCCGAAGGTAAATATATAATTGGGTTACCGTACCCCTCTCATAGGCAGTACACGAAAACCCCCACCACTGCAGTGACCATTTAATATACCACCAGACCCATAAAATTTTCAGTAGCATAATATGGCAAATAAAATTTAATCCAGTCTACCGAGACCAATCCAAAACTGTTCATATATTTCATGCCAACTCCAAAAATTTAGCCATCATGCTACCATAGTGTCATAAGCCATAATTTCAATAACATATAAAATCATAAATTCAACACTGTCTCCATATACTCAATTTTTCCAAAATAATATTTGATTTCAAAACTAGTATAAATCTCATTTTTATTAAAAAAAACATTTAAATTGGAAAACATAATATTTTATAATTTAAATTCACCATTCAATAAAAGCATCAAACAAGTATAATTACTCTAGATATTAAAAACGATAAATTGTCCACTCACAGTTCTAGGAGTCGATATACTCCTAATCCTAGTCTTCAAGCACAATCTCTGTACTTTTACAAGTGTAATTTGCTCACCACCTATCCACAATGTACAATACATAATTCACCACATTAATGCTTGACCATTATAAAATCAATTCAAGCTCGGTGTATATGTATGATATGATATGCAACTTATCCGACTACCGCTTAAATGTGGTGCTGACCTAATTCGGCCTATTACCTGATTAAATGACAATTGTGTTCGATTTGGCTCCAAATTGCTCCATTTCATTTCTAATATTTCAATTCACTAAATACAATTCCAATAATCTAAAATTCAGCCTAACAACCCTCACAATTCTTCTTGAAAATTTTGGCCATTGTGGTGCACTATCACTAAAAATTTTCCCATTCTATTTTCTCACCATAAATCATCATTTCATCAATTTTTCAACCAATTCACTTGATCACAAAATCAATTCATTACTTCTACACTTCACATAGGGTTCGACCATTGAAGGTTCATGGGGGAAAATGGATTCCTTTCATGTTGTTTTGCTTCTAAATATGCTAAACTAACTAAAAACACTAACATATCTTAAAATCAAATCAATCTAACATTTTTCTCTCTCCATACCCATTTTGACCAGTCATGAATTCATCATGAAAACATGTAATTTAACCATGAAAAATGAGGAGCAATGCTGTCACGACCCAGAACTCCTATCGGGCCCGTGACAACCGTCGCGACGTCTCAATAGACACTCGTTACCCCGAATGCCGATCGAAACTTCGCAAGGCTTAGTATCAGCTTTCGCATCTCCCCGGTGAGCGACAGTTATTAAATCTCGCATTTCAAGAAATCATAAGTCGTTTTCAAATCAAAATAATAAAATATTATTTTCTGACTCACAAGGGCATTTTCGTCATTTTTCTTCAAAAATATCGAAACCCGCCAAAAGCATGGTGTAAAAGATAAATATGTTCATACATACTTTAAAGCAGATAATTGAAGTATAAAATTACTTTTACAGTGACACATGGGCCCCCAACTGACTAAGAAGGTGTAGGGCTACGAACCCTTACTTTCTAGGACGAAACTCCGAGATTAATTCTCGTCTTAATCAACTATCAACAAACTATTCTGAGCCTGAAAAATGGATAGGAAGAGGGGTGAGATTATGATTACATAATCCCAGTGAGTAAACAGACACCATCTAAACTATCTAAAGGCAAGTAAAGGGAGACAATTAAAAATAGTTCATTTCAGCAAATTTTTCACAACACGAATATTAATTTCAACCAAATAATCAATATGGCTCGTGAATTTCTCAAAACTTGGCTCCTGCCAAAATCATTCTTGCGGGTATCTTCGTCAAGGTATCCCACTGAGACCGCCAAGGCTGTTAAAAATTCATATTTCGCATAAAACACATTTTTCGTTGAACATCACAGTCGTTCCCTGGTGTTGGTTGAGTCTCACTCTCACGTGGTGGTTAACATGAAATGCACTCAAAAAGCCCACCTCAGGAGATACCCTACACGCCTCTACGACTGAGAATATAAAGGAGTTTACCGTGCCCCTCTAATAAGCTGGTCCACAGAACCCCTACCACTGCAGTAGCTAATCTTTAATCCACCAATTGATCAAATCTTAATGGCATAGCATAGCAATTACATTACTAACCAATTTATCAAGGCAAAACAGATAGTTCATATTTTTCAACACAGGTATAAATTCAGCCAATCATGCCAATTTATCACAAGCCATTTAATTCAAATCATAATTTACAATAAATCACATGGTCTCCAATTACTCAAATTTTCAAAGCCATCATTCAATTTCAAGACAATTTTATGAAATTATTTTATAAAATCACAATTTCTCCTAAAACATAGCAATTTACCATTTAAACCCATTTTCTACAAAATCACACAATTGTATAAAACTACTCTAGATAATTAAGACGATAATAAGTTCACTCACAGTATTTGGAGTAGAAATGCTCCTATTTTCAGTCCGCAAGTACAGTCCTTTACCCGTATCCAATGGCTCACCACCGAGCCATAATCCATGACACATATTCCAATTAAATTGTATCAACAGTCATAAGCTATTTTAGGCTCGATATATATATGCATGATATGAAATGAAAAATACACAGGTAGCCATCTACACCCGGTATTGGCCTAAGTCGATTTTTCATCCGATAAATTGGCCAATGCATCCAATTTCACTCCAACTTGCTCCATTTCTTTTCTAATCCCTCAATTCACCAAGCACAACTAATTAACACACAATTAGGCAAATTTATCTTCACTTTTCTTCTTGGAACTTTCGGCCATTGTGGTGCACTATCACTAAAAATTTTCCCATTCCATTTTCTCACCATAAATCATCATTTCATCAAATTTTCAACTAATTCACTTGATCACAAAATTAATTCATTACTTCTACACTTCATATAGGGTTTGGCCATTGAAGGTTCATGGGGAAAATGGATTCTTTTCTTGTTGTTTTATTTCTAAACATGTTTAACTAACTCTAAACACCAACATAACTCAAAATCAAACAATTCCAACATCTTTCTCTCTCCATACCCATTTTGACCAGCCATGATTTCATCATGAAAACATGTAATTTAACCATGGAAATTAAGGGAAAATGCATGGGTAAGGTAAATCACTAGCAAAATCAAAGAAATTTTACCTTTGCTTGATCAAATCCTTGAATTCCAACACTTTCTCTTTGATTTTTCCCACCTAGGGTTTGTTCTTCCTTGGTTTCTCATCTCTTCTGGTTTGGCTGATCACTATGGGAGAAATGGGCTGATTTTTTACCTTTTTATAAAGAAATAATAATATAGTAAAAACATGACACATGGCATTTCCTTATTGGTTCAAATTTTAAATATTTGACTTTTAATTCTTTAATTCTCCACCACACATTTCTCATGTTTATCCATTTCCATGATGAATAAAATCCCTTGGTCTGGAGAAATGTCGGGGTGAAAATTTACCGATTTGCCCCCGGGGTGGCAAAATTACCATTTCGTCCCTATACTCCAAATTATACCGAAATTAAAATTTTTCACTTCTAAAACTCAAATCATACTCCAATAAGTCAAATGGGGCCAAAAAATCTTTTTTAAAAATTTCCATTTTTGTCCCCAAGTAGCAAATGATCATTTTGCCCCTAGATAGTGAAAATTCTGATTTCACTCCAAATTGATCATTGAACTCTGAATTACCATTTTGAGTCATCCCTGAACTGTGAAACTCTTAATTTCACCTTAAAATTCCTATTTGAATTAGTTCGAGGCTTAATCGACTTAATGGTAACATTAGGGGCAATATCGTCTTTTAACGATTTCTCAAACTTCCTAAATATGCAAACATTCTATTGAGCATGTAAATGACGTCATAATTATTTTATAGAACAGGATTTGACAAATGCTTAAGGAAAATAGACTTCAAGTTGAAATTGAAAAATCTTACCTTTTTCACTTATTTTCCCTGATTTTTCACACTTTTTCTCTTCAAATTCCCCACCTAGGGTTTGTTCTCTTCCTTTTTCCCTTTGTTCTTGGTGTCGCCGAATATTTGGAGAGAAATGAGGGGTTTATAGGCTGATTTTTATAGAAATAATAAAATATCCTTGCTTGACACATGTCACATGCTTATTAGTCCATTTTTCTTTTTATACTTTAATAATTATGCTTCCAATCTCCACCACATGATTAGTCAAAGGTCAAAATGAGGATAAGGGAAGACCATGTGCTGGACAAGTGTCTTGGTGGTGGAAAATTACAATTTTGCCCTTAAGGTGGCAAAATTACCATTTTACCCCTATGCTCCGAAAAATATCGGGATTTCAATTTTTCACTTCTCAACCTCAAATCATACTCCAATAAGTCAAATATGATTAAAATATTTCAAAAAAATTCCCATTTTGTCCTCGAGTGGCAAAATTACCATTTTACCCCTAGATAGTGAAATTTTCTATTTGACTCCAAATTAATCCTCAAACTCCGAATCACCATTCTAAGTCATTCTGAGACTTTAAAATTTTTAATTTCACCCTAAAATCTCTATTTGATCTAGTTCGAAGCTTAAATTAACTTTATTGTACCTCTAGGTACAATACCGACTTTTATTGATTTTTCGTGGCTCTCCTAGTATGTAAACATTCAGTCAATCACATGCATGTCATGACAAGTATTTTATAGAGTCAGGCTTGACATCTTCTCCCCCACTTGGATCAACCATATGATCCTTCTTCATGACTAATTTCGACATTCGACTAAATATTAATATTTTAATATTATTTTATTAATAAAATATTATTTTATTTTAAAAATTTTATCTTGTCTCTTTGGTTCTCAAAATACCTTATTATGCCTCAATTCACATTCGACAAGATTTATTTGTCACCATATCAAAGTATGGGGCATTTCATTTGGCTAAGAAAGATGAAAAGGTTCAAGCCTATAGACTTCTTTTACAGTGACAATTAATGGAAACTAGGATTGACAACAATTCTTCCATTCACCCATGGCTGCTTACACTTCATTTCCTCAAAGATATTGGATTCAAGTAAGTTTCAACATCACCACTGCTCTAGTTTGGGGTTAAAACAACCCATTTGTAACTAAATTTTTACTATCAAAAATTAAAATTCTTTCACACCAAGTGTGTCTTTGACATAAATACCAAACTTTTGTCAGTTTGACTTCTTTTTAATGTTTAGTGGAGACTTTGATATAATTTGATAGAAGACGATGGCATTTCTTGATCTTCAAGTCAATAATTTTTTTTAATTATTTGCAAGATGAAAATAGGTTTTATTGATTTCTTTTATTGATTTTAGTAGGGGTGAGTAAAACCAATTCAGACCAATTACCTATCCAAATTAAATGCGATTTAAGTAAAACAGTTTGGTCTAATTAGTCCATTGGATCAATTGGTCCACAATATTTGGTTCAATTAGTTTTTTGGTCGGTTCTTGATTTAAAAATTTTTGGACCAATCCACCCAAAAAACCAAACTAATTTTTTATATATTTATATATATATGCAATATTTTTTTATATATTAAGAAGAATTGATAGTAAACTTAATTAATAATATATTTAAAATATATTAAGATATTATACGTATGTATACAAATCATAAGTATAGTAATTTAATATTAGTTATATATATTTATTTATTTATAAATTTGTATTAATATGAATTGCAAGTTATATATTTTAAACGATATAAGTTACATGTTAATATTATAATATATGATAGTAAATATCCTACATATTAATATGTTATAATTATTACATCTTAGTAATGTTTTATAATATAAAATGTCATGAATATATATAATTGTATAAATATATTATATATACATATATTTAATTTATACATAAGTATTACTATAATTTATAATAAACTCTATTTATATGATTATACTTAATAACTTTATTCGTTATCAACTTTGATTTTATAACATATTGTTTATAATTAGTTATTATTTATACAAACTTTGATATAAAACATTATAACACATAAGTTATGTCATTAATTTTATCTATATATATATAATAAAGTCATCTATTATATATATATATATATATATATATTTAATTTATAAATTAACATTATATAACTTATAATAAACTTAATTTATATGATTATATAAAAGATTTTAACATATGATTTGTATCATTAATTATATATATATATTATAAAGTAATATATTATATATACATAAGTATTACTATAACTTATAATAAACTTTATTTATATGATTACACTTAATAAGTTTGTTAGCTATCATCTTAGATTTTATAACATATTGTTTATAATTAATTATTATTTATACAAACTTTGATATAAAACATTATAACATATAAGTTATATCATTAATTTCATATATATATAATTATGAATGAAGTTTTTAAGTTTTAATATTATAATATGTAAAAAGAAGTGATAAAATTTTGATCCATTGGTCGAAAATCAGACCAACCAAACCAATTTTATGTTTGGTCGATTGGGTCTTCTTTTATATTTAGTTGATTTTAATTAGTTTTTTAAAAATGATTAGTTCATTTGGTCCTTAGATATGGTGGACCAAACCACCCAATCCACCCATTTGCTCACCCCTAAATTTTAAGATCACATTTTTTATTTAAAAAAAAAAAACACAAAAGAAAAACAGCATTGCGTCATCAAGAATGTCTTCCGCTATGACAATATAAGATTGTACAAGTAGAACTAGCAAAGTCAAATTGTTGAAAATTGGAAGTCATCAGGCAGTTGCTGACCAATCTTTATATATATTATTATGCACTTGATAAATAATGTGATGCTCTTCCAATCAGGGATCGCCTTCAACAAAGCACCCTTTCGTTTTTTCTTTATTTTCTTATGATAGATTTGAACTCAAATTATGTGTTTCTTAAGACTAGAATTTCAAACTTTTAATGAGTCTCACTTATTTTTCAATTACTTATCTAAATCTTCTAACAATTTTATTTACATGAGGACAAGGTTATCGATATTTACAGTTTTCAATATTAAAATGTTTTTTCTATAAAATATTAATTCAATGGTAAAAGTTTGTTATTTTTATAACAATGATAAATAGGATGAGGAAAAATTAAAAATGGTGCTGCCAGAGAGCTTGATAGATGATATTCTACAAATTCCTATTGACAATACTATTGATGACTTTGCTTATTGAGTACCTACTCTAAACTGAGTTTTTTCTACAAAAAGTGCTTGGAACATAATTCGACACTAGCAACCTAGCCACCCACCGAGTAAGTGTATATAGCACAAAAGCATTCCCCTTACTATTTCTTTCTTTTTATGGCAGATGATACATAATTAGATTCCGATGGAGTTGCAAATCAAAACCAAAGGCATTCAATTAGCCTATAAATGTTTATGTTGTAATTCAAAAGAATTACTCATACATGTGTTGTGGGATAACTTAGTAGCTAAATAGGTTTGGATTTATTTTGCAAAATTCTTTCACATCTATGTTGTTGCTCCTCAAAATATTTTGCAGATTGTCTTAGCATGGGCCTATTCTGGTGACTGTAAAGGAAGGTCATATGCGCATTCTATTGCCTTTGTTCATATGTTGGCTCTTCTGGGTAGAGCAAAATGATGCAAAACACAGAGCCATGGGAATGTATTCTAACAAAGTTGTGTAGCACATTAGGAAACTCTTATGACAGCTATTACAGGGCCAACTTTTGGTAAAATGGCAATGGAAAGGGGATGTTCAAATCGCTCGTCTATGGGGAATAAATTTTGCAAATGAACAACCATTACCTCCCAAAATTATTGTTTGGCATAAACCATTGATTAGTGAATTTAAACTAAATGTTGATGGTAGCTCCAAAGATAACTATCAGAATGTTGTCGGATGAGGGGTTCTGAGAGACCATACAAGTGCACTTATCTTTGGCTTTTTTGAAAATCTGGGTCTTAATAATTCACTGAAAGTAGAATTACTGATTCTATATAGACACCTTATTTTATGCCAATAGTATGATATATAGAATGTTTAGATTGAGATGGATGCTTTGGTAGTAGTGCAAATGATCAAAACAGGTAGTACAAGGTCACATGACATTCGATATCTTCTTGCTTCTATTAGAAAATGTTGGGTGAGGGCTGATCATGCATCATATACAAATAAAACGCAGTGAAAATAAATTTAAAAATTAAATTGACACCTCACCTTCCTAGGATCTCTTTAATGCCAAATCGAGTACATAATTAAATTAAAATAAAAGTATATGATCATATCACTTTACCTAAATAACAAAGGTTGATGAATCCTTTGTTAAACCACCAAATCAGCCTTCAAAAAGCTCAACCACCTCAGCCCGGTTATTGTAAACCAAAGCTGTCCAAGGAATCCTTGTGCAGCCTCTAACGGTGATCCACACCAATGAATGAGAAAATCCTTCTTTAAGGATTGGGAGTGCTATGCCTTGACAATGTGCTAGCAAAGATGAGTTTCATAAACTCATAATCCACACAAAATTGTGGGGCTGAACACACAAAAAAATGAATTAAAAAATATTTTTTTTCTTCACACAAGGAATGGCAAGACAAAAGAATTTCTAATGTGCCGTTCACTCCCCTTTTTTTTTCAGCCGTTTTCCACTCTTTTTGTTTGGAGGCTATAGCAAGGTATTTATACCTTGGATTAATTTTAAACCCTAATTACAAAACTATTTTGTAATTGCCAATTAATCCAATAATTTGAATAAACAATTTAATTAAGTCATTTAGAAGCTCAATTAACTTAATTGTTTAATTTAATCAATTAGGCCTAATAACTTAATCAAATAATTTAATTAATTAAGCCCAACAATTTAATTAAACAATTTTAATCAACTAGGCCCAATGACTTAATTAAACAAATTTAATCAATTAGGCCCAATAACTTAATTGTTTAATTTAATTAATTAGGCCCAATGACTTAATTAAACAATTTAATTAATTAGATCCAATTATTTAATTAAACAATTTAGTTAATTAGGAACAACTTAATTTAACAATTTTAATCAAGTACTTGAAAAGCTCATAACTTTTAATTTGATTAAATCCAACTTAATCACCTCTCCCATTTTATTTTCAACATTCATTTTAGATGTGTGACCCATTAGGCTTCTAACATGTTGGAAATGAACTCAACATATAATTCTTAAGTTAAACTTAGAATTAGATAAATTTAAACTACTTTAAATTTATCATTAATCAAGTTAACTACCTAGAGTTCATAGACCAAGATTGGGATCTAGTAATCCATCATGGCCGCCCAAATGTTAGAAAAGTCAAGATGGTTTGACTTAACCTTTCAGTGATCAGCCTTTCAGTGTAATTCATTCCCTCATCATATATCCTGGAGATGATAAGAGCATGGTGCAATGTCTACTCTTATTGATCTCCATATTCGTTCTTAAAGTTTGATCATCAGCTTTATAAAGACTTATGAAACTTTTTTCATAATCTTTAAGTCGCCTTGGCCAAAGACTTCAATAAGTTGATATCAACCAAGAACAGTTAGGATATGTCCCCTGCATCACTTGGGGTGATGATTCCTATCTTGACCACTCATTTGCCTTCACATGCTTCATACTATACCCAAAAGCATCCTGTTTAGGCATCCTTGGTTAGGCACCCATAGGGATGAAATCAAAGCATAGCACTCCACACATAAGACAATTTGGTGTCTCAAGTCTAGGGAGTATTTACACAACTGACACATGAGAAGTATTGCATAGACACTTGAGTGAAATACCAAATGCACTTCTCATTGGGGGTCATGTTCAGTGAACTTGCTCTCCTAGGCAAGCACCTACATTCTAGTTCCAAGTATCTCTATACTTCAACCTATGAGATCGGTTGCTTACTTCTCAAGTAAGGAACATAGAATGTACTAGTCTCTAAGTATCATTGATGTTCAGTCTCAATGATACATTGATCAGGAACATTTTGAGGTTACGCTTTGATGCATAAGGATCTCATAACTGCAACCCATTACAGTTCCCTTGCAAGACATATTAATCTCATGGACTTCAGCCAATTAGACTTATAACTTGTTATAATTGATGTTTTATTGATGAAGGAGAACCTTTAATCATTCAACATGAATAACGTTGTTGCATGATTAGAATCTAGCCTTAACTAATCCCAATTGGCTGCAAGGCTCATCCCAACATCTCCCACTAGCACAAAGTCAATTGCTACCTCATCGTATATGAATTCAAATCCATCTAGCAATCGTGTCTCCATGTAGACTTGCTTGTGCCCTTCAATGTGGTTAATTGTTGTTATCTATCTTCGAAATGTTTATGCATCATATCATGTCATATTACTATATCTAAATCCAATGAGACCCAAGTTCTACTATTATGGCTCCATTGTTACATTAACAATGTTTAGAACCTTTTATTAGTTCCATGAACTAACGATCTAAATATCTTCCTATTTGAGCCCTTTATAATAGGATGTATATGACTTAATTTATATACATGTATAATCCCTTTTGCTCTTTGGGACCATTCCAACTAGACTATGTTGCATGCATCATATGCATGTCACTCTATGTTATGCCATCTGGTCCTTTTAAACTTTTATTATCATTGGGCTCCCACTAAATCCAAGATCCTTTGTGAGAGTAATATTCAAACTCTTTTTTTAATATTCCATTATATATATACATCTCAACGTATGCTTGGAATCATATTGGTTTGGAATATCACAATGGGCTTTTATGTTGGAGAGATATGGACCAAATCATATTGCAATATGAAGTTGCTTTCTTTCTTGAACATTCATCTCTATGTTTTGCTTTTAAGAAAGTTCCATTTTATATGAATCAATAGTCAACCTTTTGATTAATTGAACATAATTCATAATTGATCAAATATCAATGCAAGGATAAACATGAAGCATGGATAATTAAATATGACATAATTATTCCAAATAATTATTCAAACTTGAAACATATAAGCTTCCACATCCAAATGCTAAAGACAAATGTTGCACCAGCCATTCCCATGGCAATCACATAATTAATGTTTCAAAAACATCCAAATAAATTATCCAACATGTCAAGATAAATAGGAGTGTAACCATCCAATGTAGCATTTAATGCTTTAGGTAGTCCATCCATGTGGTCACCTCCTCAGCCAAGATCCTACTCATCTTTATCTTTGGTCCCTGCAATATGTCAAACATATGAGAACCAACTTTGAGGTATCATATACCTTTAATATATAAAGTAGAATTATTTAGCAAATGGTACCTGAATCAGAAACTTCAATAAGCTTCTTTTTCTTGCTCACAATAACTAGGTACTCCTTGCAGTTCCTCCTCCAATGCCCAAGTTTGCCACAATGATGGCAAATGTCCTTCTCTTTGTCCTTTTTGACACCTCACTTAGGCTTTCAAGGCCTTCTCATTTTGGGATTTTACTTTCTTCCCTTTTTGGGCTTTCTTCTTCTGTTACTTCGTATGAGCGTTGGAAAAAGAAACAAGAAGCAATGATCCCTTATCTTTCCTGATGGACCTCTTTGCTGTGTCTAGCATATTCAGAAGTTTGGGAAAAGTGGCTTCTAATCAATTCATATGGAAGTTCAACACGAACTGATTAAACCTGTCAAGAAGAGATTGTAGAACTAAGTCTATACTTAGCTCATGATCCATTGCTAATCCCAATTGTCCAAGTCTCTCGATGAGTCCAATCATCTTCAGCACATGGGGTCTAACAGAACTGCCTTTTGCCATCTTGCATCGGAATAGTTCTGTAGAGATCTCATATCTCTCAGTGCGCCCCTCCTTATCGAACAGTTCTCTAAGGTGAAGAATCATGGATTGGACATCCATATGTTCATGCTGCTTTTGGAGCTCAGGGGTCATATTGGCTAGCATCACGCATGCTGCTTGATCATTGTCATCTTATAGAATCTTTATACTAGCAATCACATAATTAATTTTTCAAAAACATCCAATTGGCTACAGGCCTCATCCTAACAAAAAATGCTTACATAAATTTTCTTATAGAATCTCCCATATTCATTGAGAAGATGACCAAGTTGTAAATTATTTGTCGAACCATGGATATTCTCATCTAAACTTACAGGTATTCGCTTAGCCTCAAGCAAAGTTGCGTGGCATCTTTAGATTAGATAAGCTTAATTTGCTTTATATTAGATTTAAATAAATGTAAAGAAGTAGTACTCCTCACTTTTACTTTTTATGAAATTATTTTAGATCTGTGTACTTAAGTAAATTACTTATCTTATGTACTTGAAATAATTGTAAAGATAGTAATTCATGTACTAAAAATTCTCTCTTTTTGCTCATATAATTTTGGAAGTACAGTTTTGGTCTCTCTCTTGTATCCTTTTATTTTTAATTATTAATAAAACTTTTATAAAGTAGTTGAGAGCCTTGCGAGAACTTCCAAAATAAAAAAAAAATTAAATGTTTTTTCTTAATTAAAGTAAAATATTGATTAAATTTGTTTAAAGATCTAGATTTCATAGATGGTAAATGAGTTTGGTATATATACTTAAAACTATTTTTTTATACATGATATTTGTTCTCTCATTTATTGCAAAGGGAACAATTGATCCAAAGTAATAAAAGACAAAAGGAGAAATGTTTGTTTATATTTCCATTACAACATCACCAAGCAGTAGCAGGGGAATCAAACCCGAGTCTGTACCGTGGTAGGGTACTATTCTACCGCTGTACTACTGGTGCTCTCCAACCGTTGCTCAACTTAATCATTTTCAGACGCATTTACAAGCCCTTTTTTCCTTCCACAATGCTTGGTTGGATAAGCAAATATTAAGTGCTAGAGGTTAAGCAATTGGGTGATTTGGACCGTCACATTTAAAGATCAAATAGATTAAATATTTTTTAAAAATTGATTAAAATTGATTAAATATAAAAAAAGATTAAACTTACCAATCATCGAATTAATTCAATTGGTTTAATTTTGGACCAATGAATCAAAATTTTATCATTTTTTTATAAATTACAATATTAAAACTTAAAAACTTCATCCATAATTATAAAATATACAAATAATCTAAACATAAAAAAACAAAATATTTGTTCCTTCATTTACATAATTATATCTTTTTATATAAACCATCAAATTAACATTCAAACTTCAATATAATAAAAAGTTAAAGATAATAAAATTAACATCCACAAAACAAAACTATCTAACACAAGACCATTAACTTTTGCAAATTATCAACTCGAATCTCTTCCATGGCTTGGCTATTCACATTCACTCACATAGGCTATCCAATAATTGAAAGAAAATAAAAAATATAATTAGTATAAATTTTTTTTAATAACAAAGTAAAAGAAGATTAAAAATAAAAAATAATGTACAAAAATCATAAAATTTAACACTTACCTCAATTGAAGTGTGAAGAAAGCATTTCTAACCTCTTCACTTATTAATCGTCAACAATGGGAATGAAATACACAATCTCAATCTTTGACATCTTTAAAATACATAAACAAAAAATAATTAAAAGAAATAAAAATTGAAAAAAATAAAAATGAAGTGAAAATGTTAAATGTATATTATATTTTATATAAATTTAAAAATAATATATATATAATTAGTTTAGTTTTTGGTTCGGTTTGGTGTAAAAATTTTAAAATTGAGAACCAACAAATAAATTAATTAGATCAAACATTTTGGACCATTTGACTTAATAAATCAATTAGATCAAATTATTTTTCTCAAATCGCATTCGATTTGGATGAATACTTAATCTGGTCTAATTTTGCTCATCTCTATTAATTAGCTGCATATCCAAACTTGTTAAGTACTATTTTATATATTCTATATATTCAACATTATACATTATGCTCTTTCCTTTTTAAGATCCCTCCGCCTATTGAGAACTAAAATTTTGGAACCAACTTACATTTCGAGAATTATTACGCGATTCGTGCATTAAATTCACTGTTGAATCAATCAGTCAGTTATATAATCGAACTTTCATTTTCCTTACTTTCCGTACGTCTTCTTTAACAATAAAATATTAAGCAATGAACAATGTAGACTCATAGTTAAAGATTTCCAATTGCGCAGGGATGATTGAAGCCATGATTCATCAACGTCTCCCCCACCTGTGTTTGTCTTGTTAATTCATATCCTCAATTCTTTTTCTTCTCTCTCCTTTTTCTCATTTTTGTATAAGAGTGTGCAAAAATTCAATTAAAGCCTAATTAATTGATAAAATTTGATTAATTGAATAGGTCGTTTAATACAGTTAAGTTGATTCAGCTCGATTCAAGTATGAAAATTTCTTTTCAATTATTCGAATTAATCGAACTTAAAATTACTGATAAAAAATGCAATCCGTGGGGAATTGAATCCACGCCACCTTGTTAATTATCAAGTACTTTATCAATTTTTTCTTTTTGGAGAGATAAGTACTTCATCAACTAAGTTAAGATAATTTGTTTTGCTTAAGATATTCTTCTTATAATTATAATTAACCCTTAGTTACATATTGAAATATTTGAATCAAACTAAGCATTATTGTTTAGTATTTGGTGGAGAAGATTTAATCGTAAGAAGCTATACGAATTCAAATTTTTAATTAAATATGGATGATAGAAAAGTAACATCTGAGTTTGTTTTCACTTTAGGTAATTAAATAAGTTAGAGACGTTGCAAATAAGATACTATTGTGGATTCCACTACTGATGCAAAGTATGTCGCTGCAAGTGAAATTATGAAAGAAGCTGTATGATTCAAAATTTTGTACTAGACTGTGGAGTTGTTCTCTTGATAAATTCTCTCATTACTCTTTATTGTAATAATAGTGAAGCAATAGCACATATTGTGAAGCCAAGAGCTCACTAGAAAACAAAGCACATAGAGCATAAAGTCCACTTGATTCATGATATTATACATGTAGTAAAGATTGCTTCAGCCGAAAATGTGACAATCTAATTTGACTAAACCTTTTGTCTTAAAAGTGTTTAAGAAGCACATGAAATATGCGTATGTTTAGTTTTAACAGCAAATAGGAGATAGTTATACATATGTCTTAAAAAACTAATTTTATTATTTATTTATTAGATAAATAAATTGTTACATTAATTATTATTTTACATATATATTATATTTTAATGGATATTTTATTCATTTATGGCATATGATATGATCATAAAATATTTGGTGATATTGTGCAAAAAACTATGCTAGTAGTTGATGAACTATTAAGCATGGCTGTAGGTTTCAGTTTGTCGTAACGTGCGGGTCCAGGAATCCGTCCGTCAGACGCGGGCGAAAATTAAATTGTTTAGGAGTCGCCACCAATCTTTTTTATCTATGTGTGATTGGTCACCTATTAACCCGATTCTAATCGACGAAGTTCTAAATTAAGTTTAGATTCGTCGATAGAACGAGAACTGATCCACATTTTTCAGAGATAGGTTCGGGAGTGCGGTTACGCACGGAAAAGGGTTAGCACCTCCGTAACGTCCGTTTCGCGAACGGTACCATTTAATCTTAAGTTATCTTATTGTAGCCTACTTTTGATTTAATCCCTGCTTATTAACTAATTTTTTATTAAATTGGCTTATTGAGTTTTTCTATTTTATTTGGTTTTACGTATGCACATGATGCAAGCGTAAAATGATGTCATGACTTGTTCATTTTAAATAATGGGGTCAGTAATCTTTTATTGAAAAATTATTCGAAGACTATCCCAACGCTTTGGTGAAGTCTCGAAATTTTTCTCACCTAAAGATATCTCCGGAAGAACTCGTCTCTACAAGCTCTTCGGGGAAATTCCATCATCGGAACTTTCACACCATTTGCAAGATAAATGTGGCATGCTATGACAGGATAAAATGATGATACCTATATGATCGCGTTTATTGATTTAGTTAGTTAAAATTCATGTGATAATGTATTTAATAGTTCAAGATGATTTATTGCCTTGTTTACATGTTTATTATTAAAATTTTTTCTTTAATGCATGTTATTTGCTATTTTATTATTTTTTATCTTTTTATTATTTATTTATTATTTTTATTTATTATTTCGTTTTATATTTTTTTAAAACAATTATTTGAATTAATGGGTATTAGAGTATAGAGTTCGGATTTATCTTGACGTTTCAGTGAAAATCCGTTTCGATCTCCAAATTTAAGTGACCTACCTAAAAGTGGCAACTCTTTACCCATTTTAAGTGAAATTACTCAAAAATGTATATTTTATTATTTACTTATTATTTCTATTTCTTTTTATTATTATATTTTTTTATTTCTTTATTCTTCTTCATAATTTATTTTTACTTTTTATAATTTTTATATTTGTATTATGATTTTTTAATATTATCATTTATTTATTTTTTTATTTTTATTATTTTTATCTTCTAATACTAAAATCAACATAAAAAAATTTTAAAATTTTTTTATAACTTTTTTTAAAATAATTAACATTAAATCAACAATACATTTTATCTACACAAAATGAACTAGATCCAAAATCAACTAAAATGGTCCACAAATAAAAGGAAAGGGTTTTACCTTACTGGGCTAGATTGGCCCAATTTTCACAAGCCCACAGAAGACCCAAGCTTGCCACTCAAATCCTGTTTTGCAAGCCCACCGGACCTTTGACCCAAAACCTTTTCCTTCTTTTTTTTCTTTTCTTTCTTTCTTTTCCTTTTTCTTTCTTCTTCTCTCCCAGCCGCTCCTTCTTTCTTTTTCTTTTTTCTTTTTTTTCTTCTCTTTCTCTCCTTTCCTTTCTCTCTCCCCGCTAGCTTCTTCTTTCTTTCTCCTTCTCTTTCTCTCCTTTCTCCTTGCTAGCGTCGCACCCTTCTCCTCTTCTTTCGCTACCAGCACCGCTTCTCTTTTTCCTTCCTCTCTCTTCCTCCTTCCCTTTTCCTCTCTTCTTCTCCGCCGATCCTCTCTCTTTCTCCCTCACCCTTTTTGTTTCTTTTGTATTTATTTTTTTGATTTTTTTGTTGTTTGATTGTGGTTGTTTCTGGTTGGTAGACTAAGTTTTTTTTGGTTTTTTGATGTTACTAGATTTTTTTTGAGTTCCTAGGGATTCTGGTTTTTTTTTTAGACTGGCTCCCTATTTTTTTGAATCGTTTTTTTTCTTCCTTTTTGGTTTCTGGTTCTTGCTCTTTGATTTTGGCTTCCCCTTTTCGTTTTGCAGGTTCCATCTTTAAAAGCTGGGTTGTCCAAAAATTTGGACAACCCGGCAATGGGGTTTGGGCACCAAGGAGTTGGTAGCCAGAGCCCCATCATTCATGGTGGTTGGGGGAAGGAATGGCTGGGCGTACCATTCCTCTTTTTTTTTTATTATATATATTATTTTATTTTATTTTATATTTTATTTTATTTTTTATTTTTTGAGGTGTCCACACAGTTATGTGTTTATTAAAATTGTTCTAGATTATAAATGTGATAAAATATTTAAAATCTACACTTGTTATGTCTCTATCAAAAAATATAATATTTTAACTTTACCATAGAAATAGTGACATTAAAGGAAACAAGTAACTGTTACGTATGAAATACATACATCGAATATGATTTAAGTAAAGAGCACCACATAAGCTTATCACTATCAATAATTAAAAGAGTTCTAGTACAATTTATTAATTATCATTAGACTTGATATGTCAATATATTTTATTTAGTATTTATATAACTTTGATGCTATCTAAAGGTGATATTGAATTCAAAAGCTATATCCCGGTACGTTGCATTATGTACATATTAAATTAAATTATATTGCATGCTCAATAAAAGATTCACACATTCTTTATTGAGAAAAGATATTTAAATTATTTTCATAAGATTGTTGAACTTAAAAAGTTCAATCGATGTGTTTTCTAAAATTATTTTAGAATTATATTATTTATATTAATATTACATATATTTTTGAAAAAAAAATTTGAAGTCTAACAAGAATGAAAATCATAATTTGATACTACATGAGTTGGATGTGATAGTAGAAATTAGTTATCCATAAAATTCATGAGAGAAATGCCTATTAGTAAAAATAATAATTAAAGGGACATGATAAGTAAGTTATCACAATTAATTAGTAAATAAACTTTCTTAATTAATTTAAGAAACTAAAATATTATAAGTAAAATATTAATTATGAAATGACATGAACTTGAGCATATAACTGTAAAGAGATCCCTAAAGTTCACATTCATATTTTTCTTTTGTATATGTCCTATATAAACAAGCAAAGAGTTGCTACTTAAATGACCATCAAAATTAATTAACAATAAATTTTAAAATTCTAAAAATAAGAGCAAAATACTTGAATTGTTGTTAAGTATTTTTATGTTTTATCTTCCACCTATAATTTTTCTTATGATAAATCCTTAACGTTTATCTTAAATAAGAATTATTGTTATTGAATCAAAAATTAAACTCCGCATCATGTTAAAAGAATTACCTATGAAACCATATAAAAACTGCAAGTTTCAAAATATATATTAGAACAACCCAACATTTTTGTGCAAAAGGAGCTTTTTTATATAAAAAAAGTATATAAATATTTTAAATGAAAATTTTGAAAAAGTTAAACATTGTATAAAATTTTGAAACATAAATAAAATTACTTATCAAAAGTATCATTTTCCTTAATATGAGTGTTTGACTCTGAGTCTGTTTGGTCTAGCTTTTTGCTAACTTAAAAGTTATTATAAAGCTCTTATGAAAAATAATAGCTTTTAAAATTAAGCTAAATTTGTTTGGTAAATTTTTTTTATAAGTTATAATTTTTGTTAAAATTATCATAGAAAGTATTTCTTTTTTTTTAGAGGGTAATATTGTAATTATTTTTAACAAATGAAGATATTTTTGGAACAAAAATAAAATTTTTTTGTATTTTTAAAAGAAGAGAAAAAAAAAACTCTTCCTTAGAGCTTTTTTTTAAGCTCTTTTTTTAAAAATTTTATTCTAAAAAAAATATATTTTTTTTAAGAACTTCTCAAAATATTATGTTTGGTCTAACTTTTACTTTTAAGATGTAGATAAACTAAAAAAAAGCTAAGCCAAACATGCACTAAAAATAAGAACTTTTCTTACTTTTTCTTCTTTGCAACCATTTTACTTGTACTCTTCGGATTTTTAATTTTTCATGAAATATTTTTTTCAATAAAAGAAAAAGAATATATTCCTTACACAACTTTGAAAAGGAGAAGAGCAATTCTTCCTTATAACCTGAGGTAGGGTGCAATGGGCTTGAACTTCTAACATTATTCTAACATCATTGTTCACAAAAAATAAAATGAATTGACTATAATAATAAAGAACATGACAATAAAAACAACAAACTGATGCACTCGAACATTTGACTCATCGATTAATGTATAATCTCTTATAAAAAAAACAGAATTTGAATCGCCCTTCCCCTAAATAAAAAAAAAAAACCAACAAACTGATGCACATTCCACAGTTTCAAAGGTATGGGCTTCTTCAATGAAAAGGGTAGAAGGATTTTATGTAAAGGTAAATCTGTAAACTCCATGCGCCACATAAATCGGCCTTATTTTCTGTCCTGCGGAAAGAGTTTGGAGAGTCAGGGCAGAATACACTCATCTCTCCACTTGTCATTCTCCTCTATTTTCTGCTCTACCAAGCACACCAGAGTTCATTTTCATCTCTCCACTTTTGCACCCACACCTATCCACCCAAAATTCACGAGGTTAGATGCACTTTTCCCAGATTCCCAGTGTATGGCTGCATGCTTCTTTTTATCCATTTGCAAGATAAACTTAAAACTTCAATTCTGGTTGGGTTACAATTGCATGTCACCTAGGCCTGACCAAACTCCCAAGTCGAGAGCTTAAGAGTTTTAACCAAAGCCTAACTTAACAACTTATCCCTCTAACCAATCTTTGTAGTCGCTAGATACAATTAAGAAAATCATATCATTGCCATGATGTTCATAATAGATCCACCGTATTTTCAATGCATGATATGTCTAACAATTGAAGTATCCATTCAAGCCAACAGAATCTGAAAAGGAAACATTACCATGTATGAAAAAATTCAGTCAGAATTTTCATGGGATTGCTAAGCCAACCAAAACTGCCACCTTCATTCATGATTGGCTCAGCACAAACAAAATCCGGCTACTTGTTTTCATTATTCTCCTTACTTACAAGACAGTTCTCTATCACCTCATCACAAAGTTCAAGAGTGGTTTCCATGTCCCCTTCTTCGTAATTTATATCAACAAAAAAACTGTATATTTCTTCATCTGCAGGCAGCCCTTCTCTTCTCATCTCATCAAAGATTTCTCTTGCCTCAGAAAATTTTTTCCTCTTAAGAAAACCTTTAATCAGAACATTATATGAGCTAGCTGTTAGATTAAATCCCTTCCCAATCATTTCTCTGTGTAAAAACCATGCTTCTTTCATATTCCTTGCTTTACAATGCCCTTTTATCAGAATGTTATAGGTGTTGCCATCAGGCATCACTCCTTGAGCACACATACCTTTGTACATTGCAGTTGTGGCACGCATGTTGTTTCTGATGCAGTATTGCTTCATAAGAGTATTATAAGTGGTAGCATTAGGCATTATACCCTTTTCCAACATCCATTTTAGTAACCTCTCACCATCTTCCAGCATTCCAGACATACAAAAACCATTCATCAGCACATTAAACGTAACAAGTGTAGGTTGAAGTCCTCTATCCAACATCTTCTTCAGAAGGTCATAAGCCTTATCCATCTCCCCTGTCTTACAGTAAGCATCCATTAAAGTGGTATAAGTAAAGGCATCAGGATGGAGCCCTGCAATCTCCATATCTTCCATCAGTTTAATAGCATGTGCAATATTTCCTGCTTTACAGAGCCCATTAACAAGAGAGTTATAAGTAAATATATTTGGTTGAAGGCCCCTTCCACACATTTCATGAAGAAGCTCATTCGCCGTATCCACCTCCCCACGTTTACAAAGGCCATCAGCTAGTGCAGTGTAAGTGACAACATTTGGTATAAGCCCCATGTGTACCATCTCATTATGGAGAGAGAAGGCCTCTTTCATTGCTCCTGCCTTGCAATAACCATCAATAAGTGCTGTATATGTAACTTCATCTGGTTCCAACCCTATGCCAAGCATTTCTTGAAAGACATTACTGGCTTCTGTCATCTTTCCAGTTTGACAGAACCCACAGATAATAGATGTATAAGTTAATACATCAGGGAAAATTTTTTGACCCTGCATCTCATTTAACAACCTATAGGCAGAAGGAATATTCCCTAGCTTACAAAAACCACCTATGAGAGTTGTGTATACCACCCTATCAGGTTCCATTCCTTGGTTCATCATCTCCCTCAAAACCTTCTCTGCTTCAGCTACGTTACCAGCCTTGCACAGGAGATAAATTATACTGTTATAGGTATATGGGTTAGGCTTTAAGCCTTTTGCTTGCATTTCCTCAATGAGCCTTAACACCTTTGGCAGTTTCCCTGCTTGACAATATCCATTGATTATGGTACTATAGCTTACAACATCAGGGATACAGCCCCTCAACTCCATTTGCAGGAGTAAGCGGTGTGCTTCTTTTATTTTCCCTAACGTACAAAGAGAATGAATGACAATGTTGTATGATGCAGTGTTCCAACAAACACCAACTTCAGGAAATTCAATGAAAACCTTTATTGCCTTCCAAGGCCCATTAAAATGGTCTTTTAATTGATTAAGATATGCATTACAAGAATCAACAGAGATAATCACCCTGTAATTCAACATCTTGTCGAAGAGCTTCCTTGCTTCATCAAGCATCCCAGCTTCAACAAGGACTTGAAAGAAAACATTAAACACATTGGGATCTGAACCCCAGTCCTTGTATGTGTAAATTAAGCGCTCGGAAAAATGATAGAAGGATAGACCAACATCCAAATTAGGTTTTGACCAAAAGTCACAGATAAGCTGATGAGCCATTTTTAAATCTTTAGAAGCCACAGCAATTTGGACAATAATGCAACGGGCTTCAAGTGTTGGGTCTCTACGAGAGCATGTCCATTCAAAGAAATCCAAAACAAGTCCATAATCACCCTTAATGTTCATCAGAACCCAAATTAAATGATCAGATCTAAACTTGGACTCATAAGGCCTTAGAACACGATAGAGTGGCTCAGAACGACATAATTTTATTGCAGTTGAGATTTGATGCACAAGTTCTGAGTCCTTGATGGTAGGTTTCTTTGGGCAATAATTGGGAAAAGGCCTGGTGGTGCCAGAGTCTGAGAGGTAGAGTATCTGGCCCAAATACCTTTTGAAGAAAAATGGCCAAGAATATGGGGCAAAGGTTCGGCGGTAACGATGGGAGAAGAGATGGAAATAATGGCTCAAGGAAGAGACAGCACACCTGTTCATCTTTGCAGGTGAAACCCATCATGAGAGCTTTTAAGAATCCTTGATCAACAAGACAAAAGCTCCTCTCCATGCAGAAGAAACAAAGTGAAGGAACTTTCTCATCACGCCATCATATGTAAAATACAAATTATCATGACAAAATCTGCAGATGTTAGAATAAAAATAAATGTATGTCAGCATAGCAGCCATATCAAATCAGTCAAACCACATTTTGAGCTATAGTTTGTTATCACTAAGTGAGTTCAAATGCCCATTAATATGATCAACAGGCAATACAATATGTTAACTAGTTCACCATTCTCTTCTTGTTGAAACTAAACTTTGTACATGGAACCTCGCACATCAATTTAGAGTTAAACTCGATAGTGACACAATGATCCAAGTCAGTTCTTAGAGAGTGGAGCTTCAAGGCAATCATTATATTGGCTAATTGTTCAGCAAATAACTGTAAAAATTTCAGTCCAACTGTATGAATTGCTTAATCAATAATCTTTATCTAATGCTTTTGAAGGTAATGAAACAAAGAATATATAAATTAAAGCTATTCAGACAGTGAAATACGAAGTACCCCTATATTTTGTTTTTAGCAAGCTTACTTCTCCCAGTGAAGACTGCTACTCCACTGGGGTTCCTAATAAAATGGGGGACAAGAAGAAACCCTGACAAACAAATACGAAACAAATGTACCCTTTTTTTCTTATACCTATATAAATTACTTTCCATAAGCTACTCATCGAGCACCAACTAAGTGAACTTTAGATTCTTTACTCTAAGCATTTGCATACAAAATATATATATTTCCAGCGCAAAACAATAATTTTAATAACTATATCACTCATTTGCCCCATCGAGAGAAACCCAAAAACGGGGGGAACCACACTTCGCTGCAGCTTTTAAAGAGGACTTCAAAAGAAAAACAAAAAAAAAAAAGGCCATGCCAGAGCGAAGAAAATAAAGAAAACCCATTAACAGGAAAATGTAAGAAGGTGATACCTTGAAGCCGATCAAAATCAGCAAGCAACCTGCTTTATTTGGTTTTCTAATTTCAAACAGGTAAAACGATTATGCCTTCTGCTGTTAAGCTAAACAAGAGACCACTATTCAGTAGGTAACAAAACAAAGCCTTTTCGTCGGAGAGTATGTACCGCGGGCTGGCGCTGGGGCTTCACCAGTAATACCCTTTGGTAACTTAGCCTTATCATGAAGCCCATCTTGGCCCAAAAATATAGAAGCCAAGCCTCGCTTTCGGTTTGAAATCGAATTATCGTAAGCAAATAATCAAATCGAACGGGTTGGATCAGTTATTTCGATTATGACTAATTTTAATCTCTTTTTTTCAACAATTTAGAACATTTCAAATTAGGACATATTCCACCACGAATACGTCAGTTTTGAATGAAGAAATTAGAGCAAACCGTTCTACTTCAGTCACAAATGAGGCACAATATTTCAAAATCCCAACTAACAACGCCTCCCTTTTATTTTCTATTCATTCTTTATTTTTTTTTCTTTATTTTTTAATTTTTTACAAAGACAATAAATGACAAAAGTATCAATCAAAAGAGTCTTAATTCATTCTTCCATCTTACTACAAATCAAAATAATGCCACAATCAGGAAAAAGGTAAATCAAAAATCAAAATGGGTTTAGAGAGATCAAGTTTAAACTCTCTAAAAGATAAGGAACAGAAAGCAAAAAGGAAAAAAAAACATATTCACGTGGTGTTTTCTTATATTTTATCTCAAAAACTTGCATATGGTCCTAAAATTTACATGTTAGTAGTGTAAAAAATATTAGAGTACTTTTATTAAATGGGCCTCATGCATAAGGCGTTTTTGAGAATGGTTCTCGTTATAATTTTAACTATTTTTAATCAAGAAAAAAATAATTGGATCAAATTGTCCTTAATGAAATCGACCCATTCGCTAGGATCCGCGCCTCAACCCGAAACCTATTAACGGGTCAAGTATATCCTTTACATGGATCATAACTTTTCGGTTTTCATCAAGAGACTGTACATATCCTCAGAAGCAATTCTGTCAAAAGCATTCCTCGATAGTTCAACTTTTGAGTATTTTCGCAATGGTAAGAGCCTTTTAGAGTGGTTATTATTCGCATAAAGGTAGCTCACATATTGAGCAGTGTGAGGAAGTTGACATTACGCTGAGAAAGGTATAATATTTTTTTATGAATTTTTTATTTTATTTTGAACCATGTGGAGAAATGGTTATTGTTCATGTTTAGGGTTAAGGTTTTTGAGCATAAACCTATACATATTGCTTGTTCATATTGATATCTTGTTGTTAGAAATTTTTAAATATAAACATGAAGGTGGTATTATTGGTGTTGTTGGGGTGGAAAAGTGACTGGCCATGCATGACTGGTTGATATGTATGTGTTATGATTCTTTGTTAGGAATTTGGTTGAGGGTTTAGATATTGTGTGAGTGAGGGCTTGCTTAGGTGGTTGGTACCTTTTGCGTTAGTGGATTTTGGCATGGGGTCACGTAGGGTTTGCGTGATTACAAAAGGGTTTAACTTTGCGTCACTGATTGATAAGTATTTGCGTGACTAGTTTCTAGGTTATTGCGTGAATATTGTTCAGGCATGGTGTCAATTAGTTTGTGCGTGATTCGATTTGTTATTCTTAGAATTGCATGACTTGTTTATAAATCATTGCGTGATTTAATGTTAGTAATTGTGTGACTAATTGATTAGGCATTGCATGACTCTTGTTGTAGAAAATTGCACGAGTGTCATAACTGCATGAAATTTATCTGCATGGCATTGCATGATCGACATTAGGTTCATTTTGTATTATTTTGGGTCAACTGTAACGCTTTAATGTGTATATATTGATTTACTTAATAATCCATGCTCCACACTTGGATTAATTATTCTGTTTAAGGGTTGTTTAAAAATAATTAAAAATATTATTAGGGTTATTTTTTTAGTGAACTTCTGAGGAGAGTTCTTTCTAAGAAATTCCTCTAGTTTTTTTGTTAATCTACAATGATGGTATTGATATGACTAAAATGGGAATATTATCTGTTTTATGTTACAGATGGCCAGCACAGGAACAGAGCAGGATAACGTGGAGTCCTTGCTTTGTGTGCCGAGGCACCGGTGGGGGTTCAATGCGGGTATTAACATCCACTGTAAGTGGTCGCATCTGCACGTGATATGTGAGATGCTGTGTCAGGTAAACGAGTTGGAAAACTTTAAGAGAACATGCTTTGGGCACATGATGGATGTCGAATCAGAGAATAGTTTATTCCACACTAATCTCGTGCACAACCTAATGTTGCGCAGAATCAACGAACCTAACACCATCGAGCCAGAGTTATGGTTTGCAATAGGAAAAACGAAGGACCGTTTTTCTAAGAGGGAGTTCTGTCTGGTGATAAGACTGAAGTTTGGTCCACTATTGGCCCTCATTGTCAATCCCTACGAGGCCCTTCTAGAGGAATTCACCTACAATATTGGGGACCGGAGAAGGAGTGTTGGTCCCTATAATATGTGCTAGAGGGGAGTGAATAACACAATTTAGCTCTTGACAAGGTTGGAAACTAATTTTCAGAACTTAAGAAAACAAAGAAAATATAAAATGCACAGCAATTTAGAGTAGTTCGGTCCAAGACCTACATCCACTACCTTGATTATCCAACCAAGGATTTTCCCACAAATCTACTATGGATCAGTGAAATTCACAAGCTTTCACCAAGCTTTACAATGGCTTTTACCAAGCTTAGCCAAAAACCTTTTACACTAGTTTTTCACGGGCTCAACTAAAACCCAATGTGGTTTTCCAAGGCTCAACCACAACCTACAAAAATCAAGCTATCCCAAGCTTGAACAATCCCTTAGAGTGACTCCATCACTCTAAGAATACAAGAGAAGTAATAAAGAAGTACCTATGATCACTTTCTTTGATCTAGATGGTACAAGATGAAGTGCTGAACTTTATTACAAATATTGGCGTTTAAGTGCAGTGAAGCTTTTCTGGTTTTTTCTACTTTCTATAGCTCATATTTCATTCAAGGCTTCAAAAAACTTGTTTTTTATTGTTAGAAAACCCTTTTATACTTGAAGATGCAACTCTGATGGCAGTTTGGCAGTTTATATCCGTTGAAAACAATTGAGGATGAGTTCTAGCCATTAATCTATCTTGTAGTGCTCTGGTTCAATTTGTAAACAGAGAGCTCTTAGTTAACTGATTTGATTAACTAAGTTGGTTTTGTTTCTGGTTGGCAGATTCTGGCAGAGAGTACTTAGTCGACTGACTCGGTTGACTAACTTGATTCTGTTTCTTAAACTCTTCAGCTCGTCATTTCTCCAATTTGAAATTTGGTCAACCAATTTGAAATTTGGTCAACCAATATTCTTCCTTGTTTCACCAATAAGCTTCCTCTTTGTTATTTATTTATATCTTGATGATTTTATCCCTCTTTTTCTTTCAAAAATACTCTTTGAAGTGTCAATAAATTAATTTCTTACACACTCAAGTAAAGGCATTAGACACAAATAAATGGAAATGTTTTATTATCATAAAAAACTAATGGAGCAAACAATCTCCCCCTTTTTGATGATGACAAAACACTCCTTGATTAATAGCATAGTGTCATTTTAAATTCTATTTAGTTTTCTGCAAGAATTGAGGATTGCTCCCCCTAAGTATAAGTTCCCCTTTAGTGTGTGCATATTTTGCTTATTTTATTTCAGCCAGTTTTATTCTCATCATATAGAAAATGATGTTGTATATTTAGAGTATACATATGTTCAGCAACATGGAGTGATTTGCAGCATGTAAGTATTAGCAGATCATCATTAAACTTTCAGCTTTAAGTGTTGACAGATTTTAATCACTATTCCAGTAGCTATCAATTAGTTTATTGATTTCAGATTTTGTATACATTATTCATGTTTCAATTGATATGTTATATACACCATCTATATCTATTTTCAAACAGAAATTATTCACAATACCACAACAAAAATCAATTATCAGCATATAATTCAATATCAATGCAGTAGCAAATTTTGTCAACAGCAGTAAAAATACCAAAGATAGCAAAATATCAGCAGATTTCAATTTCCAGCAGTCAAACATCATAATCATATCAGCATCCATTTGTTAAACAACCATATAGATAAAAAGTTTAAAACCAAGTGTTCAAGTGCCACCATGGCACAAATAACAGTTAAACAACAAGTATTTCGAAACTGCCCTTGGACTATTTTTGCTTCCTATCTCTTATTTTTCTAAGTTCATTCATCTTTGATTCTGTCTTCTTTCCTTTCCTATATTCCTTCATGGTTTCTCTACCCTAACATTTTTTTTAAAAAAAATTCTATTTTTCTGGTTTCTAGTTCTTGCACTCATTGTATTCACCCATTCTATTCTACTCCCCTTTTTTGTCTGCATTAAAGGGAGGGGCTTCTATTCATCTGATGTGTCAGAGGGTGAGGATTCAGTGCTGCATAAAGGGTTGAGAGGAAATAGAGAGGGCTCTCGGAAAGGTGATGTCTGTCTTGGGGAAGGTTCTGGGGATGACTTGTTTGAGACAGGGATTGGAAAGGAAGCTGAAACTGGTCTGAAGTTCTCTGTCAACTTGGAAGACTTTCTTCTTTTGAGAAAAGTTGTCTTGGTGGTCATAGTCTTCCTGCCTTTGGTTGGTAGTTTTATCTCAGTTGGTGGTGCTGCAGTGGCTTTGGCTTTCCGTACTTTTGTCTTTACTTGGCAGTTGATGCAAATTTCTTCCCTTTTCCTACACCTTCACTAGCCTTTTGAGTTTCTGTCCTGGTAGTGTCCTTTCCAGCTTCTCCCTCCTTAACCATTTGGTGGAAGATATCCATGATGAAGACTTCCTCTGAGTTTGGATGAGAGGCCTGGTGTTTCTCTGTTTCTTAATCATTTTTGCTTTGAGGTTCAAAGGAGGTTGTCTTGGTTGGATGATCAACCCCTTGGTGTGAGTCTTTAGTCTGCAGAGCAGGACTGGCAAATTTGTAGGTGGAACTTTCAGCCTGAATGCCAGAACTTCCAACATGAGGAGTTGATTTTTTTGCTAGCTTAGCTGAACTTTCAGCACCTTGTTGTATAGGTGTAGTGCTGGATGTGGTAGAACTGTCTACAGCCACAGGTTCAGATGGCATGTTTTCCTTTTCCTTCAGCTTGTTTTCCAACTCAGTGATTTTATCTTCCATTTTCTATAGCTTCACTCCTTGGTTAGTCAGCTTACCATCAATCCTCATAAGCAAATTAAAAATCATCTCATTTAAAAATCTAAAGGGCGCTTCTTCAAGTTGAGCAGGTAGGCTGTGTTCTTTTGTTGGACCAGTTTTAGAGGTTTTAATGAACCTTTCTCCATCAAGTACATACCCCATTTTAACCAAGCTGCCATACTGAATAGCTTGATCTATGGTTTTTACTAGGTTCATATCATACCTCTTTACCCATATTCCCTTCCTCTGCACAAGGGATGTAATCACATTCCCATACGATAGATTTACCTTATCAAGTTTGTAGGCACTTCTCATATTCTCAATCATAAATCTTTCTAAATTCAGAGACACTCCATTGAAAGCATGCTCCATCAGCCAAAGGTCCTGGAGGCTGATTTAGATAAGGCTTCCACTTCTGCCTTGTATAATTGCTGCTATGAAATAGTGTAAAATTCTGATCTAAGGGCTAGTTATCAAACCAGAATTACTTTTCGAAGAGTATTTTTCTTTCTTTCTAGTGATGATCTCCCATAATGAGAACGGATCATATTTTTCAAGCAATTCAAATTCACCTTCTTCATACTCTATTTTCAGCAAGTTCTCTAAATCCTCAGCAGTCATAACAAACTATTTTCCATTTAGATAAACATTCAAACCATCTTCTACATAGTCATCAGAATCTATTAATTCCTTTCCTTTCAAAGCAATTCCAAAATAAAACTCTTTGACCAGACTTGGACTGTAAGATCTATTCTTAGAAGTGTTGTAGCCTTTTAGTTTTAGTTCATCAAAGTACTCAAATAGACTAGTCTGAATTTCTACATTTTCCTCAAAACTCTTCCAGTCAATGAATTTTTTACAAGAGATTGGTGCATTCTCGATATTTTTGAATCTATACTCATGCAACTTATTCCTAAATTTTGAAGAAGAATAACTGGTACCTTTGTGGAGTGAGAGCTCTATTTTTTTTCTTCTTGCCAGTTTTCTACTTCTTTTCTCTAAGTTTCTCGGATATATCTTTCACTGAACCAGGCATGATTTTCAATTTCTTCTTTACACTTTCAGTTTCTGTTTCTTCCTCCATTGGCCTTTTCCTTTTCTTCTTTTTTGATATCTCTTTGCTCTAAGATGTTCTGGCCATGTTGGTTGCAGAAATTTTTGAGGGTTTAAGTCAGTTTCAGAGGCAAACAGGGAGATTTAGGTTTTTGTTTCTAGAGCAGCGGGTTTTAGGGGAGAGAGGATGAGAGGTAGTTTGCAGTTGTTGCAAAGAAAAACTGCTCACCTTCCTTTAAGTACTACCCTATTTTATTTCTTAATAATTTCAAACTTCCCTCTAAAATTTGGTTATTTACCCTTGACAATTTTTCTTCATTCTTTTTGCACTCTGTAAACACATATTTTTACCACATTTCACTCTTCTTTCTCTATACTCACTGAGTTTTATTATTTAAGGCTGTCAGACCACTCTTAGTTGACTGAGAAATCGTTAGTCAATTGAAAGCATTCTGTTTCTTATGAGAAAGCCAAAGGTTTTCTTATAATTCCTTCACACTAATCATCCCTAAATTTCTTCTAATCTCACAAAATTTATCTTCACTCAGGAGGTTTGGTAAAAATGTCTGTTAATTGATGTAAGGTATTCACAAATTCTATCTTAATATCATTTTTCATCACATGGTCTTTAATAAAATGGTGTCTAATTTCAATGTGCTTTGTCCTAGAGTGCTGCACATGATTTTTTGATATATTGATTGCACTTGTGTTATCACAGTATATAGGTACATTATGCATAGTTAGTCCATAGTCTTTTAATTGTTGCTTGATCCAAAGAATTTGTGCACAGTAGCTACCTAATGATACATATTCAGCCTCTGCTGTAGACAGTGTCACTGAGTTCTGCTTTTTACTAGACCAAGACACAAGCATCCTTCCTAAAAATTAGCATGTTCCACTAGTGCTTTTCCTATTAGTTCTGCTGCCAACAAAGTCAGCATCTGAATATCCAATTAAGCTAAGAGTTGAGTTTCTAGAATACCATATTCCTAGTTCTTGAATGTCTATGAGGTATCTAAAAATTCTTTTAATAGCTGTTAGCTGTGATTCTTTAGGCTGTGACTGAAATCTAGCACACAAGCACACACTAAACAGAATATCTGGTCTACTTGCTATTAAATAGAGAAAAGAGCCGATCATACCTCTATAGAGCTTTTGATCTACATCTTTACCTTTTTCATCTAAGTCGAGTATGGTGGATAGACTCATTGGTGTGGAAATTGGTTTCAACTTTAGCATATCAAACTTCTTGAGCATATCATAAGTATATCTTTCTTGGTTGATGAAGATTCCTTCCTTACTTTGCTTGATTTGAAGACCAATGAAGTACTTCAACTCTCCCATCATGCTCATCTCAAATTCACCCTGCATTTCCTTTGCAAAGTTATTGCATAAAGCTTCATTAGTTGCACCAAATACAATATCATCCACATATATTTGCACAACAATTAAATCATTTAGATATCTCTTAATGAACAATGTAGTATCGATCATGCCTCTATCATACCCTTTCTCAACTAGAAATTTTGAAAGCCTTTCATACCAAGCTCTAGGAGCTTGTTTCAATCCATACAAGGCTTTATGAAGTTTGAAAACATGATCAGATTTTCAAAGTCTTCAAAACCAGGTGGTTGTTCTACATATACTTCCTCTTGAATTAATCTATTTAAGAATGCATTTTTGACATCCATTTGGAACAATTTAAAATTCATGAAATATGCAAAAGCTAGCAACAACCTTATAGCTTCAATCCTAGCAACCGAAGCAAAAGTTTTATCATAATTTATTCCTTCTTCTTGGTTGTATCCTTTTACTACAAACCTAGCTTTATTTCTAACTACATTTCCTTACTCATCTACCTTTTTTCTAAATACCCATTTTGTACCAACAATAGGGTGATTTGAAGGTCTAGGTACCAATGACCATACATGACTCCTTGTGAATTGATCAAGTTCTTCTTACATGATCATTATCCAACTTTCCTCTTTTTCAGCTTCTTCAAAGTTTTTAGGTTCAATTTGAGATATAAAAGCTGAAAACTCACATGTTTCTCTAGTTGCTTTCCTAGTTTTAACTCCTTGTGAAATCTCACCAATTATTTGGTCTTGCGGGTGATCTCTCACAAATCTCCAACTCCTTGGTAGATCATCATGCTAATTTTTTGCTCTTTGCAGATTTTCTAGAGGTGGAGTTTCATTTGCTCTTCTAGGTGAGCTTTCTTCATTACTTTTGTTGTTTTCTAAGATCATTTCCTCCATTTGTTTTTCTAGGACTTTTACATCATCATCATCATCATGAACTTCTTTTTGCAATGCATTTGACTCATCAAAAACTACATGAATTGATTCTTCAACGATCAAGGTCCTTTTGTTAAAAACTCTATAGGCCTTTGAGTTTAAAGCATATCCTAAAAATATTGCTTCATCACTCTTTGCATCAAACTTCCCTAAGGGTTGTTTTCTATTGTTCAATACAAAGCATTTACAACCAAAACTCCTAAGGTGAGAAATATTTGGTTTCCTACCTTTATAAAATTCATAGGGAGTCTTTGAAATGAAGGGCCTTATTGAGACTCTATTAAGAATATAAGTTACTGTATTTACTGCCTCAGCCCAAAGATATTTAGGTAGGTTGTTCTCACATAGCATGGTCCTAGCCATTTCTTTCAAGGTTCGATTTTTCTTCTCTACAAATCCATTTTGTTGGGGTGTTCTAAGTGCAAAAAAATTGTGATCCAACCCATTTTCATTGCAAAACTTTTCAAACTCATCATTTTCAAATTCTCCTCCATGATCACTCCTTATGCTAACTATGGCTAGTCCTTTTTCATTTTCTACTTTCTTACAATGACTTAAGAATGCATGTAGAGCATCATTCTTATGAGCAAGAAAATACACCCAACTATATCTAGAATAGTCATCAACTATAACAAAGCCATAAGATTTTCCTCCTAAGCTAGTTGTGCTTATTGGACCAAATAAATCAACATGAAGCAATTCAAGAGGTCTAGATGTTGACACAATTTTCTTAGACTTGAAAGATGTCCTAACTTGTTTTCCTAGTTGGCAAGCATCACATATCCTATCATTTTCAAATTTTAACTTAGGCAGTCCAACAATAAGATTTTTCTTAATTAATTTTGACATAGTATTCATGCTCACATGTCCTAATCTCCTATGCCATAGCCAACTATCATTTTCAGCATTTGCAATAAGACATACTTCACTATTTACTTCAAGATCTTCAAGAAAAATTACATACATATTCTTCAATCTATTTCCTATAAATGAGATTTTATTTGTACTCATATCTATCACTTCTATCACGACCCGGAACCTCCCTCGGGCCCATGACAACCGTCGCGACGTCCCGATTAACACTCATTACCCGGAATGCCAATCGGAACCTTGTAAGGCTTACATATCAGTTTCTTGCCTTTTCTGTGAGCAATCGTTTTTAAATATTCCGTTTTAAACAATTACCAGTCGTTTCCGGCTCAAGTAAATCAAAAGACAAAAATATAGCATTTTTATATAAAACAATATTTATAGAAACACATGTAAGTAAAATAAATTCATACATACAATAATTTACAAAGTTATAATGTACAATAATAATTACAATGACAAGTGGCCCCTAAATACACCAAGTGTTGGTGATAGTAATCTATTGTCTGTGAGATAGAGGGGTCAACTAGAATCCTCGATAAAATTGGGTATCTACAAGTTACCACAGGCCTGAAATATTTGGAAAGGAGGTGGGTGAGATTTCGCAATCCCAATGAGTAAACATACATTATCATAAATATCTAAAGGCAAGTAATATGGAGGCAAGTTTGAACAACAAATTACAAACCATTTCATAAGGTTTTCAATTTATTTCTTAAACCATAAACTATTTGTAATTTACTAAAACAATTGTTAAGGCTTTTGACTTTTATTAAAAATAAGGCTCAAGCCAAAACTAATCCTCAAGGATACCTTGGTCGAGGCATCTAACCGAGTCCGCCAAGGTTGTTAAGATATTTACATGTGAAACATATTTTTATTTTTTAAAACAAGTCCTTCCTTGGCGTTGGCCGAGTTACACATTCACGTGGGGGTTCGACGTGAAGCGAGCTCTAATACTACCCCGGGAGTTACCTTCCTCGCCTCTACAATCGAAGTAATTATATAACCGGGTTTACCATGCCCCTCTAATAGGCAATCCATGGAAACCCGTCACTGTAGTGACTAAACCCACCAATTTTAATAAAATTTCGACAGTATAATGTGGCTTGTATTTATTTACCCAGCCTGCATAGTAAAAACAGTTTACATTTATTCCCAATGCAATTATAAAATATAGCCACATATACTAATATATCATAAGCCATTCATAGTAAAATATATATTTCAAAATAATTGACAGCCTTCAATTACTCAATTTCATAATCAACATAATATATTTTTATTAGTCACATTTATTTCTAAAACATCAAAAATCCCGTTTTAATCTCATTTTCGTTTCATAAAATACATAAAGAGTATTTAAAAATAAACTCTAGATAATTTACAATAATAATAGGTTTACTCACCGTTTGTACAAACTAAATGCTTCCTAGGTGCCCCGATCACTGTTCGTCGGGTACGACTTCCTTACTTTTATCGGAAGGCTCTCCTCCTACACACATTGCAAAAATTACACAATTCACCACATTGATGCTAAATCACTATATAATTGACTTAAATCCTATACTAATGCATGGTAGAAAATGCAATAGCCTAAAACGGCTTAAACGCGGTATTAACTTATTTTTGGCACTTTACCCATTAAATTGCTAGCGCGCTCCATTTTAACTCTAAATTGTCCCATTTTCTCTATAACATTTCTAACCATTAAATATCAGCCAATAACCCTCTAAAATCACCAAAATCAGCTCACTTTCCTCCTTGGAAAATTCGACCAAAAATGGGACATTAACTAGGTAAATTTTTCACTTTGTTTTTCTATCACATTTAACCATTTTTCATCATTTTCTCTTCATTTCTCTTAGAATAAAAATCAATTCATCATCATTGTACATCATTGAAGATTCAGCCAATGGTGGGTATTGTAAAAATTTCATGCTTTCTTGTCCAATTTGATTTCTATACACATTTAACTAACTAAAACTATCAATTTAACTAAAAATCAAAACCTAAAAAATTCAAATTCCTCCCCCTTGAATTTCTTTCAGCCCTTGATATCACTTTTTGATCTCTCTCCTCAAGCATGCTAAATGGAAACAAAGGCATAAGAAAGGTAGAAATCAAGCTAAAGTCGAAAAATCTTACCGTTAGACGCGTAAACGGTCGAAAAACGCGATTTCCTCTTTGAATTTTCTAGTTTTCCTTTGATTTTTTCTCTTTTATTCCTTTCCTCTTTATTTTGTCTCTTGTTCTCTCCTTATGGCCGGCCATCACTTAATATGAGGTTGAAATGGGCTGACTTTTCATTAAAATAATATTAAATCATTTTTAAAATGCCATGTGTCACTTTCCCGTTGGCCCGTTTTTAAAATTTCGTCTTTTAAACTTCAATTGTTCACCACTTACAATACCATAGTTATTCATACCAAAAATAAATAAATCCTATGATTTTGACAAGTTTTGGGTGGTGAAAATTACGGTTTTTACCCTGAAACGATAAAATTATCGTTTTGCCCCTATGTTTCGAAAATTGCCGAAATTGAAATTTTTCACTTCCTATCATTAAATTATACTCCAAATAGTTAATCTTGGTCAAAACTTTCACTCCATGATCAAATTATTATATTAGGTGGTAAAATAACGATTTTGCCCCTAAACATCAAAATTTTCAATTTTATCCCAAATGAACCCTCAAACTCCGAACAATCATTTTTAGTCATTCTTCGACTGTAAAATATTAAATTTCATCCTACGATTCCTATTTAAACTAGTTCGAGGTTAAATCCATTCAAGTGTACCGTTAGGTACAATACCAGGTTTCGTCTATTCTTAGAGACTTTTCTAGCATAATAACGTGCTATTCAGTGCATGTATGTCATGACATGCGTTTATAAGGTTGAGTTTTACAACTTCACACTTAGTTGAATCAAAGAACACTCTAAATCCTTTATCACATAACTGACTAATACTTAGTAAATTATGCTTTAAGCCTTTAACCAACAACACATGACTAATTTGAGTTTGAAAATTCTTACCAACCGTACCTATACCATGAATTCTTCCTTTTGAATCATTTCCAAAAGATACGGTTCCGTCCTTTCTCTTATCCAGTTGAACAAACAGCATTTCATGTCCTGTTATGTGTTGTGAACAGCCACTATCCAAGTACCAAGGCTATTTCTTCTTGAGTTGAGCTTTTGAACATGTCTCCTTTAAGTCCAGCTCAACCTACAAAATAGAATTTCAGTTTTTCTTTATAGGTACCCATACTTTGATGGGTCCTTGAGTGTTAGTTGCAACAAAGGATCCCTTAGGAACCCAGATTTTCTTAACTTTCTGCACTGTTCTTTTCTTAAAACACTCATATGATAAATGACCATGTTTACCACAATTATAACATCTAGGTAATGCTTTAGTTGAATTTTTATTGTGGTATACATCTCTTTTTGAGGATTCATTTTTCAAACATTTAAGAGCTGTATTTTCATCAAGAGTTATTTCCAAAGCTTCAAACTTGTTTTCCAGCTCTTGTTTTAAAACCTCAAAGTCTGTTTTTGAATGTTCTAACTCAATTTACAAAATATTTCTTTGCTAAAAAACAGAAGTAAACTCTTGTTTGATTTGTTCCAAATCATTTTCAAGAAATGCAGCCTTTTTCTTTAATGATTTGTATTTTGAAAAAAGATTTTCAAATTCATCATAAAGGCACTCATACTCATCTTGTAAATCATCATAAGAATTAATGCAGGGGGATGAGGGTACCTCTGTTTCATTCTCTTGTGACATTAAACAGATGTTTGCTCTTTCCTCAGATTTTTCATCAACAGTTTCAGAGCTTGATGTGTCACTGTCCGACCATGCAGCAGCCATCATTGCTTTCTTGGATTTCTTATTTTTCTTAGGGGTTTCATCTTTCAGCAATGGACATTCGGACTTGAAGTGACCAGGTTTCTTGTATTCGTAACAGATCATCTCTTCCTTTTTGTTGGAGTCATTTTTGTTTTTTATTTTTCATGAAGCACCTTGGTCTTTCCTGAAACCTCTTCTAGTTAGCTTTCGATTTCTTTTGTTCATTAGCTTTCTGAATTTTCTTGCAACTAAAGCTAATTCTTCATCATCATCACAAGAAAGCTCTTCCAGCTCTTCTTCAAGGATGCTGGCTTTAAGTGTAATACTCTTTTTCTTTTCCTTTGCTTCCCTTTAGTCTTTTTCTTCTTCTTCCTTAAGCTCTAACTCATGAGTAAGAAGAGAACCATAGATCTCATCGAGTGTGATGATGTTCAGATCTTTAACCTCTCTAATGGCAGTCACTTTTGGTTTCCAAGATTTTGGTAGGCTTCTAAGCAGTCTCTTAACTAATTCATGTTCAGGGATAGGCTTGCCTAGCTGACTTAATTTATTTGTGATGTTTGTAAACCGATCAAACATGCTGGTGATGTCTTCACCAGGCTCCATTTTGAACATTTCATAACTATGTGTTAAGAGAACCATTTTAGACTCCTTTACTTGAGAAGTCCTTTCATGGATTATTCTAAGTTTTTCCCACACTTGTTTAGTTGTTGTACAGCTTGAGACTTTGTTAAATTCAGTGGGGGTTAATGCACAATGCAATGTGTTGATAGCCTTAAAGTTTATTTGAACTTTCTTAGTTTCAGCTTCAGTCAATTCAGACTTTGGCTTGGGCATCAACTCATTTGTCACTACATTCATGGTTGAGGGCATAAAGGGTCCATCAATTATGACGTACCACATTTCATAATCTATAGTCCTAATATAAATTAACATTCTAGTGCTCCAATAGGGTAATTAGAGCCATCAAACAGAGGTGGCCTGTTTGTTGATTATCCCTCAACAACTATGATTTTTTGTTGAGCCATTTGGATCTTCCCAAAGGATGTTAAGCCTTAAAAACAAGGAACTAGCTCTGATACCAATTGTTGGTCCCTATAATATGTGCTAAATGAGGGGTGAATAGCACAATTTGACTCTTGACAAGATTGAAAACTAATTTTCAAAACTTAAGAAAACAAAAACAGAGTATAAAATGCACAGCAATTTAGAGTGGTTCAATCCAAGACCTATATCCACCACCTTAATTATCCAACCAAGGATTTTCCCACAAATCCACTATGGATCAGTGAAATTCACAAGCTTTCACCAAGCTTTACAATGGCTTTTACCAAGCTCAGCCAAAAACCTTTTACACTAGTTTTTCACGGGCTCAACTAAAACCCAATATGATTTTTCAAGGCTTAACCACAACCTACAACAATCAAGTTATCCCAACCTTGAACAACCCCTTAGAGTGACTCCCTCACTCTAAGAATACAAGAGAAGTAATAAAGAAGTACCTATGATCACTTACTTTGATCTAGATGGTACAAGATGAAGTGCTGAACTCTATTACAAAGATTGGTGTTTAAGTGTAGTAAGGTGCAGTGAAGTTTTTATAGTTTTTTCTACTTTCTATAGCTCAAATCTCATTCAAGGCTTCAAAAAACTTGTTTCTTATTGTTGGAAGACCCTTTTATACTTGGAGATGCAACTCTGATGGCAGTTTGGCAGTTTATATCCATTAAAAACAATTGAGGATGAGTTCTAGCCGTTAATCTATCTTGTAGTGCTCTGATTCAATTTGTAGACAGAGAGCTCTTAGTCGACTGACTTGGTTGACTAAGTTGGTTCTGTTTCTGGTTTGCAGATTCTGACAAAGAGTACTTAGTCGACTGACTTGGTTGACTAAATTGATTTTATTTCTTAAACTCTTCAGCCTGTCATTTCTCCAATTTAAAATTTGATCAACCAATGTTCTTCCTTATTTCACCAATAAGCTTCCTCCTTATTATTTAGTTACATCTTGATGATTTTATCCCTCTTTTTCTTTCAAAAATACTCTTTGAAGAGTCAATAAATTAATTTCATATATTAATTTCCTACACACTCAAGTAAAGGTACTAGACACAAATAAATGAGAATGTTTTATTATCATCAAAAACTAATGGAGCCAACAAGGAGATGAAGATCCAATAGGTTTTAGATACATTCAAGGGAGGGCAATTTCAGCAAGAGGGAGACGTGACCAAGATGGCCCTCGTCTTGATCGTGACCAATGTTTTACGTGGTCAAGACTACAGACGATCAGTTGTTCCATGGTTGTTGTCGCTAGTTGAGAACATCGAAGAATGGAATGCATTCCTATGGGGTACATATGTTTGAAGTCTGACTGTGGATTACTTGCTGAAGGGTTTCAAACCTCCTACTGCGGGCGTAGTAGAGAAGAAGCGTTACCACCTCTATGGATTCATATGGGTGTTTCAGGTAGTCTGTCATACCCTAATGTTTATCATTATCATTATTTTATTCTTTTCGCATAAGAATTTATGAGGTGAGTAAAAATGTTACACAATTGATGTGCAGTTTTGGGCGTTGGAAGCAATACCTGAAATCATAAGCTTGTTCAGAAGGTAGTGGGAGTCCGGTCAGGTTCAACCAAGAATGCTTAAATGGCAATGTGACGAGAGGCTTACAGGCTTCCACGCCAATATTGCAAGTTTGGAGAGAGAAGGCAAGGTGAGTAAAGAAACCATATTTTTTTTATTAAATTTTATTTTTATTGTCATAGGGTAACGAGGGTTTTACCTAATGGCAATGTATGTTTTGGGGCAGTTATGGGCAGTGAGGACATTGGAGCCAACGGTAGAAGAGATGTTGACAGCATACTGGACGAACATTGAGGTCAATATCTCCGAAGGGTAGCAATCCGTTCCATTATGGAAGTTGGAGGGTCGTCCAGATTTCGATCCCTAGCAAAGGAGGAGAATAATGGACTATAAAGGTAAAAGTCCGATAGGACAAGCCGTTAAACGAAGACACACCATAAATGAGGAGGTCCATTCTGAGTTCGGTGTTGCTGAAGCACCTGATTCTCCTATTGCAGCTCTTCATGGTGCTTTTGCTGCTCATCATGCTACTACTCTTACTGCTGATCCTCCTACTTCTGTTGCTGCCCTTCCTTTTGCTTCAAGTGCTGCCCTTCATGCTGAGGCACGCAACCCGCTGCTGCGTCCGCAAATGACTACAAGCATTAAGCCAAAGCTACAAAAGATGTGGACATAGTGGAAAAAAGACCTCTAGTCATTACAGACGAATATGCAGATGCAGATACATGCAATGCAATTGAAGATCCAGCAGTCAATGCAATTAGAGATCCAGCGGGCGATGCAAATGCAGATGCAGTCACTGCATGAGCATATCCAACACTCACTGCAAGAGCTGGAGGATCAAATTGTCGGTCGGCTGATCGACCGTTTTGAGGTATGAGGTTTTATGTTATTCATCGCGTGAGTTATAACATGTACAATGTATACACTGATCTAATGTGTTGGATTTTTTGACCATTTAGGGTCGAAGCTCACCTCTGGGTAGTCGGATCGAACATTATCCTGCTCCTATCCCATCTCCAATAGAGGTAGCCTGGCATTCTCAGCCCACACTTTCTCCCAAGGCTCCACCTTCTCCATCTGAGGTTGAAGAGGGACCGCATCCTGCGAGTAGTCGAACTACAACTTCCATGCATCCTGCTCATATCCCAACTCCAGCAGAGGCCTCGCCGCATAGTGAGATCACACCTTCTCTTGAGGCTCCACCTCGACTTGAGCCCGAAGATGCACATGTGAGCTTGGCTAGCAAATACCTTCGAAGCCCGTAAGTTAACCCGCTATTAGTTCAGCGCAATGCGAAAGATAATTTAAAGGAGAGATATGAGTCCTTCATGAAAAACGACCAAGCCAGGTAAAATGAAAACAGTAAACGATATTAGGGTTAACGATTCTAGGGTATTTATTACATAGACCTTTTGATGTGGGTACTATCATAAAAAGGAAATTGTGAGAAATGACCTTCGTAGTAAGGTCACTTCACTATAATTTTAATTTAACTCTATTATAAATATGCAGGGTTAACATTCTGGGCATCGAAGGGCAGGAGGACCCTGATTTTTTTCGACGATTGGAGATGCCGACAGAGTTGATGGACACTCAACTGATTGATGCATGCATCAGTGTGTTGTGTAAGCAGGCTTGCGAGCACCATCCACAACACTACAAGTAGAGAATATGCATCGTTGACACCACCTTCTATGTAAGTATATTATATTTTACTAATTTGTAATTATTATTCAAATATATGGGGTGTGTATTAGTTAATTGCATCTAACTATTGTGCATAACGTAATTGACAGCTTATTTTGCGGGATATGAGTATAAAAATGCAGCCTTCCCCCATCGAGAAGACATTCAAGCTGAGTGAGGCGGTAATGCCGGACGATGTGCTTGAGTATGCAAGGGGTGGGAGACCTCCGTGGGGTTTTCCATGGAATGAGGTTGACTCAATTCTCGTACCGTGCTATGTTGACTGCCACTAGGTGGTAGTGCACGTTAACTTACTGAATTAGACTATGATGTTAGTGGACTCATCATACAGTCGGATAGAAGCACTAAAGTTTAGCTTGCGTAATAAGCAGATAAGTCCACTAACATCATTGGTTCCCATTATATGGCACCAGGAGGGGTACTTTGTTAACTCGAGTCATAAAAAAAGAGCTTTGACGCGAATGAGGTATAGGTTAAATAAAAAGATCCCGATACAACAAGATTCGCATAGTTTAAGGGATTAGCCTCGCTGCAGTGGTTGATCAGGTCGGAGGATCAAACTTAGAAGGCAAACGCGATAGAGGGCATTCGAAAAAAGTTTGCCCTTAAGATTTTTGCAAATAGCATAAGTTGTTAAATTTTTTAATTTGTTTATTCTTTTTCAATCTGTAAATAACATTATTCTGTATCATTTCCATATTATTCTTTGTTGTATCATTTACATATTATTCTTTGTATTCATTCATGTGATAAGCATACAGGGTCCAATAAGAACAACATTATTTTTTTCTTATTCATATCGTAAAGTCTGTTAGTATTAACTGTGTTATACACAATTTACACAACAGCGTTCATGCGTTTGCATATGCCAACCCCCTTTTACTAGAATACTTTATAGCCTATATGACATTTTGAATTGCATTGCGTGACATAGGGTTGTAAGCAGTTATTATTGAATTGGGTGAATGGTGGAGATGGAATCGCGTCACCAGTTGATATTGATTCGTGGGAGTATTTGTTATGGAGTCACGTGAGTACTAAATTTTGAATCACGCCAGTAGTTAATAATGAATCGCGTGAGTAGTAAATATGGATCGCGTGAACCGTTAAGATTTAGAATCGCGTGAGTAGGGTATACTGACTCGTGTGAGTAGTACATATGGAGTGGCGTTACTAGTTATTATGGAAGCACGTGACTAGTTTTTGTGGAAGCGCGTGACTAGTTGATATTGACTCGCGTGAGTAATATATATGGAGTGGCGTTACTAGTTATTATGGAATGGCGTGAGTATTTATTCTAAAATCACGTGAGTAGAAAAATGGAGTTGCGTGACTGGTTATTATGGAATTGCATTACTAGTTGATATGGAGTCGCGTGAGTAGTATATATGGAGTGGCATTACCAATTCCAAAGGAATCGCATGACTAAATGATATGGGATCGCGTGACTAGATGATATCGGATCGCGTCACTCACCTATTGCGTGTCATGTCCTTCGAATAAGGGTAAGCCAATTATCATGGACAATATCAAACCATAACTCAACCCCAAGCACCATCATAACAAAATATCGAGTTGAACACCCTAAACCCTCGACCAGAAGTTACCCTAAACACATTGAAGTTGAAGCATATGTTGAGTGAATTGTATGAATACAAAATACCACAAGTCAATTCTAAAAAATACAAAATGGAAACAAATATGAATGTTCATTTGCTATGGTTGACTCAGCCAGAATCAATGACAATTAACTTCCTTTTTCTCTAAGGTTCATGTCAGAAAAACTCATCTCAAGACTGTTTCTTTCTGCAGCGCTTCTGCTGCCCCAGCAGCCGTATCTGTTCTATGTATTAGAAGATTCTCAACATTTTGTATCCTCGATTCCAATGCCTGTATTTTAGCAGTTTGATTACTGAGTTTCTCATCAATCCTCAGAAGCATATTATACATCACATAATTGAAAACAGGATCTGGAATAACTCTAGACGGTTGATTGGATGGAGTATCATGGGCAGGATGAACTGGGCTGCCTTCGACAGAGTTCAATGGCTCATCAAGACTCAAGTCATATCCCTTTTTCACGAGCCATCGAATATAGAGATTACGAGGCCTACGACTGGTCCAATCAACTAGATACCTATTGCTCCATATCCCTTTCTTCTAAACTAGAGCTAATATGATGTTCCCGTATGGAAGGGTCATCTCTTCCCGCATGGCAACTACTCTCATTCTCATGATCATATATTCTACAATATTCATGCCAAACTGGCTTCCATTTTTTTCCATCATCTAGAGATCCTCAGCGCTAACATGTCTTAAACGATTAATCCTTCCCTGTAATGTGGATGCCAGAAAATTATGTACAAACCTATCTGGTGCAGAATTCAAATGACGAGCATAACATAAATTTGTGATGTATGGTTCTTTTTTGCTTGTCACCTGAGCCCACATGTGGGACGAGTCATATGATGGGGGAGGTGTGTATTGTTAGTGTCTGTACTCTGTTTTCAAGAGCTTCCCAATATCAAAGGGAGTCACTGTAAACTCTATTCCTCCCAAAAAGATGTTCAAAACAAATGGGTCAAAATCTCTAGGATTTTCAAATTCATTTTCACTCTGTCGAATGCTGGAGTAAAATTCCCTAACCGCAAAGAGGGAAGTTGGGCTCCTATTGAAACGCTTTCCCTCCCTCAACGACCAGCTTTCAATACTAGTTGTTACGTTACGCTGCCTTTTTTCCAATATCATTGAATAGCATGGCCTGGAGCTAAGGTAACTCAAGTGGGAGAGCCGTGTTATGGGTGACCTTATTGCACGGTTTAAAGAGCACTTGTGTATGTGATGCAAGTGAACGTGTACGAAAAAGCTGTCGTAAAGTTTCGTTGTTCGTTCCGTCTTTGAAGAGTCAGGTTATAATCAAAATATGGAAAGTTACTTAGACCCTTAAGTTTACCCATGTCAAAAAACAAAAATAAGTCACCCTCAAGGTATATGTTTTCCTTTATGCTTTCCCAATCTACCACTTTCCTGCACGATATGATGGGATTCTCTATTACCCTATACCTGGCAGCATGTGAGATGTCCTTAAACTGTGAAAGAGAGCACAGATCATTACCTGGTTCAATTGAAAAACCAATTGATGCTGTAGGTAGTTAAAGATCTAGTTTCTATTTCTTCCTTGATTGTAAGCGTGAGTATTCATCATCACCCATACTTTGGTCGCCATTGTCACTGACATTGGGTCTGCTCGAAGATGCGGCCATTGCTTAAGACAGTGCAAGACGATTCAACTTTAGTGGTTCAACTTCTCTTAACCCTTAAACTAAGTTTCGAACGGTTGAAAGATGAAACGGCAGCTATCGATATATTTATAAGTGGAAATTGTGGGAAATCACTTTCATAGTAAGGTGACTTCAAAAATGCCTTATAATGTATCGATGGCTATTTCGATTGCTTGGAAGATGAAACGGAAGCTATCGATATATTTATAAGCTATCGATAGATATTACGAATACTTGGACTCATACTTGGAAGATGAAAGAAACTGTATCTATCGATATATTTATCCTCTATCGATAGAAATTTCGAATGGTTCAAAGATGAAATGGCAACTATCGATATGTTTAAAATCTATCAATATAAATTGGAATACTTAGAAGATGAAAGAAACGATATCTATCGATATATTTATCTTCTATCGATAGAAATTTCGAATGGTTCAAAGATGAAACGGCAGCTATCGATATGTTTAGAATCTATTGATATAAATTGGAATACTTGGAAGATGAAAGAAACGATATCTATCGATATATTTATCTTCTATCGATAGAAATTTCAAATCGACAGCTGTCGATATGTTTATCATTTATCGATATAAATTGGAATACTTGGAAGATGAAAGAAACTGTATCTATCAATATATTTATCTTCTATCGATAGAAATTTCGAATCGGCAACTATCGATATAAATTGGAATACTTGGAATATAAAAGAAACGGTATCTATCGATATATTTATCTTCTATCGATAGATATTTCGAATCGACAGCTATCGCTATGTTTATCATCTATCGATATAAATTGGAATACTTGGAAGATGAAAGAAACGGTATCTATTGAACTCATTTTTCGATTCTGTCGATTAAATCAGTTACGTCATACTCTTTGACATCTATACCAAATCGTTTTGCCTCAAAACACCAGAAGCCTCTAAATTTCTCATTTCGTAATTTGGGAAAATGAGTCACAGAACTAAACGCACAAAGGTGACTAAAAACAGTGGTTCAGGCGACTCTGGTAGTGCCGAAACATCCTCAACCTCAGTTGTGAGTTCTTTTTTGTAAAATTTCACTGATCCGTCGCACGTTGAGAGATTCAACACCAATTTTGCCAAACGCAAGGTAATGCTCGGACGGATAATTGACTTTGATTATTTAAAGTCTATATCTTTCCCATACCTTGCGAACTTTGAAAATTTAGGGTGGACACATTATTTACAATTAAATAGGAAATATTATGAGAATTTGGTCCGGATTTTTTACTTCAATGCAACGCAAACATATGCAGAGTTGAAAATAGGTCAGCTAGTCAACCATGACGATACGTTTGTCACCCATGTCATGGGACAACGGATCCTTGTTACTCGTGAGCTAATAGGACGAGTCCTTCACCTTACTTCCCTCCAAGAAGATCTCCAGTGTGTCTTTGATAATGGAATCCTTTGGTCGGCGTTTATCTACCCTCCACCAAATGAGAGAGGTAGTGCTAGTTGCACAAGGCTATGTTTCTTTGATCGAGTCTTGCACTTCATCATCACTCACACTATTCGTCCTCACAGCTCGAACTACTCAACTGTCACCACAGAGGACCTTTGGTTCTTATTTAACATCAAACTAAACCGTCGTATCGACCTTGCTAAATTTATCATGGATGACATGATCCGGACCATTCAAGGTGGCATAAAAAGTCTGCTTTATGGCATGGTGATTAGTGAGATCATAGACTACTTCAAAATTGACACCCTTTGTGATCCGCCAAAAGACCATGCTTTGTTCAATCCTATCGATGAGCATAGTATTAAAAAGCTAGGTCTTGAGTACAAAAACAATAGTTGGGTTAGGAAGGGGGTAGACGATAACCCGAAATTTGATGAAGATAGGAATGAGGGAGAGCTGAGTGCGTATCTTACGGGCCCATCTACTGCTTAATCTAGTGCACCTATTTCCACCACATTCGATGTTGAGCAAGCTTTCACTAAACTCCTCTCATTTATGGAAACAATGGACTCTAGGTTGACTACCCGTATGGAATTGTTGGAGGCACAAAATCGTGAGATGTTGCAGTGCCAAAAAAATTTCGAGGATCAATTCCTCTCTCAATTTCCTCCACCATCATGAATTATTTGTGCATACGTCTGTTCCATTGACTTTTTGGATTGTTCGATTCCATGGCTACCTATGCATCATATTTTGGTTGCATTTACAAACATTTGTATCTTTGATGTATATGGTACATTCAACTATTGCTAATTGCCATGCTTTTATGTGAGATTGTTCGCTTGATTAACTGTCTTTTGTTTATCTTATGCCCTTTATGTTTTTTTTATAACAACGGTCAACATTAAGAACAAGTACCATAAAAGCAAGTACCATAAAACCCTAAACCTTTCTACTCTAACTATCCAAACAATGCTAATATTATACATAATTTTATGGGCAAAAATATGAAGCATGATGCCAAAATCAATCAGGCAAATATTATTAAATATTTTATGCTTTAATTTATTTGTTTACAAAGAAAAACAAATTATAAATGAGTACAATGAATTTGATAATCCCACAAATGGGCTAAGTAATTGGAAGTGTCTGCTTTGAAACATTCGTATCTAACAAACTTGAGCAAATCTTACAGCTTAAAAGAATCATGAAAATTCTATAATAACCAGCACTAAATATTGGACGTGCAAATTTCTCAGGTCTTCAAACCAGAATAGAGTATCTAATTAACAAGAATTTCCTGACCCAGGCAGATCCAGATAAACTGGACATGGGAAAAGTACAAATGTAAGAGAAATTTACCCAGACTGGTGCATTATTTTTCTGATTGACTGTATCACTGGCTCAACATGTGAGAGAATATCTTGTTACTCAAAAGTAAACATGTCTAATCTTTGTCTTATAGCAGTGTACATTGCAGCCATACTAAAATCATCATTCATCACTCGAGCTAACTTCACAAGACGATTCTTCTTACTAGCGTCTAAAGCCCAACGACGTAAGCCCCTACACTGCCACGTGACTGCTGATGTTTTTCACTTTGAGTGTTACCCAAACCATTTGGTGTATCCCAGCCATTTGAACTTGCAAGTTGATTTGACTCATCAAGAGAGCCCCAACCTTCCTAACATTCTGGTGAATGTTGTTGTTCCCAGACACTAGATTTTGAAAAATCATCCAAGGTTTTCGTAGCAATGACATCTTGTGTTCACAGCTGTCGCAACATCTTGTGTTTTAGATTTACTTCTGCCACAATCACACCACTTAGTTTTCTTCGTTGTACTAGTCAGAGTATCATCTCAAGACTCTGTCAAACTCAAGTTCAAATAGTATTATTCAATGCAAATATCAATGGAAAGTTCGAAACAATCCCTAACAACTGACGTCTGAAGGGCCACTATCTTCAGGTACGACACCTATAACGTTATTAGAGTTTCTAGTTCGCATTGGACAGCGGTTTTGTTTATGCCTGGGTTGTCTACAAATTGCACATGGCTTGGGTCATCGTCGTCGAGCCGTCAACTGAGCAGATGATGTTTCCCCATTTGTCGGTGGAGCTGCAAACAGAGTTTGATAATATTATCTATTATGACCATAGCTCTTGCATTGTGAACATCTACGCCATCCGCTGCCTTCCCCAGCTGATGGAATCCTTTTCCTCCTAGGTCTTCCCGCTTGACCTCGCCAACTTAGTGGTAAAACGATAATTTGTTGAACGTCATGGGGGATGTCCCACTCACTGGGATGCCCAACCAATTGAATGGGAACCGCATATCCTTCCACCCAAGACCGAGTCTTGTAATAGTCCTAGTATAATTCAATGGCTGCACATTTGCACTTAATACCAAGGCAATGAAATCACAATTGGCGAACAATGTAAAAATTCAATTCATCATGCACAAAATAACAAAACATGATTACTCATACCTTATTGCCGCCATGTCATGCATGCAGGGGAGTAGATCAGTCTGGAACTCACCGCATGAACATGTCTTGATGGAGAGGTTGACCACTTTATCCTTAGTCCCGCCTATAACTTGAACTCCACCTGATCGATTGCGTGTATGGAAAAATGACATGCTTCATTGAACTGTCTGTTCAACAGATCGGTAGCCCAAGGGCTGAGGGGCGTGGTCAAATTCAATGCCTCATTGTGCCAGTCATGGAACCAATGTTGAAACATGCATCTGATGCACTCGATCAACATCGTTATTGGCGTTTTTCTTGCATTCCTCAGGTAGGAGTTAATACACTCCACAATGTTGGATGTCATTAGCTTGTATCGCCTTACTGGTGACCGTGCACATGCCCATCTCTCAACGCTTAATCTCATAAGGATGTCATAAGCAGGTTTGCAACACTATTTCAGCTTATTCATATGTTTGTTAAAATCGACGAACCTATAACAGTTGGCGGCCATGGTGAAAATCGCAGCAACATCTTTGCGCTTGAATCTATTTTTAACATTTTTCCCTAAATGGTAATTGCATAGCCCGTGATAAGCGTCCTTGTACACTTTCTCAACTGCATTCTTAATGCCAAGATGCTAATCAGAAATGAACATTGCATTTTCAGGACAACCAATTGCACAATGCAATTAATTAAGAAACCACGACCAATACTCTTTGTCTTCGACGTGGCCAATGCCAAATGCAAATGGATATATCTGCTCCTTCGCATCTTTACATACCACCACAAACAAAATACCCTTGAATCTGCCTTTCAGATGTGTGGCATCGATAACGACTACAAGTCGTATTACAGCATTGAACCCCCAAATACATGACCCAAACGCTCAAAAATAATATTTGAATCGTTGTTCCCCATCAATAACGACACACATGACAGTATCAGGATTTTCACATTCCAACATATGGAAATACGAGGAGAAGAGTTAGAATGACTCTTTCGACGGATCGAACACAAGACTCTTCGCATACTCCTTCGCTTGCCAAGCCTTACCATAGAGGCATTGCAATCCCCACTTGCAATTCATCTATTCCATTATTTCCTTTGGTTTCAATGGGGTTACACAATTTCCTTGCACCCTGGTGGAGATAAGCTCACCAATTACCCTCGCACTCGCAGTGCAGTACCCACATTGCAAACCATCAACAGTACACGTGTGTACCTTCTGGAACTTTTGAAGTTGCCAATATTCTCCCTCAGGCAACTTCATTGCACGCAAAGCAAACTTGCATGCCTTATCCTTACAACAACCTCAAAACGAGCGTGACATGACTTTTTAACTCTAACCTCAAAATGCTCCTTTAGTGCCAACATGCTCAAAGCTCGTTTCAATTCAGCCTTTCGATGGAAACACTTTTTCACGATATAAATGGTCGTCCATTGATCTAGATTCCTCACTCCCAACTGTTTGAAAGGATATCATATATAGCCCGGGAATAATCCATTGACGAGATACCCCTGTATTTACCCTCTCTTGATCACTGTCATCAGGAGAACAAATACCGTTCTCAAGTGCGATGGCATTCTCATAAATAGGGTTCGCACCCTCAAGATCTTCTAATTCAATGGTTCTGCCATGGTCGTCCAACTCAACATCTTCTAACACAACAGTTGTGGTATCACCTGTATCGCCATTTGCATGATTACAATCAGGAATGTCGGTCTGCTCAACCCTATCATCCTTTGAACAGTCTTCATGTCTGCCAACATAATCATCTTCACAGTCATCACACAACTCATCATTCTGATCCACCGTGTCATCCTCTTCAACATCATCTTCAATCTGATCAGATGCATCGTCATCACTCACAACCATCACAATGTCGTTTGCTAATGACAATGGACCCAATGCATTTTCGAGCGACTGTTGTGTTTGTTGCAAAGTACTAAGTATTTCGTTCGATGCACATTTCGATCGAAACTTTGCAGACATCATTTGCAGACACCTCATGTGTGTACCAGGCTGTTGAAACTCATGAAGATACATCAAACGTAATTGCCATGGTTGTTTGTTAGGAAATGCATGTTGTGGTATGTCAGAACAATTAACATTTTGTTGTAGGTGATTACTATGTTGGATACCATGTTCATATGGAATATTTTTTGCATTTCCTGTCTTAACTATCACAAACAAAACAACTGCCCTCTCATCTCGCAGAATACTTGCTACATCTTCATCATCCTTGATAACTACGCGCGAAACCCCTACGGCATGGCTGAGCAATGCATGTAGGTTGATTTCATTATTATGTGAGTTGACCCCAACAACTTCTTCAACGAGCTTCACTAGGCCCGAAAAGGACAAATCACTCCCAACACTTCTCACTCGTGTCTCACCACCCTTGTAAGTGTCATCGACCCAATGACCACCGTATGTAATCATAAGCTTTACGTTGGTAGGCTACTGAAATTTAACAGAAAATAAGTGTCACAATCAATCAATTTATCAAAAATTGCCCCTCAATGCATAGAAACCACTTACGCAATGCCTAAGTCACATTTGGTCAATGCATAGAACTAGTCACGCAATACCTAAAAAACTACTGAACAAAAGCCTCAAAACAACACATGAATTGCACAAGTCACGGGCCACCACTCTCGCAATACATAACAACAGGTAACGCAATATATAAAAACTAATCACGCAATGCCTAAAAAACTATTGAACAAAAGTCTCAAAACAACACATGAATTGCACAAGTCAGTCACGCACCACTAAGCTCGCAATACCTAAGAATAATTCACTCAATGAATAATAAGCCTCAGAACCAAAGGTGAATTGCACAAGTCACGCACCACTAGTCTTGCAATACCTAATAATAAGTCAATCTAATATCCACTCACGTTATGCCAACTTAAACAGTTGTGTACCGGCCCAACGTCACGCAATACATAACAACACGTCACCATATACATACAAACCACTCACGCAATGTCTCAACAGAAGATAAGCATTGCATAATTCACACACCGCGTATAACCCACTTTCCCAATACCTAATAATAGGTCACGCAATACCTAACATCCACTCATGAAGTTATTCAGCATAATATAACTTAAACGAAAAAAAATAAATCGAAAATATGTGCTCAATGAAAATAAAAATTTTTATAAACTTTATTAAAATTTTAAAAAAGATATCCCACCGAAAATACAAGAAGATGATACAAAAAAAAAAATGAACCGTAGTTCATTTCTTCCTAAGTTCATCTACTTTGAACTCTATCTCGATGAGAATCTTTTCATTCTCAAGATGGCAGCCTCCAAGTCAAAAGTCCTTTGCATCAGGTTGTCCATGAGGGCATGTATCTCCTGCTGAAATATCTACAGCTTCTCCCTCAAAGACACCTCCTCTTCAAAGGCTGCCTCTTCCCTGTTCTCGACTCTTAGATCTCTGTAGGTCATTTTTCAATTATCTGAGATTGATTAAGATAATTGAATTTGATTTAAATGGTTATTGGCCTTTATTTATTGGCATGAATGCTGACTCTTCGTTGTCTACACCCATTTAAGTGCAATGAAGGGAGGCTGAATTGGTTATTAAGTACATGTTTGGCCTGACGTTTCATCTTATCTACCTCTTAAAAGCAAAAGCCATGCCAAATATCATTTTCCAAGAAATTCTTAATAAAAATCAGTTTAAAGGTTTTCTCTCTTTTTCACTAATCAAGAGTATTTTAATGTTACCTCTTTTCTCTTTTCCAAGAAATTCATTATCGTTTCCTCTTTTCTCTTCTTTTTTTTTTAATTTAAGCATTATGGTCCGATTTCTTGGTAGACCAATCAAAATCTAATACTATTGCTATTATACAAGTCTGAAATACTCAGTCTAAAATTATATATAAACTTCAAGAATTACATTATAGCTTATTAGGTTATTAAAGATGACACTCAATATCCTTTATGGTAATTTTAACCGAAATTACAACTTATATAATTTATTTTGTTAAACAGTTTACCAAACAGCTTTAGCCTATTTTTCTTCTAATTTTACACAATTTGTTATTAAGAGGGCTGAATCAGTAGATAATCACCTTCAGCATTAGGTAGATAAAGTCACGGAATGCCCACAAACAAGTCACGCAATGCTTAACAAATATTCAGTCACATAATGCCTGTCACGCAACGCTAAACAAATATTCAATTACGTAATGCCTATAAACAAGTCACGCAATGCTCAACAAATATTCAGTCACATAATATTCAAGCACCTAATGCCAAATAAACAAGTTACGATTCCTAATATCCAGTCACACACCCTAATATCCAGTTAACTCAATGCCTAACAAATATTCACGCATTGCCTATAAACTAATTGATTTCGCTACCCCCAGCCAGATTTAAGTTTTCAAACTCATATAATTTACCCATCAACTTTTTCGTTCTATGAATAACCCTAAATAAATCCAAGAACCCATAACAAATACCTTGATGTCATCTCTACACTTTGGGATCATTAGAAAGTTGGCAGCCGATATAGACCTCGATGGCGTTGGAGAGTTGGACGGAGGGATAGCTAAATCTAAATCGAGATTTAATTTTAGAATTTTAAGCCGAATGGCGGCAAAGCAGAAAGAAAGAAACCAATATGCTCTTTCATTTGGATTAATTGATTTAAAAGGGTATTTTTGTCAAGTCGTGCCAAAAATTGACTCAAAACAGTTAAAATTATAGATACGGTCATTTTTTAAGTCATTTTACTATGAAGGTCATTTCCCATAATTTCCTCAAAATATTATTCTAACAAGTAAAGATTTTGACATTGTATATTACCAACTTTTTTTTTTGGGTGAATATATTACAAACTATTACATTGGATATTTTCAAAAAGTTATGTCTGAAGAAAAAACCAATAGTTGTATTTGTTAGGAAAAAGAGATGTTATTATTTAAAACATCTGTTTCAACAGATGTGACTATTTGAAACAAACACAAATTGTGTTTGTTGGAAATAGGCATCTAAGCTTGTAAAATATCATCATTTAGAAAACAGAACGTATAACTGAAAATAATAACATATTTCCTTTCTTTTTTAAACATTCTCCAAGTTTTCTTTTATATCATTTTGCTGCAGGAATATTGTATATAAGTTTGATAATCTTACCATACTCTGGTGAGTGCTTAGTGAATTGATTTCGTCAGTGCAAAACGTCGTCAATCAGTTAGTTTCATTATTTCTTCGAGATTTATATGCCAGTAACTCTTTTGCACACAACAAATGAGGCGAATAAAACCTTGACAGAATAAAACTTATCAAGGAAATGCTAAATTGCTTCAGCAACTTAAGAATGGTCTTAAGATTTTCAAAGGAAAATAGACTTGATAATATATTTCCCCGAATGTTGTCTGGAATCAAATAATAAAAGATATGGGTGTAACTGATGTCATCTTAGGAATTAAAATATTTCGAGATAAAAATGGAATAACTTTGTCACAATCACAGTACATTGAAAGGTACTTAAAAAGTTTGATTGTAATAATTTTATACTAGCATTTACACCCATGGATCCTCAAATTAAATTAATACCAAATGTTGGTAGGATTGTTGATCAATTACAATATGCAAAAATAATTAGTTACTTAATGTATGCAATGACATGTAAAAAGAAAGATATAGCATTTGCTGTTGAAAAGTTAAGTAGATACATAAGTAATCTAAGTATTTTGCATTGGCAAGTCATAAACAAAATACTATCGGCTTTGTTATAATAGATATCCATTAGTATTAGAAAAATATTTGAATTCTAGTTGGATTGCAAGTTTAGAATATCATGCTTGCACAAGCAGATGGATCTTTATGCTTGGTGGGGATGCCATTTCCAAGAAACAAATATGTATAACGGATTCTACCATGGCAACCGAATTTATTACATTGACTACTGCCACCAAGGAAGCCAAATGGCTAAAAAATTTACCTTATGGTGTGTGTTTATGGCCTAAACCAGTTTCTTCAATTTCTTTCCATTTTGATAGTGAAGCAACTCTAATAAAAGCATATAGCCAAGTGTATAATGCAAAGTCTAGATAGATTGGATTAAGACATAGCTATGTTCGATAATTAATTTCTGATTGAGTGATCACTATAACTTTTGTAAGGTCTAATGAAAACTTGACAGATTCTTTAACAAAAAGTCTTACTTGAGATCTTGTAAATAAGACCTTAAAGGAGATGAGGCTCAGGCTCATAAATTGAAAATCACCCATGGTGGAAACTCGACTCAACCCATGGCTCTAACAGCACACATAAAAAGAGGATGTAGACAAATGGCCATAAAAGCATTGCTAGATACTGTGCATTCATTGGTGTTGAAATCGTCGTGTGAGATGTGTTTGGTTAACCAAATAAAATAGCTAATTCAAAGCATAGTCTACCATGCAATTTTGATTAACTTTAACATGTTTTCACTAAGTGAAAGATCAACCGGAAGACACCTTGATTTATGCAATTGAATTCCAAGATTATCGAAAATTTGGATTAATTTAAAAATGGTGGGGATTTTTGGACGCTTTCAAAAAGTTAAGTCTGTTGAACAAAACCAATAGTTGTGTCTGTTGAGAAAAACCAAGAGTTATGTCTATTTGAAACAAATAGGTGTAAACTGTGTCTCTTGGAAATAGGCATAGAAACTTATAAAAAGGACCATCTTTTAGGGGTGAGCAAATGTAAAGCGAGCCGAACAATCGAACCGAATCGAAATGAGTTCGATTTTTTCGGTTCGATTAGTTCGATTCTTTGGATAGTTCGGTTAGGACAGTTTGGTTATTAAAATTAATTTAATTTAGTTTCAGTTAGGAAAATTTCTAACCGAACTAATCGAAACTTAAGTAAGGGTATTATGGGGATTTTGCATGAAAAATAAATCCTAAACCTAATCTATTCTCCTCTTTAGTTCCTTTTTAATTATATGAGTATTCATCTTATTTATTATAATTTTTTATTATCATTTTTAATATTTTTGTAGTATTGATTTATTAAAAAAATAAAGGCATAAATAACTATATATAAATAAATAAATAATTTGTCAAGTTTGATTTTTGGAAACCGAACCGAACTAACCAAATTAGTTCAGTTTCGGTTAGTTCGGTTATTTGTATAGTTCGGTTCGATTTCGGTTATTTTTAAATATGAGTTCGGCTAATTCAGTTATTATATATCTAAAACCGAAATAACCGTTTGCACACATCTACCATCTTTTAGACAACACAACGTACAACAGAAAATAATAACATATTTTCTTCCTTCCTCAAACATTCTTTAAGTTTTTTTCTATATCATTTTGTTGCAGGAAAATTATATAAAAGTTTGATAATCTTGTCATACTCCAATAAGTGCTCAGTGGATTGATTTCATCAGTGCAAAACGCCGTCAATCACTAGGTTTTACTGTATCTTCGAGATTTATACGTCAGTAACTTTTTTACACACTATAAATGGGGCAAATAAAACTTTAAGAATAGTAACATTGATACACGCCTTGAAGCCAATTTCTACATTTTCCAATTCGGTGTTCTAACATATTTTTCTATACATTCCCAGTTAAGACTTTAAACTTCTCAAGTGTAATTAGAATGTTATGACATGTTTTTTCGTTTATTATCATATTAATTTTTTAATGTTTTAAATATATTTTAATGAGATATGTGACAACGCTCTAATTCTGCTTTTGAAATTTAAAACTTCACTTACAATGTATTAGATGATAATTATTTTCTTGATTTATTACTTTTTAAAAAAAATCAATTGGAACTTAAACTTTTGAGTAAAATATGAGGCATCTACTCTTAATTGCCCATTTGATTTATTTTATCTTAATTAAAAGCTTATGCTTATATAGACTTGTTTGAAAGTGGCTATATACAACATCTTAACAAATATTTCTTTTGACGACGTTGGTTATTCAAGAGACCACCAAGCGAACAAGGCTGTACACATTAAAGCTCAATCATTTCAGTATTTCACTGATTAATATATTTCGTATCAGAAGGCAGGGCGATGTAGGCCGTAGGCCTTCTCGACGCATCAACAAAAAAAATTGTGTTATCATGATAGAAAGCTGCTCAATGCTTCATCTTTAGCTTCCTTATAACTGGCACCATAATTTTGTTTCTCATTTTCTACTCATAAAACTCTCATGGTTGCCCTACTCAGCACAACACACCCATTAATGTTCTTGTTAAACCAAAAAGATTGTCTCCACTCTCCATTTTGAAGCATAATTTTTTTCTGCTAAAGTTCCTCTTAGTTGAGATGCCTTATACTAGTTGTATTCTGGTTTCAGTGGAGCAATATTTGATTAAACTAACTATTCTGATAGGCCCCATGTGATGGAGTGGCGATTCCATATCTCGATTAAAGAGGGAAAAAGATTCCTTCTTCATCAAGGCAGAAATCATTTACTATCTTGTCTCTGCTCACAAGCTTTCATCAAACCTTAATCATATATAGGATTTGTTTGATATTGCTGTTAACATAGAAGCTGTTTTACAGGATCAAAATTGTAATGGACTACTTTTGTGCTTTTAAAACTTGGTAATGTGATAATAAAGAGGGGAAGGAAGGCGCATTTATATATATATTTGACCATATCTCATCTCCATTGCCTTTTCCGATCCTTCTTGTTTATCATGTTCCGCCTGAGTGCCTAATCCTTTTCGTCATTCATTAATTACAAAGACAAATGCTCAAGTCATGGACCTTCATTAATTGTTTTTAGTGGCTGCCCTTGTTTTCAGGGTGGAGGGTTAGGTAGGAGCAATATGAAATATAGGAACTTCTACAAAAGTACTTGTTCATGGAAATTCTCATGCACCGACAATAGGAAGGCAGGCTTTCAATAGCTCAAGAGATGAATCACAGTGGTCAAGAAAATTGCACGGTTGATTGCATGCATAAGCTTTGTTGTTGCAAAAGCAAAGGAAGTAGGAACATTTAACTAGTTGGAGACTTCAAATCAAAGTATTGGGATTGGAATATGTCTAAAATGTTTCTCTTAATTAATTATATTCTCCAAGTGTAAAGCCTAAACCTTGTCCGAAAGTGAAGTAGAGATTTTGTACCTTTATTGTATTGTTTTTCATATAAAATTTCTGTGTCGCCTTTCCGACGAATGTGGATCAATGTATCTATTAATTGCTTTGCCCTGTGATTCATTTGAATGTTGATTCATTGTCCTGATCAGCACATTGGCAGATAGACTAATTAATGCCAATGACATGTGATGCCCCATTTAAAGTAATCGAGGGTCAACTTATGCCTACCTCCTAGCCAAAGTATGTGAGATTTGATCATCCAACAGACCAACCCTCCAATATTTTCACCAACTTAATTGGAATATAAGCACAGATTCCTTGTCTCCTAACTGGTAATCTTGAATATATACTAGCAACAGCACTATATATATCCATAACGCGGAAAACCAGTGGCTGTGCACATGAATCATATACACATTAAACCTGTTTCAGAACCAATGAAAAAGTTGCTCAAATTAAGTTCAATCAGCCAAAAGAATCTTTGAATTTAAATACCTGCAGTCATAAATGTATAATTTGCTTGTTGAGGGGTTTCTCTCGCCGTCTACTTACCATGGAAGTTGATTTACGTACATTCACAGGAGGAGGGAGATCATTTTGCTTTGACACTAAGGAAAAACCCATGTACTACTACTTTGTTATGACTCATCTCGTGTACAAACTTCCTCCAAGTTGTGGTTTGTTTTTTGTTGAAAAAGAAAATCAAACAGTGGGTGATTGTGAAAACTCTTTCTCTACTTTTTTTTCTCAATCTTCTTGGCAGGCGAACCAAGTAATCTTGAATCACCAAATGGAACTTTACAGTACTTATAAGAAATCATCATCCTACTGCAACGCCAGCAATAGTTAAGAAAACAAGGCATCTAATGATAGGGAAAAGCAAAGGTCCCTTAAAGCTAGCCAGCCTCACACCGAAAGTCATAAAACCAGTCCCCATAAAACAAAAGCGCATGATGCTTCCTTCCATCTCTCCCTATATCTTTCTCCCTATTTCACTCTCTAAAGGCAGCACTCATTAGCTAGCTGCTTGCTCAGAATAATATAATACCAATTCCACACTTCTCTCTTTACCTCTTCTTCCTTAATTACTCTCACACAGCCCAAACTTTCCTCTCTAATTCTCCAAGCGTAGCCAGAAAAATGAAGCTAAAACGCTCTTTTATTACTCTCCTCCCCTTCATCTCTTTGATCTTTCTTCCCTCTTTGGTCTCATCTCAGGCCTGCCAAAGAAGCTGCGGTAATCTACCTATCAAGTACCCATTTGGAACTGGCCCTGGCTGTGGTGATGCACGCTTTCAGCAATACGTAACTTGTGACCAGCAAAAACTCACCTTGACCACACACACTGGAAACTATCCAATTACCAACATAGACTACAGCAACCAAGTCATATACATCTCAGATCCTTCCATGTCAACTTGTGCTTGCTCTCAGCCAAGCAAAGGCTTTGGCCTCGATTGGGATGCTCCCTTTTCTTTCACAGACGATAATGTTTTCACTCTCCTGGACTGCTCAACCACGTCGTCACCTATTTTTAGATCAAATAGCTATAATGTTGACAACAGCAGTGCTGTTCCCCTATGTGACAAACAAGGTGCTCCCATTTGTAGTTTCTTGTATTCTTGCAGGGCAATTAGCATCCTCAATCTCCCAATATCCACATGTTGTGTTTACACACCAGTGGATCTCGGCCCATCCTTCGAATTGAATTTGCAGAAGTTGCAGTGCTCTTCATATTCTGGATTTTATAGCTTCAGTGGCCAGGAATCTAACCCTGATAACTGGAAGTACGGAATGTCACTTAAGTATAAGTTCAATGTGTATAATGACTATCCGAACTCGTGCGCAGATTGTGAGAAAAGCGATGGAGCCTGTGGTTACACTGGAACTTACAATTCATTTATTTGCAACTGTCCTAATGGCATAAACACGACATCTACTTGTTTCTTTGTGTCATCGTTTAGCAACGGTTTGAGGCTACTCCCCCTTCAGACAGGTATTCATTACATGCACATTTTCCTTTTCCATTTTATAAAGTCAAGCATCCACATTTTTGGTTTGATATCTGCAAACTAAAATGCTAGTTTTCTTGCTGTTGCAGGAACTTTGTTCATCTATTCTCTGGCATGGATTCTGGCCATGGTCCTGCTATAGGCGCCAATTAGAGAAGGACAAAATTCCAACTTCCAAAATGAATTAAAATACTGAAGTTTGACTTTGCTTTGTTGTTTCTAAGACTTCTGCCTTGCGAGAGGACAAAAAGTCCAACTTCTCACAGTTCTGATAAGAAAAAAAGCTTTACTAATTGTTGTAATTTATCTTGAGATGGAAGAACTGTGTGAAAGACAGTAGTTTCGTTTTGCTTTTTTCCTTTGCGTCTAGACGGTGGATAAATGAACACTTTATATGCTTGGGGATGAAGTTACTTTCATTTTGTACAGCAGCGAGTATATTACTATATTAAGTGATTAACATCACCGGTCCATTCATTAAAGCAAACTAAATTTATAGCACTTTAAAAGTGACTACGAGCATTAGCTTATCCTAACCTAAGAATCAGGTTAAAAAGCAGAAATTGAGAGAGCCTGGAGGGTTTGAGAGTATTAAAAACAAGATCATGGGAATAAGGTTCCTTCTTTTGAGCTCATCATCCACTAAAAGAGAATCGCTTTCACTGTAAAGGTTCTTTATTTGTATCTATATCCATGGCAAGCTCTAGAAAGTGATAAAGGAAGATTTATGCCTCCAGTTTATTCTCTCCTCATTTTGTATGCAATTTTTGAAGGCAGATAATGGGCTTTAAGTCTTTAACCAACCTTATTACAACCACACATTGAAGAGTTATAGGCAACAAGCATCAACAGAGGTTTGAGAATAAGACTAGGAATTCAAAGGATCTTTCTTAGTGGGTGCTTAGCTGGTATTGAAGGTGCCAGACCACTACCAGGGAAAAATAGAAAAAGCAGAAGATAGCCCCTATTAGTTTCCTAGCTCTCACTTTAAAGCTTTGCTTCGTACACAAGAGAAAGAGGTCAGTCACTCCTATTAGTTTCCTAACTCTCACTGTAGAGCTTGTCTTCGTATACAAGAGAAAAGAGGTCAGTCACTAAGGTGTGTCTAGGTCAATACCAGAGCAGAAAGATTTGAAAACATGTAGCATCTCTAACCAAATATTTAACCCCTTTAGGAAAGAAATATATCCCAAATCCTGAAATCTTCTTGGCTGTAATAGGATGAGTCATGGTCATCCTGGAATGAACTTCATACACGCAAGTACGCGTAACTGAACTGATACAAGCCGCGAAACTTCTAGCAGGACGGACTTGCTAGAAAGCTCTGTTTATTTAGTAACAATTTCTAATTTGCTGTCCCACAAAAAGATGCCTCACAATCGAGTAGGATTCGTGATCATGATATTCATCTCTACTCTAACAAGAGATATAAAACTGACATTCGATTTATAATTTACTCATCTCAAAATAAGTTTTGATATCAATTATTATAGTCCATCAACTTATAAAATATTATCCGTTTTAAACCCATTAAATCTCATAACTCAGAAATTGAAAATAATATTCATTTCAATACACAACCAACATAAAATTCAAGACTCCCTTTTGAAAAGGCAGTCTTATACCTATACCTTGTGTGATAAGTAACACAGCTTCTCGACTTGCTTGTTTATGCTATCCACCTAATTTAGCGTGGAATATTCTGCCACTCGTCTACAATAAATAATGTCAGCTACATGTATTCACCGTAAGAGCGAGCGTTAGATATTGCAGGGAGAAACGAAGCACATATTTCCAAGTGTAAAGTGACAAGTTGAGGTTTAAAATGAAAATAGAATAGAAAGCTCTTCCAACAATAGTTCTACCGTTACCAGAAATCGTCTCTTAAGACTTAAAACCATTTCAATCATAGCTAGATTGACCTTTTAATTTTTTTTATAATTAAAAAAAATTCAAATTTTATTTTTTAAATTAAAAAATCATATACTAATCAACGATACAAAGATTTACCTTTCCACTTATATCCATAAATTTTCGTATCTTTACTCCCTATTCCTCAATCTAGATTACAACGCAGGTGTGGTTTACATAATGCTCCTCGTATCGATTCCTCCAGTCTGCCGAAGCCCCAGCTACTGGAGAAATGTAGACAAAATGGCCAAAGCAAATGAATTAATTTATGAGGGGAGGAGGAAACGCCCCACTCTATCTGACTTAAACCCCAAAATATACAGAGATTTACCGTTGACTGCAAAAATTTGTTTCTCTGTTTTCCTTTCTCAAATTTACCATATTTTAAGTGAAAACTATGTCTATCGTTTCCTTTGTATAATGGTCATCTCATGTTGCAGCACTGGGGCTTTCCTTGATTTAGTAATTTATCCCACATGCATAACATCTGTCTTGGGGATTGGTAATGAGCAGTGTAATAATCCTCAATGCATCCGAACTGGCAAAATTTCAAGCTGTGCTGGTACTCCACTGGTTTTGAACTGTTGAATTTTTCCACCCACATTCCCATGCTCACATCTTCCATCTTGAATAGCTGCAACATGTGCTCAATGGTTTAATGAACAGTAATTAACTCCATTGCTATTTAAAGAACAACCATGCACACCCAAGCATATGCAAAATAAATAGATGACTTACTCGCAACTTGTGTTTCTCAAACTCAGCTACAATAAACTGTGCAATATCAGATGACACTATGTACCCTGGACCATTTGCGTAGGGTGGGTAGTCTTCTTCTGGCCATTCCTGGAATTCACCAAAAGAAAAAAAGAAATTACAATAAGTAGCAGATTTTGACATGGGCAACTACCTAAGTAGTATTTTAACAAAAAGTAAACCATAGATAAGGCAAGAACATGTCTACAAGTATCTACAACTATATTCAACTGAACTTTAAATTCCAACCCAGTTTTAGATTGATTATAAGAAACTTTTTTGCTTTTTCATGCTACTCAATTTAGAGCAAGCTCAAAAACTATCACTAAAATATTACTAATTCAAGCATTCACAAAGGCATGCAACCTCCCATGCAGTGCCAATTAAAAATGAGAAACAATTTTCTCAAAGGCCAAACTCATGAACAAAAAAAAAATAACAAATCTATATATATATATATATATAACGAATTGATAGCAAGAGGTTCCATCATTTTGCTACTAAAAACACATTACCTTTCCTCATCTGAAAGAGGAAATATTTTATAACTAAATGGAGAATTGACATTGCAAAGCACATCAAAATACAGATAACAGCACATATGCAGATAAAGATAAAAAAACAAATGGAAAACAAGAAGTTCTAATCACGTTCTATCACAATCTAAACAATGCAGTTCTTCAAAAATAGTATAAATTTAACTATAACCGGAAACTCCACTTAAAATTAAGCATTTGACAAGGAAACTAATTAAAGAGGGGATGAAATGTAAATATGCCAACATATTTGCTAAATTCAACAGAAAATGCATACCTCATATGTTACTGCCCATTTACCGTTACGTAGGGGCTTGTGGTAGTAATTCATATTTCCAATATACAGGCTTTTATCTCCGACATTCTTTGCTTCCTTAATCACAGCATCCACCCCAACAAATGTATCATCATCACACTTCATAATATATTTTGCAGCCACTGTACGGACCTGTGAACAACAAGATACAGTATAAAGGTAGTTCTTGGTCTCTAGAGTTTAAAACTAAAGAACAATAATATTTCAACTACTTTTTTATATGTACTATATCCAATTACAAAACTTAATTTTAGCACCAAAAAAAAGTAAGCAATGTCAAATCATCCCACCACTCACCCCATATTCACAGATGGCAACTGTCTTTAGTACAACTAGGTCATAGTTATCCATGTAAGGAACTATAACAATATCACCAAAATACTCCGCTTCCTTCTTCAGTTCCACATTTACTTCCTTTCTTCCATTCTAGGAAACACAAAAGAGTAAATATATCAGGCAAGGGGGCTTTCTCAAAAAAAGAACTTGTGCCTACTTTATCTACCCTTACCAGTGCTACAAAAAACCGAGCCACTACTTTTGAAGACCTTATTAACTTATGCTGCATCCAAGACTTTCTCACAGCCATCCTCTCAGCAAAATGATTGCCAGCAGAAAGGATACCTATAAAAAGCTCTACATTTCCATCAGGAAGTGGTGGTGCCTTCCATTTACTCAACCTCTCAAGATGCTTTTGCGGAGCAAAACTTGGATGTGAAGTGGGCAAGGAAGCAGCAAACACAGAGTGCACATCAAGGTCACCATTTAGAGATAGCCCGGTAGCATCCTCAAGCACAAATCCCTGTAAATATCATCAGCAATTTCAAGATGTTCTATATTCATCAAATCATTAATCCAACATCAAGATGTTAACTCACAGTTCGATACGGAAATGAGGTAACATGACGCCCATCGACATTGAGATGGTAACCCTCCAAACCAGCACTCAACGTGAGAACAAATAACTTTCCCTCTGCAAAAGGGTATGGCCATTCTAGTACCACCTTCTTCTTTCTTCCTATCAATCTGTTCAACCACCATGTAGCCTTCGATTCTTCCAAGCCATTGTCATCATCTCGAATCCATTTCTCACATTTAACTTGTCCATCAACTACCAAATTAAAAATATACAAAGAATCAGCAAATATGCATAATGTTTCATACAAATAACTTTTAAAACAACCTCCACCACCATCCCCCCTCCTCTCCCAACCCCAACAAGATCATAAAGCAACACCACAACCAACTTCACTAAAATTAGCTAACTACCGAACAATTATAAACAAAGAAATAAAAAAATCAACAAAACAAAATTTCAAACTTTCTCAACCTCCATTCTTCATTTAGTAACTCAGCATTCAGCCAAACGCACTAAAATATAAAAACCAAAAAAAAAAAAACCTGTTTCCTCATCAGCTCTAGACTTCCACCCTTCACACCTCAACGCCGACCCCCACTGCATTCGATAACAAGTATTCTGCTCGATCACGGGCTTCCCGCTCCAATCCCCTTTCAACCTCGGATTGAAATGAAGAATCCGCGGCGGATCCTCGCCGTCCACCGTCTTCAACCCTTGCAATTCCATCATAAACTGCGATACCATCACCGACTCATCCCCTTCTTTCAACACCGCTATTTTGGGATCATACTCTGCATGCGACCAATGCGGCAACCCGACCACCGTAATGTGGGACCCTAACGTTAACCCGCAGGGAAGGACCAAGATCCGGCCCCGGCTCATGAACTCCGACCCGGATAAGGAAATCGAATGCGGGCATGATTCGGTTCGGTTTCTGCCTTGATTTTGTTGTCCGGGTTCTGAATCGGATTTGTTTTGACCCGATTGAAGGTCGTCCCAGAGTTTCTTGCCGACAACGAAGGCGTGTCGTGCTGTTTTATGGAGCACCGAGAACTCGTCTTTAGAATCGTTACTATCGAAAGAGCTTTCGTTGAACAGGAGACCTGAAACTTTCTTAAACTCCCGCATTTTCCGCTCCGGTGTCCGACTTCCGGGCTGGCGAACAGGGTCTGGATCGTTTGCTGGCCGAGCGGGTGCTGATTTGTCGGTGAAGTCCTCTTCGCTCTCGAGAAACAAAGGCCTCGGCAACGTGTCGGTGAAGAACCCTCCAGAACCGGAACCATACCCGGTTTTGAAAACGTGCGGGATTTCGAAGCTCATGAAGAGAAGATAGAGAAACAAAACCCCCATCAAGAACTGAACTAGCCTGAGTCGACTCGGTGACACTAGCGAGTCAAGTTTTGCTCGTTTCATCGTTTACTTGGAAAAAAAAGGTCTAAAAATAGAAACAACGAGGGTTGGTTTCTCCGGTTTGGTTTCTGATTGCGGAGTGAAATATTGGGGAACCTTAACCCTAGATTTGATCCGCAGGGAAAAGGGTTGGGATTATTAAGCGGAAAGCATTCAGAGAATGCATAAGCTTCGAACGACGTACAGAGAACGGGCGCAGAGAGCAGAGAAACTTCGAACAAAGGAAAGAGCTTTTAATTTAGTAATTATTTTTAAAACTCACTATTTTTGGAGACAAAACCTTCAAACTTTACGCTCAAAAAGGAAGCAAAAGATTATTATTATTATAATTTCATTGTTCTTTCCCTCTTTGAAATTTCCTTCCTTCTTCTCGATGGTTACCCCTTTTTCAAATATAAATTAAAAATAAACAAAAAAAAAGAAACAAATAATCAAAGCAAATACCAAAAAAAAGAAAGAAGAAACAAAGAAATTTCTAAAACTTGAAAGCAATACACGTCGTTTAGGGGACAGGAGACCATGTCAAGCACCAGCCACTTTGGAAGAACGGTGGTCCACCAACGGTCAGGTCAAGTCAACTTGAGCTTCTCACAGGTCAGAAAGAAATAGCGTAGAATTTTTTTCAGTTGAATGAATTAATTATGCAATGAATATTCTTCTGGGTCCTAATTAATAATTAAAACAAAGTTAAGGGGGATGAGTGGTGAAACTTGAAAGAGCGGGCGTTCGACAGAAGAATGATTTGAAGGGCGGTGGGGACTTTTGTTGATGCCAAATGGGGTCATCGTTGCTTGGTTGGTGGAGCTTTTAATCGTTGGAAATGTCTTTTTTGCTTCTTTCTCTTCCCCTTTTTTTGAAATTTAAATGTTTCATCCCAATGCAATTTAAATTATCCTACCAACAAGTAATAAAATAAGATTACTATTCTTAAATAGTAATTTGATTAATAAAATATAAATTTTAAAAAATATTAATATAATTATGCTACATATTCTTGTTATTGTGTCATATTAGTATCACGTGACATAAAATTATAAATAATATTTTCATTAATAACATGTAGTCAATTACTAGTTATAAGAATTTATTTGATTTAAAATAAAAATATAAAAACTTTATTGAACACAATAAAAGAATAAAGATTTATTTGAATTTTTTTTAAATTTAAAATGTTTTTAAAGTATTATGTCAAAATTATTCAAATGTGAAAAAAAATAAAAAAAATTAGGTAAAATATCTAAAAAAAGTTTTTAAATTATTTTAAAAAATTCAAATAAGTCATTATATTTTTATTAAGTTTGATCAAACTTTTGTACTTTTATTTTGAATTAAATAAGTTTTTTGACTTTTATTTTAAATTAAATAAGTTCTTATAACTAATAATTAACTTAGTCAAAATCTTATTTTTTCTTTTATATTGTATGGTATTAACATGACATACTAATATATAATGATGTGTTATATGTCAATATATTATAATTAATGATAATATAACATATTAATTTGATATAATAATATAATTATATAATATTTTTTACTTTTTACTTCAATATCATATAAATATAAATTGACAAGTGCTATCTTAATTAATAATAATTTATCAATCATTAATTTATTTATTTATTTAAAATAAAAATATAAAATTTAATTAAATATAATAAAAAATAAAAATTATATAAAAATGTTTTTTAAAATAATTAAACATGTTTTTTAAATATTATATAAAAAATATATAAAAGAAGAGTTGGGAACGGTGGTCGGCTTCTTAGTGGAAGAAAACAAAAAGGAGAGATTTTTGATTGAAAATGACCGGCATTCTTTGGAATTTTCTCCAAACTAACGACTGACCGCTTTTTTCTAGTGTACTTAACTTCACGGCGTTTGACCTTTTTTTTTTAATTTCTTTCTTTATTTTTGCGAGTTTCTTGTTGATGGTTTTCCACGTAGATTTCACGTTGTGAGTATGTGACCGTTATTTTCACAAGGAATAAATTAAAAAAATTATTTATATATAGTCAATAAAATTTTTAAATTTTATATGAAATTTATAATAATCAAATAGACATATAACAATGTTTTAATCTTGAAATGTATAGAATAATAATTAATAATTAAACACAATATTTTCACTAATTACTTTGTATAGAAAACAATTAATTTTTACATCATGTGCTTTTATTTTTTGCATGATAATATGATATCAAGTAGTATTTATAAAAATTAAATTGAATTGCTAGTTTTTAATTTTCCCTTAAATAGTTTTCGTTAATATCGTGTGTGTTAAACGTTAATGTTATAATATTATACTAGAAGTAGACAATTTTCACATGTATAAGAAATGTATAGAATGTAAAATGAAATGCGTGTCAACTATACTTGATTAGTTGACTTTATCTACCTTATTAATGACGACTCTGACTGCATTCACAAGTTAAATAATATCAATCCAATTCGATTTATTGACATAAAAAAGAATCATCCTTTAATAATTAAACTTAAATTAGTAAAAATATATTAGTCCTTCGCTTTCTTTGAAAATATGGTTTAAATCCATTTTTTTTTAAATTACATTTATACTTATTTTTTTTCAATTTCAAAACGGTATTCAGATTTTTTTTTTGAAAAACATTTTTTTAATATCTATTAATATTTTACAAAACGATAAATTGATATGTTGATGGCATTATTAGAGTTTACAAGCAAAGAAATTAATAATGAAAAAGTAAAGGAACAATATACTCTTGCAATTTTTATTTTTTATTTTTGGAACAAGGAGAGTGTTACAATTCCAACGTAAGATCTCCACTCCAAGTCTCAAACCCTACTAACGTTTATCACTTGAGCGTACTCTAAATCACAATATGTAATAGTTTTTTCTTTTTTTAACGAGCATGTGTAATAGATTTTGCTTGCAATAAAAAAGCAAAAAAAAAAAGAAACTAGTAACAGTAATTTACACTCTTTTTTAAAAAAAATATTGATATGTAATTAGACAAATTATGTCATTAATCTATGTATTCTATCAAAGTGGTGGACTTAATTCATATATAATAATTTGTGAAAAAATTGAATCATTTACTTTCTGAAATTGATGTTGTCAATTCAATTATTAATGGTTGTAAAAATTTTTCTTTATTTATATTGACATGGTATTTGATTGTATTGATGTATCATTGTATCGTTCTCGAATTTCACGTTATCATATTTAAAATCATTTCAATACAGTTAAATTTTACCATGTAAAAGATTTTGTAAACAACCATTTACATTATATTTTAATTTTTTATTTAAAAAATTAAACAAATTTATTAATTTAAATGAAGAACATCATGACTAATTAAAATAGACTAAAGCAAAAAAATAAAAAGAAGGTTAAAAATTAAAGTTAATTGAAATAAAACCTCTTTTGGATTGGGCCTGGTCTTAATATGGTGATTTGGGCCAAGAGGTGATGTTTGGACATGTTTATTGGGCTCCACAGCTGCAGCTCATCTTCTTTTTTATTATTATTGTTGTTCCCTACATCGTCTTCAAAGGTCCCTATTCTCTCCTTTATTATTCCCTGACTCTTTTGGTTTTTTGGCTGTCACTATTGAATTTGGCGTCAATGGCCCCTTTTCTCCTTCCTCTTCCTTTCCGACCTTTATTTCTCCTTACTTCTTCTAAAATCTAGTTTCCCCTTTAAACCAAGCCTTCCTCTTTCTCTTTCACCCCTTACTTTGTTTTCTTCTCCTCCAGCCACGACCACTATTGCTGGTTCCACTTCTTTCCTTCCTTCCCTTTCTTCTTAAATCGAAAATGCCCCTAAATAAACCCTTACTTTTTTTTGAAAGAAAAGCAGGAATATTATTGCTCATAGTTTCTCACAAAGGAGAATAACAGAAAGCAAAGTCTCATTGGGGCTTCAGAGAAACAAAAGAGTTCCCGTGGTTGAGGACGAGCTTGACAACAAGAGGGAGAGGGAGAGACCTGATGAGCCAAAAAAAAGAGCAAGCATAATTCCTAGCCTTCTACAAACATTCAATAAAACCCGTAACATCTGATATGGCAGTTTACCCCACCGTAATCCTTAAAACAATTAATTCTGCAACTAACAAAAGAATAAGTCAGCCCACAGGAAACCCGTAGTCATGGGGGCAAAATTATTATTCAAAATAATAACTTAATTAACCATATTCAGTGTTTATAGACACCAATTAATAATGGGAACATTGAGTTTTGGGGCCTTTTTTACCTTAGAAAAGAAACCGTAATAATCTCAAAGGTACATGTGATGCATATTTTGTTTTTGTCAACCTCCATGTCGATATATGAAACTTAGCCGACGCCAGACAGTGCTTACAAACGACAACAACAATTGCAATTTGAAGCTCGCGGCCTGGCCTTGTTCATTCGGATACAAAAGGTGAAATTTAGGGTTAGATTGCCCTTTTGCTTAGAAAAGAAAAAAATATTAGTATTACTATTATGTGTGTATTATATCATTGCACAAAACTGACAGATTACAGACGAAAAGCACGTCAAACCTCTGCGATTCAACCCAAGTACCAAGTGCCCACAGCTTCTTATTCCTCCGCTACCGCGCAAAGATCAAAGGCCTCCCCTCGGTTAATCCATTGGCTGGCTGTCAAAGACTCCTGAAAATCACGGGCACCTAATGTCCTAATTCTTCTCGTAAACCAAACCTTTTTGTCCTTTAACAGCCACCCCTTTTATGCATTTTTTCATCCCTATTTGTCTGTTTTTAGTTTCCTTTAACCTTATATAACTGTGCTTGCCATTTACAAACATCAAGGACTACTTCCATAGAGTTGAAGTTTTTCTTCCTAATTAAGGTATATTTTTCCCTAGTTTTTAAACATGGCTATAAATGCTTTTCCTACCGTCCAAAATTGTGCGTCTATAGGCCGAGAAAAGCACACGATGGTCGCTGACATGGATGGCACCTTGCTTATTAGCCGTAGCTCTTTCCCTTATTTCGCTTTGGTTGCCTTCGAAGTTGGTGGAGTCTTGAGGCTCTTTTTCTTGCTCTTAGCTTCACCACTGGCTGGACTTCTTTACTACTTTGTCTCTGAATCTGCTGGCATCCAAGTTCTTATTTTCGCAACCTATGTTGGAATGAAAGTGAGTGATATCGAATCAGTGGCACGTGCGGTGCTGCCAAAGTTTTACTCTAGCGATCTGCACCCCAAGTCATGGAGAGTTTTTTCTTCATGCGGGAAACGTTGCGTGCTTACTGCAAATCCTAGGATTATGGTGGAACCTTTTTTGAAAGATTTCTTAGGGGCTGATATGGTTTTAGGCACCGAGATAGGAATTTACAGAGGTAGAGCTACAGGATTTGTTTGTCAACCTGGGGTACTTGTGGGGAAGAACAAGGCTGATGCTCTTCAAAAGGCTTTTGGCGAGGCACTGCCAGATGTTGGGCTTGGAGATAGGCATACAGACATTCCCTTCATTGCATTGTGCAAGGTTAGCAAAAACTAACTTCTGAGTTAAGCATCGAACTTCAAAGTTTTGATCAGCTATAACATCTAACATATAAATAAAAAAATATTGCAGGAAGGTTACATTGTGCCACCGAAACCGGAGGCTAAGGCAGTTAGAAGCGAGAAGCTCCCAAAGCCTGTAATTTTTCATGATGGCCGGCTTGTTCAAAAGCCAACACCTCTCATGGCTCTCTTAATAATTATCTGGATCCCCATAGGATTCCTCCTAGCCTGCTTGCGCATTGCTGCTGGTTCACTCCTCCCCATGCCTCTAGTCTACTACGCTTTCTGGGCACTCGGAGTTCGAGTGACTGTCAAGGGCACCCCACCCCCACCAGTGAAAAAATCAACCGGTCAATCTGGTATCCTCTTCATTTGCTCCCATAGAACCTTACTCGACCCAATCTTTCTCTCTACGGCTCTTGGACGCCCCATCCCGGTGGTGACCTACTCAGTCTCTCGACTTTCAGAGATCATTTCACCCATCAAAACTGTTAGACTAAGCAGAGATAGAGCCACAGATGCATCCATGATTAAGAAGCTACTTCAAGAGGGTGATCTAGCTATCTGCCCTGAAGGAACTACTTGTCGGGAACCATTTCTGCTGAGGTTTTCAGCCCTTTTTGCAGAATTAACTGACCAGCATGTGCCCGTTGCCATGGTGAACCGTATGAGCATGTTTCACGGCACCACAGCCAGGGGATGGAAAGGGATGGACCCATTTTACTTTTTCATGAACCCTAGCCCAGCATATGAAGTAACTTTCTTAAACAAGTTGCCGATGGAGCTGACATGTAGCTCAGGAAAGTCTAGCCATGAGATTGCCAATTACATACAAAGGGTGATTGCTGCAACTCTTTCATATGAGTGCACAAGCTTTACAAGGAAAGATAAATACCGAGCCCTGGCTGGGAATGATGGAACAGTGGTTGAGAAACCTAAGTTTTCAGCCAACAAAGTAATGGGCTGTTAATTTTCATTTTTCCTTGTAAAGTCCTACTTTTGTTTTCGAGTGATTGATGTCTTGGCTAAAGTTTAAACACTAGGTACCTCCACCGCCACAGATGGTGCAGGGGAATAATTTTGGAAGCCCGAAAGGAAGTGAAAAACACTTCTTTCAGGTTTCGACTTCATTGTAACATTGTCTGGGGTATCATTCACATCCAAATGTGAAAAATCATACATCTTTCAATAGAATAATAATTAGGATAAGGCCTAAATCAGGATAATTCTGATTCCAAAACAGCAATCATAGAGTTCAATCTTTTTTATTTTTTGTCCCACAGCAACATTATCAACCATTTATGAAATTTAATGACTACATACCATAGAATAATCACCTACTTAATTAAAAGATTTAGAGTAGTAATTCACTAAACAAGAAAAAAAAAAAATAATGCTACTCTCTTCTTCCATTTTGGAGGTAAACAGAGTTCAAAAAGCATATAGATATACAACAACCACCAATACCTGTAGTTTACAAAAAAATTTATAAATTATAAGCAAAAAAATACATTACTAGTATTTTTTTTTTATGAAGTAATTATATTTGAATTAATATTAGTTTTTGATTGTAACAAACAAAAAAACCATAATTAGTCATTGATAATTTTTAAGCAAATATTATAAGTATTTCTTTTTTTGTAGCATGAGTTTTCTTTATAAATTTACTATTACTTTATAACAATATGTTTAGGAAAAGTTAAAGTATTAGTAGTAAAAAGTAATTAGCACTAAAACTAAGACTAAATAAAGTTGCAGATTTTTACATTATAAATGATTAAGATTAAAGTAATATAAATTTGAGGTGATAGGAATTAAATAAAAACTTTAACAAACTCTTTGGAATATTAAAGGGAAAAAGAAAAAATTAAGAAAAACCTGTAAATTAGATTGGAGGGAAATTAAAATACTTGGGGATCTCCATAAGATAATGGTTAGAATCAATCTGAAACAAACCAAGCGAGTCCTACGTTGTTCCTAATAAGAGCCAATCATGCCCGCCTCTGCCTCCCAATTTAAGCTCCTTCTCATCTAAGACTCTTTCTTTATCATCTACCATTTCTTTCTTTCTTTCCTTTTTCTTTTTACACTTCTCCCTCGGGATCATATCATTGCCTTTCGTTTTTCCCTGGTAAGATTACCATTCTGGTGATACAAAAATGAGCATAGGTGACTCAGCAGAGCTGGAGGGTCACCTCAGTCTCAGCGATCGTTTGAAGGTGTTCAAAGCTTCTCAATTCGACCCCGATGCCTATCTCCTCTCCAAATGCCACGCCATGACCGAGAAGGTCTCCTCTCTTTGTCTTTGCTTCACCCTTTACGTACTATTCATCAATACATGTGTGTGAAATGATCATGGAAGCTATAACTGCCAGCAAATAGGGTTCCCTTTTAGTACTATACAAGACAGGAAAAGAAAAGAAAGAAAAGTTATAACATTTTGTTACAACAAGATGGCCACGTTTCAGAATATCGGTAATGTTGAAGATAATCAATTTGGTTCATTGTTTTGACAGGAGATTAGGCATGTGTGTTCACACTTGTTGGAGTTAAGGAAGGCGTCTGCAGAGGAAATGCGTAAAAGTGTTTACGCTAATTATACCGCCTTTATACGGTAATTCTTAACTTTCAGCTATATATGTATTTAATTTATATATACTTTGGTGTGTTTCATACTTGTAGGTAGTCTAACATGTTATTGTGCAAGATTTTCAGCACGTTCATTCCATTCGTCCTAAATTTTGATGATGCCTGATCAGAATTTTAAATTATAGAAAAAGAACCAAAATAATGGTACTTCTTGATTGTGAGTATCTGCGATATATTAGATGCTGACATGATATATGAGTAAACAGATTTAGTTTTCATTTCTCTCTCTCTTCCTGGGATATAGTACAAGACAAACATAGGCCACCTTTAATTTCCTGGCAACTCCAAGTATCAAGTCTTGGGTAAACTTAAGGTTGTTGGAGGCTCGTCAACCTCGCTGTTTCAGTTTGCAGGAAAATGAGTTGTAGAAGCTTACCAACTATACTCATGACGTGATAGAGTGTTATATGTTCTATTCAGATTCTAATTGAAAATCGGTTTTAGTTTTAGTAAAGTTTTGTTGGTTGAGAATTACTTGGCGAGTAAATTTATTTAAAGAGAAAATATACCTAATGGGTTAGAGATGTTAATGATTAGGAATTTCTTGATAACCGTAGAGTAGGTTTTAGCCTTTACAAGAACGAGAGAGATGTAATCTCCATATGATTTCTAATGTAAGAGATCGAGGTTTTTTTTGTGAAAGTTTCACATGAGAAAGAGTGACGAAATATTGAATTACATGTGATAGAGGGTGTTCCATGGGTTTAGACACTAGTAAGCTTAGAAATTAGATTTATTTCAAAGTTTTAGTTTAGTGTTTGATTATGGGTGATTTGTATTTTTTGTAATTTCTATATTTATAGTGAAGATTTTTTTTTTCTCGTGTATGGATGTAAGCATAGGTGTCTGATCATGTTAAATATTGGTCTCTTGTCTTGATTTTCCTTTGTGTCGGAGTTGAAATGCTTTTGTTTGAAAATCACAAGAAGTGATTTCATAGTCACGCCACTGTATAATAAACTCTTTGCATGATCCAGGTGGACAACAATACACTTTCCACCATAGCATAATTTCTCACTTATCTATCAACTCCATTTATAGTTGATAAAAAGGTGGTTGGAGTCCTCCACTGTGTTCTTACACCAAGGGCATTGCATGTTTGCTTCATCAGGAATGGTTCCCTTTGATTGTAACAATTTTCTTTTTTAGTTTGCAACCTATCTAAATAAACAAGCTATAGAAGACATTGAACTTTTGGGTTGTATTCTGATTTTTCAAATCTTAATTATAAGAGCTCTTTTAACCTGTTTTTCTGCTACACGATCAAGAGAAATAGAAAGATGCCTGATCGAGAATTTAAGGTCCCATTCTCATTGAAGATCGAAATCATCGTATCCTCCTTCTTTTATATTATGCACACATTGCATAAAATGGCCATTAATTAATTGATTGGGTAGTTCCTATTCCACTTGAATAAGCCTCTTTGAAATTCAACCTCCCATCTAGTATTGTACGAGGAAATCTCCTTAGCATAATCTCTCACCTGCCTCTTTGTTTGTTGCCAATAAGAACAAGAGAGGGAACTTTGTTTTCAAGGTTAACGATCCACCCAAGAATTAAACCAAAACGTAACATTTTTCCCATTGCCCACCATCCATCGACACACCTCGTTTCCTAAAAACGATGATAGGCTTGTTATTATATTTTTTTATGCTTATGCTGCCCCCCCAAAACCCTTACAGTACCCTTGACATCTTTTTAGTGTTGTTTGTGGAAGGGATCCCTGATCCTGCACGTTTCTTGAGGATAACCTTTCTCCAAGGAGAATTTGTCTCATTCCTGAATCTCTAACACCATTTGCCTACAACTGCCAAATTTTTATTGAGTAAATTCACAATGCTCATGCCACTTTTTCTTAATTTACGTTTTGTCTCCGCCCCATAGGAATCTTTTTCTAAGTCCCTCGATCTTGCTAAAAACTCCTTTGGGAACCTTTAAAATGGACATCTAATAAAGGGGTAGTGATAATAAAACTGAGTTGACGAGTGTTTGCAATTTCTGGAAATATGAATGAACTTTTACTGCTTCTCCAAGAACAAAAAAGGAATAAAAGAGACAAATCGGGGAAGAAGAAATAGTATGTTCTAACAGAATGGACCGTTTAATTAAGTGCAAGAGAGTTTAAATACACGGTTGGAGGAGAGAGAAAAAAATTGTATACAACCAACCAAAAAATAACAGCTAGAAAGGCCACGGCTTGGGAGGAATTTTGCAGCGGCATAGTAAAAGATTTAAACGGCAACTACTAGTATAGCAAAACACGTGCTACTGCCGCGTTTTCTTCTGCGAACCCCATTGATGAAGCAGAGTCAAGCTTTCACGCGGGAACGACACAAAACCCTTCAACAACAAGGATCACTCTACCTCCTATGGAGCCTGCAAATCTTCCTTGACCTTTTTAGTTCACTAGGTCCCTAGTTTTCAAACTTCTTGGAATGGGCAAGAGATCTTAGTGAGTAGGAGTTTTTCGATGACAAGTAGTGACTATAAATATGTAATACATATTAGCTTTTCAGAGAAATATAATGCCCATGCGATTTCTTGTGATAGATTGATTTTTTATGGGAGTATTATTGAGTTGTAGGGATGTGGAGAAGAGTGGGAAATATCATGTTATAAGGTCACATAGGATAGAGAATATTTCATGGGTTTAGATACTAAGGAGCTTAAAAACTAGGTTTGTTTTGAGACTTAATTTTAGTGTTTCTTTTATGGTTGTTTTGTAATCCTAGTATTTTTTTTATGTTTATATTAGATTTTTCCCTCTTGATCGAATGAAATAGGCAATGGGTGCTAAATCGTTAAATTATGATATCTTCTGTGGGTTTATTTTATGCTGATTTCAATATCAAATGTGTTTTTACTTGAAATTAAATCCCAACACGGAGTCGTCATAAAGTGTGAATATGTAATTTTGTGTCTAAAGTTTTACATTGTTTGCATTCGAAGCACATCCAAGGAGATTTCAGTTCTTGAGGGGGAACTCCTTTCCATGAGGAATCTTCTATCTACTCTGGCAGCTTTAGTTCATGGTTTGGCTGAAGGTATCATCCTTGATTCCTTGTCAACCGGTCCTGAAGATTCAGAAGAGGAGGACATATCTGATGTTGAAAATACAAAACTTACCAAAACAGAGAAGTGGTTTGTTGAATTTTTGGACAACCTTGACGTTCTATTGACGGAAAAGAGAGTAGAAGAAGCTATGGCTGCATTGGCTGAAGGGGAGCAATTAGCAAAAGAAGCTAAAAGTAAACAGACCTTAAGCTCGGATGCACTCCTAAAATTGAAGAGTGCCCTCAGTGTGCTGAGACAAAAACTGGTTGATCAGCTTGCAGATGCTACTTGCCAACCTTTCACACAAGGCTCCGAGCTTCGTTCTGCTGTTTTAACCATTAAAAACCTTGGGGATGGTACTCGTGCCCATACGTTGCTCCTCAATTCTCACCAACAAAGGCTGCACCGTGGTATGCAAAGTCTTCGCCCTTCAAGCACTTCTTATGGAGGAGCGTTTACATCAGCCCTTTCACAGCTTGTATTTTCAACCATTGCACAGGCTGCTAGTGATTCCTTGGCAGTTTTTGGTGAGGAGCCTGCATACTCATCTGAGCTTGTAACTTGGGCTATCAAGCAAACTGAAGTTTTTGCAGTTCTCTTAAAGAGACATGTGCTAGCTTTATCAGCAGCTGCAGGGGGTCTAAGAGTTGCCACTGAATGTATTCAGATATGCCTCGGCCATTGCTCTTTGTTAGAAGCTCGTGGATTAGCCCTTTCCCCCGTTTTATTGAGGCTTTTTAGGCCCAGTGTCCAACTGGCATTCAGTGCCAACTTAAAAAGAATTGAACAGAGCAGTGCTGCCCTAGCTGCAGCAGATGATTGGGTGCTTACTTATGCATCAGTTGGTGCACGTCCATTCTCTTCTACTTCATCTCTTAATAATGCAAGTACGTCACAACCAAAGCTTTCAAGCAGTGCTCACAGATTCAATTCAATGGTTCAGGTAATTATTTTTGGTTCCTTCTCAATAGGATATCCTAACAGTACTAATGGGTTCATTTTATTTTTATCTTACTTTTCTTTTCTTTAAAAAGTTATTTATTTCTTTTCCTAACTCAACCTTAGTGTCTATTAGACCTGTCGAAAAAGAAAATCTTATTTATCGTGGCTTGTCTTATTGCACCTGGTTTTACCAGTTCGGTGTGGAAGTGAAGAGTGTTAAATTTGATTAATATTATGGGATAAAAACATCATTAAATGTTTTTTAACTTCTTTTATTGCAAACTTTTGAATCTTTAGTGTTCCTAATTGTGCATTTTGTCTGGTTTCAGGAATTTCTGGAGGATGTTGGCCCCTTTGAGAGTCTTCAGTTGGATGGTCCTGCTTTAGAAGGTGTTTTACAAGTATTCAACTCCTATGTTAATCTGTTGATAAATGCATTGCCTGGATCAATGGAAAATGAAGAAAATTTAGAAGGTTCTGGCGGTAAAATTGTTAGAATGGCCGAGAACGAATCCCAACAAATGGCTTTACTCGCCAATGCGTCATTGCTAGCAGATGAACTACTTCCCCGTTCTGCAATGAAGCTTTTGCCATTGAGCCAGTCTAACAGAGTGGAAGCGACCCCTAAAAGAGCTTCAGATAGGCAAAGCCGTCTTCCAGAACAAAGGGAATGGAAGAGGAAACTTCAACGCTCAGTTGATCGCTTGCGAGATAGCTTCTGTAGACAACATGCCCTTGATCTCATCTTCACAGAAGATGGGGACATCCGTCTCAATGCACAGATATATATAAGCTTGGATGGGAATTCAGAAGAACCTGAATGGTTTCCATCTCCAATTTTCCAGGTTATAAATTTGCAAATTTGTTAATTGAGATATCTTCGTTTCTTGACATAAGCATGCACTGTAATGAATGGCAAACTCAAACCAAGCGATATATAGACCATGTCTAAGGTATAACAGCATTGCGGATATGACCATATAACCATAGAATATTATCTTATTGTGATAAACTTCAGTGGAGTTTAAAAACTTTACAAGAGAGCTTATGTACTTGCCCTGTCTCCTTTTAACCAAATATGTCAACTTCATACTTCAGTATTATGAACCTTGTTTGTAATTAAATAGACACATGAAAGCATGATTCCGGAGTTCTTAAAAGCCATCACTGATGTGTATGACCTTAACCATATAACATATTTTGTGGAGTTCTTGCCCTAATGTTTAGTAGTATCTGTACGCGCATACAGGCAAAAAACATACCTTAAAAGGCACCTAAAGATAAAGTTGTACCACGTTTCTGTATATCAAGCACCATAATTGCTGGTCTTAATTATAAAAAAAAAACGAACAAAAACCAAAATGCCGGTCTTCTCCCTCAGTAGTACAGTTGTTTTTCTTCATGCTTGATCTGTCTGCTGTCCACACTGTCCGATTAAGATAAATAAGGTATACAACTAGTAATACTGTAGTGTTTCATGCCATGGACTGAGCTAGCACAGTATGGTCTTTCACATCTATAGTCCAAATATTGTAGTAATAGGATTGCATCTCTGATTCATTGCTAAAAATTCCACCTTTTCTAATGCTAAGGTTGTATTGTTCAGGAACTTTTTTTAAAATTGACACGGATTGCAAGTATTGCGACTGATATGTTTGTGGGTAGGGAAAGATTTGCTACTATTCTATTAATGAGACTCACAGAGACCGTGATCCTTTGGCTTTCTGATGATCAAAGCTTTTGGGAACAGATAGAGCAGGGGCCTATGCCTTTGGGTCCCCTTGGTCTTCAACAGGTATACTCACCTAGGGTAAAACCATTACTATATTGATGATTAGTTTGTATTTTAGTGATTGAACTTCATACAATTTTTTATCTTGACGCAGTTTTATCTGGATATGGAGTTTGTTATCATTTTTTCTTCTCAAGGCCGATATCTGTCTCGAAATCTGCAACAAGTTATCAAGAACATAATAGAGAGAGCTATTGATGCAGTTACCGCAACTGGAATTGATCCATACAGGTAAATACAGTCAACAAAAGATTGTCAAATATAAAAGACTTCCTCATGGGAGCATTTTCATTTATCAGCAATTCTATTTGAATGATATTTTGAAGTACTTTACTGTCAAGAATTATTCAACTTGTTCAGCATGTAAGCTGATAACCCTTGTTTTTGCAGTGTGTTGCCAGAGGATGACTGGTTTGCTGAAGTTGCTCAAATAGCAATAAAGATGTTATCTGGTAAAGCCAACTTTAGCAATATGGATAGAGAAGTGACAAGCCCTACAGCATCGATATCTGCAAAATCTATATCTTCAGTTGTATCCCACGGGGAGTAACTAGAGTTCCGCCATTAATGTCTGATCTTTCCATATAGCAAAGCAACCAAGCAGCCATTGGTCATTTATCCACACTGCCATAAAATAAAATAGTAGGAGGTTTTAGATCCTTGTTTCAACTTCCAAGAGTATGTGTTTTCTCTTATGCAGGAATGCAGAGTCATTGATATATCTCTGCACTTTCCATTTAATCTGTTTCATAAACTTGTTAACAGGCCTAGCGAAACAGGAGCTTCTGATTCTGAAAGTTCCAGCAATTAGCTTCCAGATCCAAAATGGTGAAGATATCCTGCAAATTAATGGGAAATTTGTATTTCTCATGAAAATTGTAGCTAATTACTTTGCTTATAAATTGTTAACAAGCCTAGCGGAGCAGGAGCTTTTGGTCCCTCAAGTTCCAGTGACAAGTCTTGAGATCCGAAATGATCGAGAGTTGCCGCACATTAAAGAGAAATCTGTGAACCTCATGAGAAAATTACATTCCTTTGCTTTTAAATTGAAATTAATCCATTTTCCTTAGAATGTGAATGAGTTTTTATTTCTGTTTTTTCTATCTTTATTTACTGATATTTAAAATAGAACATCCCAATGATAATGCAATTGATGCTATTTTCAGCTGGTAAAAAATTATTTAAATCTCCTATAAAACATACGGGATTTGTTAATTCATCCAAGTACTTCCTATCTTATTATCTTAATTACTTGGTTTTTAAAGGATGTTTTTCCTTTTCTTTTTCTTCCTTTCTCTTAGTCTTAACTGCTTCATTTAAAAAGGAAAAAAATGCAAAACAAAAGGCTCCTTTTCCCTTTTCATCTAGCTGCATTAAGGATTTCAACTTATACCAGAGGGTAGATGGATTGGAGTGGGAAAACTTCTACTATTTGCCTCCATATGTACATAAAACCTGGAAGGAGTAGCATTGCAATTATTTATTATCCAGTTGTTGATAAGAGAAGACTTCACAAACTCCAAGTTTGAGCCTGAACATTGTTCTTCTGCTTGTCTCAATCTGTGTACCCTTCTAGCTATGCTGCTCTGTACAATTCCTTTTTTTCTCCCTTTTGAGGGACCAACATTGCGAACGATAGCATTTTGTTTCTTTCCTTGGTGATAACAAAAAAAATCATGAAAAACCAGCTTGTCAATCAACGTGTAGCCAATGGATGATGGAGATGAATTCCCTATGTGTCTTGTGACCAGAATCACCAAAAAAATTCTGTCTTGACTTGTTACAACAACCAAAGGAAATCCGATGGAGCGGAGGGGCAAACGCATTCTGCCTCTATGTCACTATAAACTTTGAGATGCCTCTTTTGCTATTGCTAGTTGTGCTATATATATATGCCTGTCTTAACTTGGTGGTACTCTCACATGGTCCTAACATATTCTCCAAGAGTCGAATCTTCTGTCCTCAATCTAACCATCCAAAAATATTTATTCAACTGTGAATCAGTAACGTATTGCATTGTTCTACTCCTGTAGCATTCAGATACACAGAGGCTGAACTTGTCTTGGAAGTTCAAGCATATCCCTTTAATATTTTAATCCTACTCAACAGCTTAATTGCTTAAGAAATCTGAAGTCTATACCGATAGGCGTAAGATCCTTCTCGAAATTCCAAAATGCAGTCTTTCCTTGGAGTGCATAAACAAGTAGAAAGAACCTTTGATGTCTGCCCACAGAAGTGTTTAAAGTACAGCATTAGGACCACCAGTGATCTAGGAACATGGAAGTTGTCCAAACGGAAACGCGCTTCCAGTGAAGAACAACAATCTAATAAGGAGGTTGTGACACTGATACCAAAAAGAATCATTTCACCATGTGATGACCTTTGCTTCAAGAATTTGGTGAACTGGATGTTGTCAGTGGATCTATTCTGGGGCATAAATAGAAAGCGTAGTTTGCTGCTGCTATAACGACCTTGCAGATTGATTCTTGAGAAATATCTTTTTGATTTTTTTAATATGAAAAAGAAAAAGAGAACAAAAGCTTTTTTTTTTTTTTTTTTTATCATTTGAGTACTATTGAGCATTTATCAGAATATTTAATTTAGGTAATCTTTCAGCGCTATTGACTCCTTTAACTTTAACCAAGGACATCATGATCCAGACACGTGCTTTTACCATAACAAGCTGTTCGGAAAAAATGAGGACAAAAGAAAAGGCGAAATCAATGTCCTGGATCAACTCCGGTTCTCGTTGTTATGGGCTCAAGTAATTTTCCAACTTTCCCATTAACTTGCACCCATTTCACATTCCTGCTTTCCTGTTCAATCACACCGATCACAGTGAGAGAAACCGGTAATAGTTAGCATATTCTTCTCCCTAGGCCAAAAGAATCAGGTGTCCAGACAAAAATGGGTGGTCAATTGCTGTGGCTTCTTCTAGGATTGACTATCATAACGACAGCATCCGGGAGAAAGAGGAGCACTAGTGAAGAATGCGACCCTGGTGACCTGAAGGGTCTCACCAGTTTCAAGGGTGGAATCCGCATGGACGCTTCTGGTCGGCTAGCAAAGTGGGTTGGCCATAGTTGTTGCAAATGGGAAGGTGTTTCCTGCAACAATGCAACTGGTAGAGTAACAGAAATTCATCTGCCAGGATTCATTTCCACGGATGATTTCGTCTTTCAGTCCCAGATGGAAGGTTGGCTATCCCCATCAATCACATTCCTCACCTCTCTTCAAGTCCTTGATCTTGGGGGACTCACAGGCCTTACCGGAAAAATCCCACCACTGATTGGTCATCTCCAGAACCTGAGAAAGCTCCACCTTTATGGAAACAAGCTAAAAGGGTCTGTACCAGAAAGCATCGGTAAGCTGTTAAAACTTGAAGAACTTCACCTGCATGAGAATAAATTATCTGGGTTTCTTCCTCCTAGCCTTGGTTGTCTTAAAAATCTTAATGCTTTACTTCTACATTCAAATAGATTCACCGCTAGTATTCCTGATTCATTCACGAACTTGACAAATCTCATCTATTTGGATCTTCATAGCAATTCCCTGACTGGTCATATACCAGAAAATGTTGGTGAGTTGCAGCTTTTGAAGGAGCTTGATCTTTCGGACAATTTTTTGTGTGGGGAAATTCCACCTTCAGTAAACAATCTGACAACCATTTCAGTCATGTACTTGGATAGTAATCATCTTGAGGGAGAAATACCATTTCCATCAACTTTTCGTCAAATGCCTTCGCTTGGCTTTTTAAGGCTGCAAAACAACCACCTAGGTGGAAGAATACCACCCAATTTCGGATATCTGGTCTCCCTCCAAAGGGTTTCTCTAGCAAATAACAAGTTTGAGGGAGCAATTCCCCCTAGTTTGGCTAATCTAGAAGCCTTGACAGAGTTATATCTTAGCGGCAACAAGTTATCTGGACTTGTACCAAAATCAATTGGTCAACTCTCTCATCTCATACTCTTAAGCATTTCTCACAATTTAATTCAAGGACCATTGCCTGATGAAATGTCTGCCCTCCAAAATTTGCAAACACTGGATCTCTCATTCAACCTTTTAAATCTCACCTCCATTCCAACATGGCTAGCAGAATTGCCATCTCTTTCCCGATTATATTTGGCAGGATGTGGAATCAAAGGCCAAATACCAGACTTCTTGCGATCAACTCCAAGTCCAATACAGGAACTGGACTTGTCGGTTAATCATCTCACTGGTGGCATACCAGCATGGATTGGAAGCCTCACTCAGCTATACTCCTTAAATCTTTCAAGGAACTATCTCGTTTCAAATATTCCAGATTCAGTTGCTGACTTCCAGGAGTTAGGAGTGCTAGATCTCCACTCAAACAAGATAACAGGCTCCCTGGATCAGGTTTTCAAGATAGGAAACAGCTTTCCGGATGGTTCATTGACGTATATTGACGTATCTGACAACAGTTTCACAACTGGAATCGAGCAAATTGGTGTAGGAACGCAGCAGAGAATCGAGTATCTCAATTTATCACATAATTTACTCGAGGGTCAGTTACCAACTTCTATGGGGCAATTGAAGGCATTGCAAAGTTTGGATTTGAGCTATAATAAGTTGGGTTTCAGCTTGGCAGAGGCCATAGCAAATCTAAGCATTTTAGAGACTCTGAAGCTGCAGAGAAACCATTTTACTGGTAAAATACCAGTTGAGTTTTTGAACCTGAAAAACCTTAAGGACTTGGATTTATCAGATAATCTTTTGGTGGGGGAAATTCCCGCTGGCAAACCTCTTAGTGACTTTCCCCAGAGTTCTTTCACTGGAAATAAAGGTTTATGTGGGAAGCCCCTTTCGCCCTGCAAGTCTTGAACTAGTTTTTCATTCTCAGCAGAAACTACAGCAATCATAGAAGACATGTAATTGCTTCCCGAAAATGTTTTATCATTTACAAATATTTATTTCTAGGCATGCCTCTGATCTGTAAACACTGATGCTACAGTGAATAGATTTCCCATTGTGTTTCACATGAGACAAAATGCAAAATGCGAACCCCATAAAATGTCAGTAATACTCAGAAAAATATTTCATTATAACAAAATTTTAACAGATTGTTTCAAGTAATTGAAAGCGAAAATCAGAACATATAGCGGCATCACGTTTTACACTTGCAACAATTTCTAAAGCTTCTCGCTGTCAAAGGACTCAAGGTAAATACAGTGTTAGAGTCTGTGCCATGCTTAATTAACAGGATAGGAGAATTTGTAAAGCCATACTTTTAACTTTTATATCCTATTATTCATTTAACACGACATAACTCACAGAAAAGAAAAGGCCTGAATCTAGCAAAGATTATAAAAAATATGAATTCAACTAGTGTGGAAATGCCATGCCCTGAACCTAAATATTAAAACTAACAGCAATAGATAAGTAAAAGGATCTCAAAGGGCGTACCTTTGGTCTTTTTTCTTTTCTTTTTCTTTTAAGTTCCTATGACCATACTATCTGTTTGTACAAGTTATTATTCGCGCATATGCTTATCTGGTTAAACTCATCGCCATCCAGTGAACGAATTTTGACCAAAACCCTCCTGATTTGCATTTGTTACCAAACACATTGACCACCACACCGGTGACTATAAGCTCTAAATGTCATCTGAGTAGGGAGACAAACAGGTGAAGAAGTCCACTTGTTGTCTCTGGCTATTGAGTTCAGAAATTCTAGTACCAACAAACAAGGCGTAGAAATTTCTCTGAAATTAGCCATTTTTTGGATCATAGCTACAAGAGTTACAACATTTCAGCACTTAAATCAGAGGGCTCTTGACTTAAGCCCAGTTGGTGGTAATTCATATAGTCAATGCCGCTTAACCGTATACAACATAAGATCTGCTCTGGCAACTCTTCAGGTTTATTCCCCTGTTTTAGGAGGCAAACATCATGTGTGAGTAAATGATATTAGAAAACCAGCATCCAAAAATCCAACAACCTTGTTTGGGGAGGGGGGATCTTTGAGGAGAAAATTGGGAGGAGAAGTTTGAACTTGCCTGAATTGTGAGGCCAACATCTAAGATGCAGAGCTTTAGCCTATCTAGGAATGCATCAAAACCTTTCCTAGAGATGTAACTGAATCTGTGCATATCTATATCAATCTCGAAATAATTTTCTCCCTGCAAAAACTCATTGCGGTGACTGGTGAGCCCAAGAAAGAAATCATAATGAGATAATGTATCTTTATGATCCAATGCTACTCAAGGTTGCCCCCATTGGAGCAAGTCATCCAATATAAGTTGGTAAAAATTAATTTAATAATGCAGCATCTTATAACTTCTCAGGCTAATCAGCCATTAAACCCTCTGCCCCACACCTCCCCCTTTATCTATCTATTTACCTTTTTCCTGGTGGGATTTTTAAGAGATGGTTGAGGGGTACCCTTGATGGTGCCACCCAGCCATTCAACCAGGAAGGAAAAGAAACTAGTTTGAAACACAAAGCGCATGCAGAGACATGGTTGAATCTTTTCAGAAGCTATATAGAACACAATGGATTTGCTCAATGTCAATGGGGATTCCAAACAGTCCATCACATATCACAAATTATAACCCAGAACTACCTACAAATAGAATTGCTTATTGCAGGTAGTTATGATCTTGATCTGATATATATGCGATGGCTTAGGTGGCAATGCCATTGCTATCTGTCAGCACTAGCCACAAAATCACAGATAGAAAATTGTGTTCATGAATGAGAGTTATAACTTAGTTAAATCTAACTTCATATAACATATGTTTGGAATAATTCAACATACATACATATGAAAGAAATGATATACAGACTTACCAAGTAGAATTCATGCTGTGGACGTGAAAGAAAAGGCTTTTCATTATATGCGTGCATAAGCTTCCTCTCAGCTGCACTCATATGAAGATCTTCCACATTTGCAACACGACCCAATATTTTCAACCTTTCTCGAAATGGGACAATTGTATCTACAGGGAATCCTTTAACCTTCTCAACTTCATCAACAATTAACCTCTGTTTTAAAAAGAAACATAGTAAACTTGGTTGTAAATCAGATAATGAAATGGGGAATTAATACATGAAGAGATCACCTAAATATAAAAACATAAAGCAGCAGAGACAATCAGACAAATGCTTCAAATAAATAAGTGTCATTGGCAAAATGATATTGGTAAAAACTAAAAACTTATGGCATGATAATTAAGTAGTAATCAAAACATTAGGAGTTGAGACTATTATTGCATCTCTACTAGGATAGTGTTGCAGCAACATAATCACCAAAGTGAATCTCTGGGAAAATATTGACATAAATTTAGCATGTATCCATCTTACCCTGATGTTTTCTTGAAAGTGAGGCGGAAGCTCCTTCAAGTAACTGTCAGAAAGCTTAAAGTACAAAACAAAACTCATCCCTTCCCCATCAGTTTCACTCTGAAAAAGTGCAGCAGGATACAATGGAATCTGCAGAGTCACTGAAGTTTAGCATTGAACTCTATGGAAAAATAAATAATTAAATAAAGTTCTATGAATGCTTAAGTTTTTGTTTATTGTGTGGCACGGAGAGTGCACCTCATGATAAAACAAGATTTATAATGTTAAATCAGATGAGTAACAATGCAAAAAAAAACTGAGGATGGCTCAAGAATCAAGATGATTTTGTCATGTGATGGAAGTCATTAGTTGCACTAAGAAGTGAGTACAGTGCATGTTGAAGGCATAACAAAGACAAGAAGAACCATTACAATGCACTTCCATCCCATGGAAAATAGAAAAAAAAAATAACAAAAACACACATCTATTCACAAAGTGCAACTGTACAGGAGAGATACCTGAACATTAACAACCAGGATAGATGGTAGTTTCCCAGACTGGCTAACAACAGGGAGTTCAACAAATCTAGCTATGTGATCTATTTTTCGTGGAGATAAGAATACATCAACGCCAAAAGGATAATATGCAGCATGGTTAGGTGCAAAATCCTTCTTCTTATCCCTGCCCATTAAACAATAGTTACCTAGTTAAGTGAGAAACAGACAAGATAATAAAAGATCCACCAATGTGATGCCTAAATCAAAAAACTTGTAAAAGTCTCGTACATGCTATTGCTTCATAATGATGAATAATTTTGCGTAAAATAGTATTCACATATATGTTAAAGTAATGAATCAGAGACAGTCTTACAGTCATACCTAAAATAATTTTCTCCTCGAACCTTGAAAGTACCCGGCTCAATATGAGACCAACAATCAAACATTTTCTTTTCTATAGGGCATACAGGTACTTGAGAGCCTGCTTTTGGCCTCTGAAGAAGCATCTTCGAAGAAACTAAGTGAAAAAAAAAGGAATAAATTTAAAAAATTCTAACAGAAAAACTCCTATGCTCATGTTACAATGCTTCTTTCTAAAAGACTACATATGTTAACAGCAACAACAGAAGCGACTGTGCTTCATTATTCCAGCTTTAAATGATTCTGTGAGAAAACTATTCTAATATCTTTGCTCAAGTCTGAAGAGATAAATCTAATCAGAGCTCCTACACGATTAAAACTAATCCCACCTTCACTGAAAACCATTTCACATGGATTTAGCAATCTCATAATAAGACTCTTCAACAAATTTAGGATAAAGATGATGATGTTGACTACAGTATGGGTGAACTTTCTAGTTTATATCCAGCAGATTAAAAAGTTCAATGGATAACATAGATGCTCACATAGGGTCGCATTGGGATGCCCTTCTCTCCACTTAAATGGAAGTTTTAAGGCATTCTTTTTCCTTGCACTTGGTGGGCTAGAGCTGAGTGACCTTCTCTTTTCAACTGATGGAACAGTAGATGCAAGACAAGGTAAACAATTGCTTGGAAGAATGCCACAGTTATCCAACAATCCTTCCTCCTTTCCAGAACCTTCATCCACAGAGGAGGCAATATCATCAAGGAATACAGGTTGCTTTGCTTTGTTTGAAGGCCCATCAGATTTTGATTGGGAATTAACATCCTCCGAATTCAAGACCTGACTATTTGAATTTCTAGTGACCTCACCAACAGAGTTGCATGCAGAATTTCCAGCTGATAAATCCCCTGGTTTCTGCATCTGATCAACTAAAGAAGAATGTTCTCCACAATTAGCATCTTTTAGAGATGAAATACTGGATATAGAGATACCTTCAAGACCATTTAAAGATAGCACATCTGCACATATGGATGCATATGCAGTCAATGGTACCATTTCAGATAATCTTCAAGAAAAAGAAAAGTAAGTTTAAATGAAGGATGTCTGAGTAACATTTCTAAATATCATACCCTCCTGAACACTTTCAAACTCCTCATCACAGTCAGAGTCAAATACTGCAACTGGATCAAACCACTCGTCGATGCTTCCTGCCAACATCACATCATAAAAACATCAGAGCTATTCAGCTATAACTAAAATAAACTTGTTCTAGCTGAAATGCTGTAACAATGCCGATACTTATACATAACTTTGTAACATGACAAACTGAACAAGTGAATTATAAATCAGGGATAATTATTGTCCTGACATATAAAAACAGGATCATTACCCTATTATGGTCCCAACAAATTACATTCTGGAGCAACTTTTTGGCTTCCAAGTGCCAACTTAGAAAAGGCCAGATTTTAAAAGGTAATGCGTAGAAGCGAGAATCAGGAGAAAAATTGTAAATAGATTGGAAGTAAGTTATATATATTAAGAAATAAAAGATAAAAGGAAAATCTGCTGAAGTAAAAAAGATAAATCACAGAAAGTGATCAATGAAGAACCAGAGTAGTATATCTATTAACCAAAGGAAATTTTTGACTAATTTAACAAGTAATTCACCAACGCACAAATGTAATCTTAACACATAGAGATTAATTTACACCATTGTTCCTCGCTCTTATCAATAAGCAAATATGCAGCATTATCCATTATGCTTGAACAAGTAGGATTCTAAATTACAAAATTGATGACCAAATATATAGAGAAAGCAGGCATCAGAAACTGTAGATTCTATATGCATTACCATCTTCAAAACTCTAAAAAACAGAAGTCTGGTAACATATAAACAAAAAAAAAGGTGATCAGATGTGACGGATTTTTTATGGATAAAACTGTAGTGTATGATATAGAATCAGCATTGAAGCAAAGCAATGAAGTAGGGAAGTTTGAGGGGGAAAAACAAAAAAAGGTGTCCAATATTTCATTCTTTTTCCTTATTCCACGGTCAACAATTCCCATCTTAACACCTATTCTGTTAACTGAACAAGACAATGGAAAATGAAAATAGTAACATAGTTATCTTCATAAGCTTATAATTTACACCTCATTCAAGGGACATCAGGAAATTAACTTCATCAAATCTCTAGACCCAACTTTGAACCTAGAAGAAAACTGTTCGTTATATCAAATCGTAATAATCTTCTTAGCAACATCAGTGTAGTCTTGAAACCACCAATGAGTGCAGTGCAGCAGCTAGCTCCAACTCAATCGAACTCCAACCAGCTCAGATGCATCTGCCACAGATTAATCCCCAGTCTGCTAAAGCTTAATAGAATGGCAAATTAAGATCTTTAACGGATTAAACTACTTCTGGGGTTACGAAAAATTAACAGTTGAAAGTTCGTAATTCTGCCTTTTTATTAGTATCTTTGTATACTCTATGCTGCGCTGGCACATAGGGAGGAAGTTAATTCCACCAGAACTCTGCCGTCAAATTTGGTTACGGTAAAAATTCTCCTCTATCAACCTACATTCACTCTGATCATCTACAAACAATCTGTATAACAATCCCAGTATTTGGGGATATGCTCACACAAAAGCTTCAGGTTATAGATCATAGAAAGAGTAGGTACCACATTTACCACGATAAATTTCACCTTGGTAAAAACAAATAGCTACCGTTATAGATGCCTTTAACCTATAATACAGGCATGCATTTCCCGGTAACATATAAACCAGAATCAGACTCTTAACCACACAGAACCTTCCATGCATCTACCAAAAACAGCGCAGCAGCCAGAACCCATCAAGGAAATCAACCAGAAAATGAAAATCCGTGATCACATTGCAAAACACAAGGCTAAATCAAATCAAAAACCAATAGGCTAAGTTTTGATGATAGAGAGAGAGAGAGAGAGAAGGGGAGGAAAAGACCTTGACAAGTTGGGTTGGTAAAGGAAGAGTGATGATCAGGTGGAGCAGGCCTATCAACCTTATCGGAGGATACCTCAGATAACCGAGAAGACACTCGTTTCTTCAAGCAGCTTTTCCTTCTTTTACGGTTCTTCTTCTTTGAAGACCTTAATTTTGGGCTAACACAGCCTTCAGGTCTCGACGCGCAAGCCCCCATCTCTCTCTTCCCTTGTCTTTCTTAACAGATCAATTCAACTCTCTGTGATATCACCATCCTCGAAAAGGCCAAAACAAAAGACAGAGAGGAGGAGGGAGCGGAGATTTTTAGAGAGAAGAGAAAGTTAAACAAGGAAGAACAGCAACATCATGATCAATAACAACAACAATCACATTAACAACCGCAAACGAAAACTACCATTTTTTTTCCTTTTGGAGGGAGAGTATTATTATTATTATTATTATTATTATTAATTAATAAAAAAAGCAAAAATTCATATTATTTTGTTTTTGTGGTTTCTTTCAGACTAATCTTATGTAAGAGAGAAATGGGGGAAAGGGTCTCATCTCACGCTAGTGACGGCCGTTGTTGCAGCCTGCGTAAGGCATCTCCCCTCCTCCTTGTTATTATTACTATACTATTATTATTATTTCTTCTTTATAGAATTATTATTCCATCTTCCGCTATAATTTTCTGTAGGTCCCACCATCGAAGGGTGCAAACATATGCCAGGTGGCACAGTGTGATTAGGCGAACGTGCGGGAAGCCTGGCACAGATAGAGTTTCGTGGAACTGCTGCTCGTTTGGCCACGCCTCGGTTGTTGCTTTGTTGTTCTTTCGCCCAACTCCCACTTCGTCTAACCCACGTTTGAGTTTTCTTTTTTTTTTTGGATTTTTGCATGTGAAGGAAAAACCAGTCCTTTCCAAAAGATTGTCTGGTAAATGTTTGGAGGTAAATCTTCGTTCAATGGTGTGTAAATGACAAAGCAACGTGATTACAGATATACTCACAATGACAATGGCTGGCTTGTAAGCCGAAATAGCTGACGTCAACCTCCATCGCTGTTGATGGTTACGTACTGCTTTGAATTGACTATTGAGCAATAAAAAGGGGGAGGTAGTTGAATTGATGGTTCTTGGATTGCAGGGCAAAGGCAAGAGGTGAAATTTACAGTAACTAAACTTCACCCTAGATATGTCAGCCTCAGCCTCAGCCTCAGCCTCAGCCTTGGGGATACCCCCGCCATTTCTGTCTGTGTCTGCTGTTGTTGTTGTTAATGACTGGTTCCAACGTGATAATCTTAGTATCCTGTCTAACCTGAGTTAATTTGTTTCCGGTTTAACCTTGGGCCGCAGCTTTAATGGTAAGATTGGGAGGTTGGATTTGGACAAAAGAATTAATGTAGCACAGCACCAAAAGATATTTCCTTGCACCCCATGTTGTGACGTGAAAAGAACATGTCAAGTATGAAAATAAATGCAAGTGGAGTACTAGTTGAAATTGTTTTGGTACTAGCTTTTGTTTCACCAAACCTACCTAAATGGTTGTACCAAGAAAATGGCAAAGCAAACTACCTAAATGGTACTGCATTTTTTTGTGACTAGTTTTTTTCTCTTTTCAGATGCTGACAAAGCGCCTTGGCGTACAACCTCTTAGCATGAGCTTTATTATCAAAGAGAAAATGCCAAAGATGAGAGATATGATAAATTGTCAAGTCATTTCGGATTAATACAATTCTTTGTTGGAGTTAATCCTGAATACGTTATCTTTGTAGGATGTGATATATCTCCACTTAAGTTTGGAGATTAAATCATATATTTATCCTAACCTTTTTATACCAAAAAGAAAGAGAGAGAGAGAGGATTTTATAATTAATTAATCTTAGTTTGCCAAAAGGGTTTCCTTCTTTTCATTTGGATATATTGAAAAGCAAATGCCTTATCAGCAAGGCTTTACTAGTGGGGCATACATTGTTGGGAAATAGAAGCCAACATTTACACTTTCTAAACTCATAAGCCTCACGGGAAAGGCCAAAGGACCCGGAAAAATAACGCCCATTACATGAGAAAATACATCTCCAAGGAGCAAAAAATAAAATAAAAGTCCAATTTGTTTATATATATTGTTATGAATATTTTTGTGAATATCCATTTATTCTATCTATATTTAGATTTGATGTAAATTAGATTGGATTAGAATTTAATCCATCTAATCTCTAAGTGTTATCTTCATCTTATAAATTCTATCAAGATAATGGAGTTATTCACCTATAAATAGACTCTGTCAATTCATTTGTAAACACACTTCAATAAGATCTTTTTTCTCTCCCTAAATACTTTCTTTCCTTCTAAATATTTTCTTTGGTATTTCTCTATAGTTGTTCTTTCAGATTTATTTCATAACACGTTATTAGCAAGTTTTGGAATTATTATGTTTTCATCATCTTCAAGCTTCAAAAGGATTTCAGTGATTGGGTTTTGATTTCTGGTTTTTAAAAAAATCAAGTAAGTGACTTGATATCTCTTTAGTATTTTCATTCCCTAAAAATCAACCTTAATATGAATTTTACTCTGATGTAGTATATATTTTGTCCCTTGATCGGAAAGTGAATTTGTTATTACATAGCTATTAATAAAAAATCATGAATGTCCTTTTCCTGAAGTGAATGTGACAAACGAGCTATTAATAAAAATTATAAATGTTCATCCCATGAAGTAAATGCGATAGATGACCTACTAATAAAAAATTATAAATCTGTGAGTGAATGCGACATCATTTAATAATTATGGTCATAATCACGAATCCATCCATTTCTTGAAGTGAATGTAACATTTACACTATTACTATTTTAATTATAATTTTACTACCAGAAGTGGATGAATAATTTTATCATCTGAATTTAAGAATAATTTTACCACTATAAGTGGATATATAGTTTTACCATCAAAAATGGATGGATGCCTTAATTCACTAAAAAAAATGGATAATCCACCAGAAGTGGATAACCCATCACATGCGGATCACCCACCAAAAATGGATGTATACTTGTAACCTACCACAAATAGATAAATACTTTCAATGTACCAAAATAATATGTTTTTATTATGTGTTTTTATTCTATTCTTAATATTCTTTTATGTTAACTTGTAAGTTTCTTATTGTATATATTTATGAATATTCATATTGTTGGATCTAAGATCTATGATGTAAAAATATGTCTAACAGACATTACTATAACACACACTATATTTAAAGACAAGAAATATTTTTCCTACTTGACATCTAAAAAAAAAAAATCAATGTCAATTCAATATTTGGTAGTACAAGATTAATTAAAAGCTCCAAAAGAGCTAATATTTTACTACCTTGAGGAATAAATTTTATAATAGAGGATGTATTATTTTCTATTAAGTCTCAAAGAAGTTTATTAAGTTTTAAAGATATTTGTTTGAATAGATATCATATTGAGACAACAAATAAAAAAGACACTTAATACCTCTATATTACATCTATTATCTTAAGTAAAAAGCGTGTGCTAAAAAAAATTACTCGTTTTGTTCTCAGAATTAAACTATACAAATATTAGAATAATTAAAATCTATAGTAAACCAAAAGTTTACTGATAATTTTAATGTTTGACATGATCAGTTAGACCATCCCAGATCAATAATGATGCAAAAAAAAAAAGATTAAAAATTTATATGATCATTCATTAAAAAACTAGAAGATTTTTTAATCTAATGAATTTTATATGTTGTTTGCTCTGAAGGTAAATAAATTATAAACCTATCACCATTTAAAGTTGGGACTAAATTCCCTATGTTTTTTTAATAATATTCAAGGTTATATGTGGATTTATACATCCACCATGTAAACCATTTAGATATTTTACAGTTTTAATCGATGCATCGACTAGATGGTCACATGTGTGCTTATTATCAGCTTGCAATTTGGCATTTGCAATCATTCGTTTGCAAGCACATTTTCCTAGTTAAATAATCAAGATTATTTTTCTTGACAATACTGGTGGATTTACATATCAAACCTTTAATATTGCATATTAGTTGGAATAGATATTGAACAACCTGTTACTTATATTTATACACAAAATGTCTCGCAAAATTATTTATTAAACACTTTCAACTAATTGCAAGGCCATTACTTATGAAATTCAAACTTCCAATGAGTGCTTGTGGGCATACCATTTTGGATGCAGCAGTATTTGTATGCATCAGCCAAACGAGTTATTATCAATTTTCCTTATATAATTGGTTTATGGTTAAGAACCAAATATTTCTCATCTAAGAATTTTTGGATGTGCGATATATATTTTAAGTGCTCCACCACAATGCACAAAGATGGATCCTCAAAGGAAGTCAGGAATATATGTTGGATACGAATCTCCATTTGTAATTACATATTTAGAATTATCAATAGGAAATTTATTCATAACAAAGTTTGTCAATTATCATATTGATGAAACAATTTTTTCAACATTAGGGGGAGAAAAATAAGCAGCTAAAAAAAAAATTCTTATAATGAATTATCATTATCTAGTTTTGACTCTCACACAAAGCAATATAAACTTGAAGTTCAAAAGATAATTATTTTACAAAATATAGTAAATCAGTTGCTAGACGTATTTACTGATCTAAACAGAATAACTAAATCTTATATACTAGTTGCAAATGCTCCTATTAGCATTGATGTCCTTGTAGGACAAGGCACACCAAAAGCATGGAAGACTAATCGGTTTTAAAGATAAAAATCCTCAAAAAAGAAAAGGAGCAAATATTCAAGATGGTCAAGAAGAGGAAACAAAAACTCCAGTAGAGAACTCTGACATAATTTCAGAAGAAATTCAGTTATCTGAAATTAGTGAAAATGAAGAGATCTCAATAAATTATGTCATGACGGGAAAAAGATGGAACCGAAATGAAATAATCATCGACGATATTTTTGCATACAATGTAGCGCTCAATATTATGAAAGAAAATGAGGACCTTGAACCTACACTTGTTGAAGAATATAGATATAGAAATGATTGGTCAATGTGGAAAGACACAATCAAAGTGGAATTAAATTCACTTGCAAAACGTGAAGTTTTTATACCTGTAGTCTGTACGCCAAATGGCGTAAAACCAGTGAGATATAAATGGGTATTTGTGCGAAAACGAAATGAGAAAGATGAGATTGTGAGATATAAAACACGGCTTGTCGCACAAGGTTTTACCCAAAAGCCTGGTATTGATTATGAGGAGACATATTCTCCTGTGGTTGATGCAATTATATTTTGATATTTAATTAGTCTAACAATACATGAAAAGCTTGAAATACGTTTGATGGATGTAGTTACAGCCTATTTATACGACTCACTTGATAATGATATCTATATGAAAATCCTTGAAGAATTTAAGTTGCCTGAAGCACAAAATTTAAAATCCCGGGAGATTTATTCAATTAAATTAAATAAATCTTTATATGGATTAAAATGATCTGGACGTATGTGGTATAATCGCCTAAGTGAATATTTGTCAAAAGAAGGCTATAAAAATGATCTTATATGCCCATGTGTTTTTTTTTAAAAAATTCGGATATGAATTTGTGATAATTAATGTTTATGTTGATGATCTAAACATTATTGAAACTCTTGTAGAGTTATCAAAAGTTGTGGATTATTTAAAGAAAGAATTTGAGATGAAAAATCTTGAAAAAACAAAGTTTTGTTTGGGTCTTCAGATTGAACACTTAACAAATAGAATTTTTGTTCATCAATTTAATTATATAGCGAAAGTGTTAAAACAATTTTATATGGACAAAGCACATCCATTGAGTTCACTAATAGTTGTAAGATCATTAGATGTGAAAAAAAAAAGAGACCCTTTCTGACCTCGTGAGGATAATAAAGAACTTCTTAGTCTTGAAGTACCATATTTTAGTGCAATTGGAGCATTAATATATTTTGTTAGCAATACACAACCTGATATTTCATTTGCTGTGAATTTATTAGCAAGATATAGTTCTTCTCCAACTCGAAGACATTGGTGTAGACACTAAATTACAAATAAAAAAATGGAGTAAAAAATATATATATAATAAAATTTTAAAAAGAATAATAATAATGAAAAAATGAAAAAATGAAAAAAAAAAAGGAGAGAGGTACGACTGGCAGGGTGCGGACGCACCCTGCCAGGCACCTCTCTCACCTGCCAGACGCGAATTTTTCGCGTCTGGCAGGGTAGTGGAATTGCCCCTCCAGAGCCCAGAAATCGGGTATAAAGGGGAGGGGGATCCGAGCAACCAAAGGGGGAGAACGGGCAACAAGAAAAATCCCAGCAGCCACACCAAAAAAAATCCACAATGAGCACTGAAAAATCAATCAAAAAAAAGAGAAATAGGAATTGATTATTGAGAGTGGGGGTTTTTGGGATTTTGAGCAGAGGAATAGTGAAAGCTGGGGGTGTTTGCCGCCGGTTAGGAGGAGTGAAAACTGGGGTCTTTGCCGTCGGTTAGGAGGAGCAATAGCTTGGGGGTTTGCCGCCGGTGAGAGGAGTAATAGCTTGGGGGTTTGCCGCCGGTGAGAGGAGTAATATCTGGAGTGTTTGCCGCCGGTGGGGGGTGATTTGAGAAGAGAAGAGAAAGGAGGCATTTTTAGAGAAGAAGAGAAAGTACCGCCGGCATAGAGAGAAGAAAGAAAGGCGAAAAGTGAGGAGAGAAAAATAAGAAAAGGAAGTCCATCTCCCCTAAGCCGTACGGTGTCGTTTGGTGCTCCAGAGGGTGCTGTGCAGAGCCAAATGGCGCGTTTAGTGCCAGTTGTGGTTAGCCCAATTGTCTTGAACTAATTTAGTGTGATCAGGTAAGGAAAACTTCACTCCTTTGCCTAATTGATTCATAATGATTTAATTGCTTAGGTTATTATGGTTTGATTTGTTTGGATTTAATCTATAAAATTCAATTTAAGCTTCATATGATTAATCTGAAAATATTTTAATATAGTGCCCTAGAAATTTCTGAAGAATGTCTTTTAGGATTAGGATTGGCTTACTTTAACATAAGGTTCTAAAATCTTTTAGATACTATTTTTAGGACAAAGAAGATAATACACATAGAGAGATATAAATCTATATATAAAAATACAATATAAAAATAAAAATATATACATATAGCTAATAAAAAATTTAAATGTAGGAGAATGTTTAGTAAGGGTGAATGAAGTAAATATGCAAAACAAAAAATAGATTGCTAAATGAAATATATATAAATGAATGAAATAAATAGTAAGTTAAAGAGTTACGTATAGAATAAGTAAGTGAAATTGGAAATTATTAGGCTATTAGTGAGGTATTCTTAAATAAAATATATAAAAGAGCATGGGAAATATTTATGTACATTAAAATATATATATATAGTGAATAGAGATAGATGAATAAATGTAAATAAATATAAATAAATATATTATGTTAAGTATCAAAATAATTATAATAAAATAGATATGGGAATCAATCTAAAAAATAATAATTAACTCTTCAATAAAAAAAGATAATGAATAATAAAATAAATACAAAATACTATAATATTAACTATAAGTATAACAGGCCGATGATGGGATAATCGATCGAGATGCGAGAAGTCGCAATCCCGAGTTTATGTTCCCTAGGCTCGGGATCCGAATCAAGGCTCCACCAGTATGATGGGAGGGCCTCGATTTCAAGATTCCGAAATCCTTAGTAAATAAAGAGCATGATTATACAAAAAATTACTTGATAAAATTACTTGATAAAAATAAATAATAAGTAATAAATAATAATAAAGTAATAACAATTCAAACATATGATAAATAATTAATTTACGGAAATATAATATACATGACATTAAATAAATAAATAAATAAATAAATAATAAAAATAACTAATCTAAAATTAAGTATTGAGTATTAAGTGGCATAAACTAAAAAATGTGAAGATAAAGATAAAAAAATAATAAAATAATAATAGTATACATATGAAGTAAGATCTTAGGCATTAGGTTTGAATAAAAGATTGCTTATGAAAATGTGTAAATAATAAAAATATAAAAAAATATATAAAATAAAAAATAGTATAATAAAAATATATAATTTTTGCTTACTAAAATAATATAGAATTATAAGCAATTTGTCTAAGTATAAATGGAAAACATAAGAACTTAGAACAAAAAAATGTAAAGATAAAGATAAAAAAAATAGTAATAATAAGAAATAAGAATAGGAAATATGATAATAAAATATATAATAAAATAAAAAATATTGATGATAATAAAAAATAAATAATTGTATTAGCATAGCATATACATATCGCATCATACATATCATTGCATATTAATATTTTTGTTTTCGAGTTTAAGCCCCGATGATGGGATCTTTCGGGGATCCTGCGAAGGCGGGTATTTCTCGAAAAGTTCCTTAGGTGAAAAGATGTCCTCGGGTCTCACCAGTATGATGGGAGGGCTCGAGAACCATCTTTAATAAAAGGCTTTTGCCCGAGTTGGATTCATTATGCACAAAAATATTATTTTAAAAAGAAAACGTACGATGACCCCGATGACGGGAATTTTTCGTCAAATTTGCGAAGGCGAATTTCTCGGATAAATCCCTAGGTGAGAGAATATCCCGAGTCCCACCAGTATGATGGGCGGATTCGAAAAATATCCTCAATAAAAGGTTGTTTGTTCGGCATTTTTATCTCACGCCACGCATTTCATCTCGCCACCCATTTGCATTCCATTTTAGGTTAAATAGGAGATATAAAGATAAAAAAATAATAATAATTAAGAAAATCTAGTGAGATTAAAAATTAAAGCCCAATAGGATAATCTAAAAATGGTACCGTTCATAGAACGGGCGTCTGAGGGATGCTAATCCTTCCCCGGGCGTAACCGTACTCCCGAACCTAGATCCAGGAAATTGTAGACCAGTTTAAGGTTCTTTTCGGTGGGCTTAAAATTAATTTAAGTTTTCATCGATTAGAATCGAGTCAATAGGTGGCCAATCGCACCTAGTAAAAAAGATTGGTGGCGACTCCTAGTTTAATTTTTTTATTGAGTTTTCACATTCACGTCTAGCGGTCGGATTCCCGGACCCGCACGTTACGACAATTGGAATGGAATTAAACATATACTTCGATATCTTCGAGGAACAATGGATATAGGCTTATATTATTCAAATGCATTAAAATAAGATTTAATTGGTTATGCAGATGCAGGATATTTATCAGATCCACATAAAGCTCGATCCCAGACAGGTTACTTATTCACATATGGAGCTACGACTATTTCATGGCATTTTGTAAAACAAACTATAGTTGCTATTTCTTTTAACCATGCAGAAATTTTAGCAATTCATGAGGCAAGTCGTGAATGTATCTGGTTAAGATCTGTAACTCAACATATTCGAGAAATGTGTGGTTTGACAACCAAGAAAGAAATTCCAATAACATTATACGAGGATAATACTGCTTGCATAGCACAATTAAAGGAATGATACATTAAAGGCGATTGAACAAAACATATTTCACCAAAATTCTTTTTCACTCATGACCTCCAAGAAAAGAGTGATATTAATGTTCAACAAATTCATTCAAGTGACAATCTAGTAGATTTGTTTACTAAAGCCCTTCCTACTGCAATATTCGAAAAGTTGGTATAAAAGATTGGGATGTGCCGTTTTAAATATATTAAATAATGCAGTTGTTAGGGGGAGTAAAATACGCACTGTAATCTTTTCCTTCATCAAGGTTGTTCCCACTGGGTTTTTTTTTATAAGGTTTTTAATGAGGTAGTATTTTATAAGCGTATTCTTGAAAAGAATTATATACTTTTTTTCCTTCACTCGAATTTTTTTCCCATGAGGTTTTTTCCTTGTAAGGTTTTAACAAGGCATATTCTTAATACAATGGATATTCAAGGGGGAGTGTTATGAATATTTTTGTGAATATTCATTTATTCTATCTATATCTAGATTTGATGTAAATTAGATTGGATTAGGATTTAATCCATTTAATCTCTAAGTGTTATCTTCATCTTGTAAATTCTATCAAGATAAAGGGATTATTTGCTTATAAATAGGCCCCATCAGTTTATTTGTAAACACACACTTCAATAAGATCTTTTTTCTCCCCATAAATAATTTTTTTCTTTCTAAATACTTTCTTTTATATTTCTCTTATAGTTGTTCTTTCAGATTTATTTCGTAACATATATATATGTCCCAAAAGAAACCATTTTTCTATCTATTGTAAATGGAGTGGAATTTACAATTACAAATCTTTATTTGTAACTCTTATAAAAAAAAATCAAATTCATGTGTATATAAATAAAATATAGATGACTGTTATGGATTCACGCTTTTGAATCAAAAAACATGCCTATTAAGTACAAGAAAGCTTTCATTTATAACTTCAAAACTCATTTTATCTCTTATTAATATAAGATTGGTGACAATTTACCTTACTTTTTCTGTTGTACTAGTTATTTTGTCTTTATCCATAAAAGAAAGGGACTCACTCTTATCTAAGTCTATATCAATTTTGATATATTTCACCTCACATCAATAAAGAATTAAAAATTATCATTTATCACAAATTCATATTTATGATTCAAAAGATAAAATAACAACAAATTTTCAAATAAATATAAAAAAATCATCCCTTACATAAGCATTACTTACAAACAAAAGATGGAAAAGATGCAGTACTAGTATAAAGATCAGATGAATCAAAGTGTTGGTCGGTATATACATATAAATCTGTGGACAGGAAAAAAAAATAGGTGTAGCCAATGGGTGGGCAACTGTGGGGCGCATGAATATATAATGAATTGGCAACGGGACCGGTTTGAAGACGACTATTTATATTGTATGACCGAATCAGCGAAAGGTTCCCTCAAGAAAATGTCCATCCAAATCAGAGGATGGCAACAGCTTGGGCAATTAAAACTATGGTTCAAGGGCATGCATGGCACTAGGAATTTGGTTGCACGCACCACACGCCCTTATGTTTTGCCATATTAATTTCAATCACAATCTTTCCGTTGCCCCAACTCTACAGCTAATCATTTTGTACAACACAAGTAAATACGACACAATACACACTAAAATTTAAAGTGGATTTGAGTTTAAAATAATTGTATATTAATCATGTCTAACATGTTCAAATACATATAAATTTTATATTTTAAAAATGTCAATTCCATTTAACCCATTAACATGTTTAGTTTATTATGTTATCCTATACTTATATAACATTTTACCCATTTATTGTTTATTTAATTAATCATATTTAACGTCTCTGCTCGTTATTTGTTTATAACATCAGTATCAATTATTCAACGATTTATTTGAAGACTTTTCACATGATTGATGGATATTGTTGTTTTATTTTAGTTTTTTTTAATTATTTATTTTAAATTTGAAAAATGGCTTTCTATTTTATTAGTATGTATTTTAATTTAATTGTTTTTAAAATTTTAATCATGTTAATCATTTATATGGGTTATAAGCTGTGTTATGCCATAACAAATTTAATCTGATTTATTTAATAAACATGTTAAGAGTGCTGTATCATGTTATACATTTAATAAACATATCTATGTATATACTAAGATTATGATATGTTTAATTAGTTGTATCATGTTCATGCTTATACATATAATTGTTAATATATTATATATACATGATAGATTAAGACACGCGAACATAATTGACAAATTTACCCAACTCTATACAATTATGTGACAAAACAATTCTTCCACCTATCTCTTTAATTTTCTTTTCCAAATTTGAGTCTAATTTTTTTACCATAATCTCAATGTTAACAAAATTAGTTTTATAATTTGTTGAAAATCGATTTAACAACAATTAATAACAATGTTAAGATTTTATCTTCTACTTAGATGAAAGAAGACATGACATTTTGATGATGACTAACCATTAATAACAATGTTAAGATTTTATCTTTTACTTAGATGATAGAAGACATGACATTTTGATGATGACTAACATATTGATGTGTATTAACTTTTAACCATGCGATATATATCAATTTCAAAAATATCATATATTATCTTAATAAAATAACACTAATACTTTTAACATTATAAAAATTAATTTTTAATCAAAAAAATATATTTTTTACTAATACGAATCATGTGGTTAAAAAATTTAAATTAGCATGTTACATTATCAACAAAAATACTACACTACCAAATTTAGTTGTAAAAGTTTAAAATCATTCTCAATTGTCTGCAAATCATTTTTTTTTATTAAAATAAAGAGATTAATTTCATAAACATTATTAGTAAAAATACTAAAACCATGAAATTGACATAGTTAAAAGATCCAATTTTAAATTTGGACCTTTATTTTTATATTAACACTTAAAAAGGAAAATTAAAAAAAAATCAAACGTTATGAATAGATGTTAAAGGTTAAAAATCTCCTTTATAGTAATTAATATGGGGAATCACGTCATGAGCAGATGCCCATGCCCACACGAATTTTGTTTTGAAAGCTTTGACGAAAGCAACCATTATTACTTGCGCTCGCTCTGCACTAAAACCTTAAGGCGGGCTTTCTTAAATGTGAGTAAAATAATTAAGCAAAGCATCTGGGTATTCTGAGTCCATCCGAGGTGTGTTCGGTGGATGCAGCCTCCCGCTTTCCTTTTTTCTTATGTTCCTTCCTAGAACGCTACCATTACTACATCGTAATCTTATAAGACATAAAATACTCTTAAATTTTAACTATTTGGATCTGAGTTTCGATTAAAATTTAATTTTTTATATTTTACTTAAATTTGATTAAAAATCAACACTTATTATTCGCACCTAACTATTAATACTTGTAAAAAGTACAAACTCAAACTCTTGTCCGGAATTAAAAATAAATTTAGAATCAACTTTTTATATATATATTCTTGATGAAATTTAATTCATAGATTAAAGTTAACTCATAAAAAATAAATTAAAATTTAAAATCATATACAATTAATGAATTTTAATAAGTATTATATTAATTATAAATAATTTATTAAAAAATATATTAAATTAAAACTTAATATTAAAAATTATTATTTATAATTTGGTTTTGGTAGTATCTTATGACTACTACTTAAATCCTACTTTATCCTTTGATGGATAGTAGTTTTACTATCCAAATCCTACTTAAACTCAATTATAGAATACTCTAATTTTACTTGATTGTATCGGGTAATGCAAAGTACCATATTATAAAGTATTCATTGTCATCCCTATTTACTACAAATTCTTTGGAGATGCATCGTTTAGCTTTATCTACCACGTTTTGCTACAACCGTTATTAACTTCTCTAGGGAATTAAATCTTTTTTTTCAAATCATGTTTGGTATTTTGAGGTTAAATAAGTGATTCATAAACCTACTCTTAACTTATTATGTGATTAATGTTAAGTGAATTAAGAAATCTTTTATCACACCTAAACCATTATTAACACAGATATTAACATAATAATAGAAATTACTTTGGCTTTATCGATTACAAAAATATATCGGCGTCACGCACTTTTTTGTTATTGTCCTTTATTGTGACAATTGAAGCATTATTCAAATTACTCATAATGATTTGTGTTATGAGTATATCAAATATATTGAGATTGATTATCATTTTATGCTTCATCATGCTACCAGGGGGCTCTCCATCTGACTTTTTGTGTCCTTTTCAGAACAAATCGTTGATATTTTTACCGAGACACATCTTTTTGAACAACTTCAAAACTTGATTTTCAAATTCAAGCTAGTATCGTCGTGACCACTTTGAATCTGAAGGAGAGTGTTAATATAATAATAACAATTATACAAATTATAAATTAAATTAGTATAAATCTATTATATTATATGACAATATTATTAACTTGATTCTCTCTTAAATTAATAAAAATCCGTTAGATATACCCCTCGTTCACTTTTTAACAATTCAAAATTTAGAATACAAGATTTAGCAAAAGACAAAGAGATGCTAACTAATGTTTTTATAACTCTTCAATAGTAGTATATTTTTCCGAATGCAAAGGCTTGGTAAGGTCATGTAAAAAAAGGAAAAATTGGTCGTCGCTGTAGCTGAACAGAAGAACTTAAATTTAATATTTGGTTTATTAAAATTGATATTTATTTGTTAGATAAGTATAAATTTGAAGGGAAAATTAGTATTGAGCTCTTTCAAATAATAAAAGATATAAACGTACAAATTATATTTATTAGAGGTAAATTCGTGCATTGCACATGGTCGGTCCGGCTTATACCCCACAGAATGCAACTCACTCACTAAACACATCACAACTCCCCTCCTCTAAAGTCCACATGACAATTTGAGAATCCTGTTAAACGTCTTGTTCAAAATTTTCAAACCCTTGCTCCGTTAAGACTTCCTTTTATATACAGTACAGAAATTAAGGCAATAAAAAATATGGAGAGAGAGAGAGAGGGAGGTTGGTGTTGCTGAGATTGGAGGGAGTATTTATGCGTAGACAAGACTTTTGTTAATAGTTCAGAAGCCTCTGGGCACACAAATTCCAATTAATTGACTTTGATAATTTATATTTGAGTGATGCACCGTTTCGTGTCGGTGTTGAATTTTTTATTAAAAATAATTTAAAATTACATAATATTATAATAAAAAAAAAAAATTAATTAATAAAAATTAAAAATTAAAGAGACATAATTTGAAATTTAAAAATACTAATAATAATAATAATAAAATAAATAATAATAATAGTAANGATAATTTAAAAAAATTTTTAAATATTTTCTCTTCTCTTATTAACAAAATTTTTTATTTAAATAATTTTTTTTGAAAACATTTGATTTTTTAGATCTTAATATATGCTAATGTTGATATAATCATATTTTGGTAATTACATGATTCTAATAGTGAAATCAAATTTATATTGAGAAAATATAATATTTTAAAAGTAATTCTTGATAAGCTACATAATTGATACAATAAAATTATTAATATAAAATGAATATTTTTTGAAAGTCAAAATAAAATGAATGTTAATTATACTTATTAAACTTTTTTAGTTTTAATGACGAAATTTTCTAAATGATGTTCAATTTTAATTAAAACTTTTTTATCTCATGCCTTTAAAATTATTTAAAATTAATCCACCTTGTAATTCCTATCATATCTCATTAAAAATTAAAAATTTATTTCACGTCAAACTTAGATGAAATCTACAAATATCCACAAAAAAATTTTATTTCTTAATACATGAAAACATTGTTAGTTTCAATTATCTATTAACCAAAACACCGTCACTCAATGTAAGAAAAACCTTTCCTGAAATTAAAGAGAAAAAAATCTCCTGTTAATAATTCTAATGCAATCGACCCTACAAAAATCAACTTAAATTTTTTTTAATTAATTATTTTAAATTAATCACATGTTAATAGAAACATGACCAAGTGTGAAACCCCTTTGGGGCTTCCTTTTGCTTATGTTATAGATATTTGTTTATGGGTTCTCAAATCTGAACCAACTTTGCGGCGTTTACTTTACGAATTTTCCTGTGTCCAAAAGGGTGAGATGACGGAGCAGAATATGGGAAGAATTGAAGGCACATTTCGTAGGGACCATTTAATGAGGTCAACAACCGTGCCGTTGAGGTGAAGCTACATCCGCAATAGGCCCAAAACTAATGGCCAACGGGAACAAGGTGCAACTCCAATGTGTGCGTTGCCCCATGAACAGCTTTTCCAATATATTTCGTCCTTGTTTTTCTCTCTTGAGATCGGCAACACAAGCAAGTATATTGATATTCTAACATGGAAATAAATGTTCTATAAAATCAAAGAACAAAAAATGAGTTAAAAATGAGTTACCCAGCAGCTCCTTGTTGTGCCGCCAAATGGATTTGCTCCATGTCCACTTTGCATCGGAATTCTTGACTTCTTTTTCATATTCTTAGGACAATGACAGCCATTTTTGAACCGGCCTTTGATTCCTGCATCACATATTGACTAGGCTATATACTAGTTTTTGATGGTTTACCTAATTAGCTTTGGCTTATTGGATTGACTTGTATACCAATCGCTTTATATGTGGATCAAAAATGGAGGGCCAAATACGACTTCCTGGCTAACAGAAACCACACAAACCTATGCTAATATGAGCTTGAAATAATCATATGACCAACTTACTAAAATTTTCTTTCCCCTCAATTTCCTTTTCACTCCCCCGGCATTTGCCCATTCCGTCACACCAAAATTCCAAAATGGGCTTACTTCATTATTGTCCTTAGCAATTTACATCTCAACAGCATTGATATCATGGCATTCACAAAAGTGGGAAGAAATATGTACAATCATGGTGTAAATATCGAGATCGGCAGAATATGTACAATCATGGCATTTGCAAAAGTAGAAAGAAATATCATCACAATTCAAACTTCAACAAACAAAAGTTCCCAATCACTACACATAATTCAAGTTAGGCTTTGCAGCAATCACGGTGCGCTCCTTACGTAATCATGCTTCTGCATCTGAATTCAAACAGAAATACCTAGGCATGAGAATAATGTTCAAAATGGCCACCATCCAGAAATGACAAATAATGCTAAACTAGATTTTGACCTGGATCTTTGGATGTTTCTGCCTGGGTAGTTGAGCACTCTAAATCAAGTTGGTGTACTGATATTGTGCAGTTGTCCTATACGTATAAATAAAAAAAAATTAATAGAAAAAAATCCCAAATGCACAGGCATGAGGTGTTATGGAAATTTTCAACTCTTTGATATTCCTAAGGATATGGAATGAAATTCCTTAAGCAAACTTATCATATACATTAAAAAAAAATAAAAGGAAAACTCCTTTATTAATCAAACGACTAGTTGGCTCTAAGATATTTGTATCACATACCTTTCTTTCATTTACAGAGATACTCACAACATTGGCACGTGGTTGCGATTCAGAGCAAGCTGACAGTGGAGAACAGGCAGACTGAACACATCATTGCAAAAAGAATCATGTTTCTTGCTTTAACGACTGCCAATATTTTGAATGTTTATTTTTGTTAATATTTAGAACAAAATAACTTGCCTCTGAAACACAAGAATTGGAAGCATTGTTTGCTTGCCAGTGGTTGCCAGTTGAATTATAACCCCGAGATAGCTGAAAAGCTAAATTACAAATCCCAAAAAGAAAAGGGTTGCTTCAACAATTAATGAAATCATGCTTGCCACCCATACAAGGGGATAAAAGTAATGCAGATATGGGGTAACAAAATTTTCTCATTCTCAGATAGATTAACAATGACAATTGTTTTTGCTACAGAACGGAACTAAAAATATAGGTCACTGCATTACATGTAATTGATGCAACCACACAGCGATTAAAAACCTATGAAAGAATGAAGCAAAGAAACATAGCAAGCTTGTAGAACATCACATGTAGTAGACCTGACAATTCGTGTTTTCGTATCTTAAACGTGCCAGACATGATTAGATACGAAACATATTAAAATTAAACATGAATACAACACGAATAATATTTGTATTTTAAATTTAAAATACGTACACATATATATTTAATAATAATATAATACAATACAACATGATTAATAAATTTGTTAAACGTGTCAATATACGCACGATTAATAATATGATTAACACAATTAAATATAATTTTATTATTTAAATTTAAAATCAGTAATTACAAAAATAATTACAAAAAAAAAATAATAATAACATCAAATATAACAAAACAAAAATTCAAAATTAAAGTTTGAACAGGACATAATTATATTATTATCTTTATAAATTTAAAAAAATTATTAAAATAATTATTTAAAATTATTTAAATAATTATTTAAAATTATTTAAATAATTATTTAAAATTATTTAAATAAGACTAAAATAATCTTTGACAATTAATTTTTAACGTGTCACGTATACATGTTTAAACATGATATACGATTAAACACGATGACACGATTAATTAAACGTGTTCAAATATATTACTCGTGTCTGATACGTTAAAATACGAAAATTTTTATATCTTAAATACAGACACGATTAAACACGAAACACATTAAGGTTAAACCCAAACTTATTTAATTCTGTATCTTCTCGTGTCGTGTTAACATATCGTAACTAAAATTGCCAAGTCTAACCTGTAGTAACTCTTTCCCTACTTTGTGACTAGCAAGCATAAGTTGACCTCTCCATATATGTTAAATTCTCTTTCAGAGATGCACTCTCCACGGATACAAGACGGATGAAATATCTCCCGACATAATCAGTCCTTTTATGACGAAGTCTTACAGCATTTATGTTGGAGGGATGAAAAAGTCAAATGGGTGACAGATCAATACCTCTATTCTCTGCAGCATCCATGCTGCAAGACTTATGAGGAGATTGTTCAGCACTGTCTCTAATTGTATCTCGAATCCTGGTGGGCCAATTACAATACAAATAACTAAGAACAAGGTAGCAAAGAAAAAGAAAATTGATTGCTAATATCATTTTTTTTTTCCCACTCCACTATGGATGTCATTTTGCCTTTACAGTCTATCTTGAACAAACAGTAAAAACTCAACAACAAATGGGAAGCATAAAACTGGCATGCATATACATGCACATGCATACATGTAGGTTGTAGAGTGCAGACATGTAAAGAATTGTCTAGACCTATCAGGAGCCATATCACATAAAATGTGCATAAAATACTTTTCTAGTTCATTGAAAAGCTTGATCAGAATGACCTGACAATCCAGTGCATACAAATTTTGAGATAAATGTACATGTAAATTATGAAACATTTTTTTCTGTAATAAATTTGTCTTCTATCAGAACACATACTAATATATTTAAATTTGGAGAGGTACGCTCAATTTCAGGAAAGATGTTCACTTTATGTAATTCATTATACCGGTTATCTTCCTTTGGTGTAACCATTTTACACTCTTCTTGAGTTTCTAGCATCGAGGAGAAGACCCTTCTATCCTGCCACATAAATCAATAACGTCTCAGATAGAAAACACAAATGGGTGGCAGATCAAGCTATTTTGAAAGTTTAATCTTTTGCTTCTTTTTCCTTTCTTTCTAAGGAGAAACAAAAGTACTTGAACAGAGACTCACAAGGAAAAAGTTGTCAGATGAGTAAAGAAGCTCAAATTGGTCAAGTTGCTGATTAAACTATTCAATTTATTGGTTCACTGGAAGAATCCCAGAACCAAGTCTCAAAGACTATAAGTTTAAAATGTTCAGTTGGATATTAACACGAAGAGAAGTTTACAAGCCACCATCAATATATAAAAGGCTCCTTCTTCCCATGGCATGAGGTTATTACACTAAAGGCAAATGTTTTTAGACAAATCTAAACATTTCATTAGTAAGGTATTTCTCTATATTTCACAGGACTAGCTATGACGTTAGATAGCTTATTAAACAGTTAAGACTTAAGAATAAAGTCCATTTCTTGTTTCAGCTTTGGGAACGATATGCTAAAAGTCAAATTAAGTCTTCTTACCTCTTCATTCATATTTGCAACAGCATTCTGAATCTTCTGTAATATATTTGCTAAACTTGTCACCTCAAAATGCAATGCCTGATTATAAAAGCATCTGGAGAAGTTTAGAACAAATTCACATAGAGAAGGATGTTAAATGAACAATTCACAGCATAAAATTGATACCTCTTTTTGAGCTATGAGATTCTGTATGACTGTGTCGTTTGCTGATATGGTTTTCTGAAGGTAAGGTTGTCTAAGGAAACACAATGATGAGAAATTTCTTTAGTTGAAATCGCAAGTTAATTCTTCCGAAACAAAAAAAAAATATATCTTCAAGACTTGTGTGGATATCTCTTCAATTTGAGCTCGGCTGCAGTCACTAATTTTTGCTACTTCTAACTGCGCTTCTAGCTCTGAAATAATTTTATTCTTTCTTTGAAACTCATATTCATCATTTTGCAGTCTCTTTTCTAAGTCATGGATCTTTTCTGCAAAAATTAAAAGTAAATCCAGTTCAAATAGACAATGAAGAAGGTAATGATTCTTGTTGATTGCATAATTTGGCTTTTGTGTTGCATCAGGAATGATTGGATTTTGAACAAATATAATTTGAGAGTACTAAAGCACCCAAGTTATTAATAATATATATAATGCAACCTCCTCCCCATTTCCCTGGAAGGGATAAAAAATTAGTACAGATCAATTCATGACTCACATAGGTCTCCAAGCCAAGAAAGACTTGGGCATGATTCCATCTATTTTCCCAAGGTGTAAGTGTTGGAAATAGGTAATGTGTCCAACACAGACACATCCTATCTTCTCAAGTTTTTCCTACATACTCCCAAACCCATGTCTACTTAATAGTGTTGGATATGTGCTCGACATGGGTACTTTAGAAAATATGAAGAGTCAGAGAAACATAGGTTTTCATACTCCAAAGTGATGGGCTGAATAAAGCAGGTAAACAAGAGCTCGAAATTACCAACAAATGCTTTTCCAAATGCAGAGACCTGATCCATTTTTCTCCTTAATCCAGACACTAAATACAGCCAACAGTGTTAGAAGCATACAAGTACTGCAACCTCAGAATAACGATTGAGCATGTCATTGTACAAGATGAGGGTAGTTATGAAAAAGGAAATAGATTAAACAGTTACATGCCTATTTCCTCTTTTTCACTCACAGTTCTTTGCACATTATCCACAACTTGCTTGACAGAGAATGCCTCCTTTTCTATTGAATCAAATAGTGATAAATGAGAGTTTATTTTCTCAGACAGGACAGTAAGTTTTCTATCTCTAGCTTCAATTGACTGTTTCATTTCACAAGTAGATTCCTGCACATAAAAATTAGGCTGATGAATAATATATAAGTTGAATACATTTTCTTGACATGATTAAGTCTTCAAAACAATATAACTATCTCATACAAAACTTAAGCTCAAAAATAGCAATAACGAACACTATGAGCTAAACTCTGAAATGATATAAACAAAAAACGATTAAGGCATTGCAGAGTATCGATTCTTTGTGCTTGGGCATAAATTTGGTCATTGCAATATCAATTTACTTCACAAAAATTATAACGAATTAACAAACACGGACCTGGTAAGCATTAACAAAACTATCTCTGGACTGAAGTAGGCTCTGGATGGTCCCTTGCAACTCTTTTTGCTTGTTTTCAAGCAAAGCGTTGTCGTTGTGAAGGTAACTCACCTGCAGCAACAGCATCTATTTCAACCTCTAACAAAGAAGCATTTTCACGAGCATCTAGAAGAAGGCGCGAAACGAACTTCGCAAACCTTTCTTTCAAGTTTTTGATGTGATTCATTAGATGAAGCTAATTCGGCTTGCAATTCCTGTATCCTTCTACTGTATTCCTCCTCGGTTTGCTTTTGTTTCTGCGTCCAAACGCCAGGTATCAGTTTTCCAGGCAAAGAAAATTTTTATTTAAAAAAAAAAAAAGAAAACAAGAAATTGTACAATGAAATCTAACCTGGATTAAGAGATGGATTTGCTCGGTAGCGCAACGTTCTCTCTCCTATTAAAAAAAATTAAGAACATGAGCGAGAGAGAGAGAACTGCAATGGCGATGGAAAACTGGAAGAAAAAAACAAGGCGTTACTCTGAGATCGCGAGATTCTGTGACGAGAGCTCGAAGCTGGAGCTTGAATTTGGACAACTTGAGCAATTCCATTTCCATTTCTAACTTTTCATTAACTGGTATCACCTTTATTCTTCAAGCAAAAACAAATTGGCCTTTTTCTTTTTCCCATGACTTTCCCGCCATCGAAAAAAGTTTATTACACTAATTTGAATCGAACAAGTTTTAAATTATATGATTCAGGATTTGGTCGCTAAAATTATTCCCATAATAATAATGGTACAATCTAGTTTTGGACTTGGCCTTGAAAAATGATAACAACGACGAGACAGCGTGGCCCGCACCTCAAAATCTTTGTCTATCTACGACCTACTATGTTTAAGCAGGCTCAAATCCACCTACAAAAGAAATCGCTTATATTATTGGTAAATTGTTTTGAATTTATTTAAAACATATTAGGTATAATAAATTTTTATTTTTTTATTACATTTAATTTAATTTTTATATTTTATTTTGAGTCAAATAAGTTTTTATAACTAATGATTAATTAATTATTATCAATTAAAATGTTATTTATTAATTTATATCACATAATTTTAATGTGACACATTAATATGTCATAATAATGATAATGTGACATAATGATATGTTTATATGATATTTTCACCATCCACGTTAACCACGTCAACACTATGTCAGCGCTATATGATATAAAATTACAAGTGACTTTTTAATTAATGATAATTAGTCAAATATTATTCATAAGGACTTATTTAACTTAAAATAAATACATATGAACTTGATTAAATGCAATAAAAGAATAAAGACAGAAGCGGCCCCATAAGTTCAAAGGCTAAAGTGAAATATTCAAATGAGGCTTTTTTTTTATTGAAATTAAAAAAAATTATTAAAATTTTATTCTTCTAACTTTTTGAGATGCAAAATTTTTAATTAAACTTTTATAATCAAGTTCTTCTAATATAATATAAACTCTAAATTAAAGTAAAAAAATCTGTAAAGATTAGAACAATAATACCTAATTGTTGAATGCTTATTGTAAACCGCAAATGAGGCTTACGACTTTATGAAGATAATAAAAGAATAGACTTCTTGTGTATTTTTTGGAGAAAAATTAAAGTTAAAGGAAGAAATAGTAAATGAGAAAAGAAGAATTTAAAAGTAGATATTATACATTGAAAAAAATAATTAGTTTTATATATAGGAAAAAATAACTGTTGGAAATCATTAAATGAGTAGATTGGAAATAAGAGAAATAAGTGAGAAAAAAATTGTTGTTGGAGATTAAATACATATGATCGTTAGTTGTTTGGAAATAAAAAAATATAGTTGAGAATTAATAGCATTATAGAAATAAAGAAGTGATAGAAAATTGAAATTTATTAGACACATAATTATAAAAGTGAGAGAACAAATAAATTTATTAATTAAAATTTTACTTTTATATATATATTTTTAATTTTTATATATTTTTAATATAATTAATTATATTATAATTATTATAAAATTATAAATCCTTTTTAAATTTGGGGCCTCCCCAAATTGGGGGCGTAAAGCTCTTACTTGGGTGGCTTCACTCAAGGGGCGGCTCTGAATAAAAATTTATTTGAATTTTTAAAATAGTTTAAGAGATTTTTGCAAACATTATGTCATTTTTTTTTCTCAGTCAAAGTGTGTAATTTTATTAAGCACTGTTGGAAACAGTGATTATCAGCTAATAATTGTCCATAAAGTTCACAAACTAATAGTTGTCCGTAAAGTTTACATATGTCATATAACACCTGAGAGGTCATGTTAGCTTTCAACCACTACTGGTCATAAAAAATTACACACAATAATAATATGCTGGCCAAACTAGATAAAATGGTCAATACCATATTTCACTAGACCATCAGCGAAAGAGTTTCTTTCTCACGAGATGTCAACAATGGTAACATCCCAAGTGATCACATGAGTGCGTCTAACTTGTAAAAAATATTCCATTTGTCTCATGGCTTTTGGTCAACATTACATTACCAAAAGATTGCTTTAGGGTCCTGCACATCGAGGGGACCAAAAAATGCCTACAGGATAGCCCTTAGAGTGTCTCAAAACTCCACCACAGCCAGTTGGTCCTGTATTCCCAATCCACGGACATTCCAAGATAAAATTCGCATTGTGAGCAAGTGGTAATAATAGTAGTAGAAATTGGCAGTAGGACCCGACTAAGGCTCTTAGGATTTAGGGAGAAAACCTTTCGACTAAGGCCTTTTATGCCTTTTTTTCTTAATCTTTTGAATCATCTCGCTGCCTTGGTTTGGATGTCTCATTCAATTAGATTTGCAAAGCACATATTTGAAGGGATGGCTCTTGCTTCATCACTGCTCTTTGTTGGTGGAGAGAGCTTTATTGTTGCAATATTATATGAGGCAAAAGAACCCGAGCGGTGGTGTTCAAATTTGCTTTGGGATCGGATTATGGGTTTTATTTGAATGGTTTACACCATTGGGAAATACACCCTTGGGTTTGCATCGCTTGACAATTAGGTTCACAAACGAGGTTGGCATAAGTATATTGGTCATTGGGCTCACGGTTAGGTTCAAGACTTTAGTCCACCTCAACTTGTGTGGACTTCAAAGTGGATGCTGCATTGGCTAGGCCTGCACACATATATTCAACATGCACATCAGTTTGATTCGCCTCGGCTACCGTGGGCTTCAAGAGGGGTGCATTATTGACTTGGCCTATGCATCAATGGTCGACCTGCATATTAGATGGACTTGGGCATGAGACATAGGACTCACTATAGTCTGAGCTAAAAATTGCTCCATTGTTGTCCAAGCTTGGGCTTGCCAACTCGTGTGGACTTAGATGGGCCGCATTGCAATTAACTGAACAGGAATTTTGACCATGGTTTTCAATGCCATCCGGTTTGCTATAGTGGCTTGGATTGAGTTGGATTTTCGATTCATGCGACTCACTTTCATCTTCTCTTTAAGGCTTATGAAGGACTTCATTTTCTCTTTGAAGCCACTATTTCATGAAGACTTCTTATCAAAAGCTCTAATGTTTTTTAGCTTATCTAGGCTTAATGGAGAAGAAGGTTTACTGTAAGACATTGTCATAAGCCTTTTGCCTTAAGCTTCAAGAGGAATACTATAATATCCCGTACTTTGATATGGTGACTAATAAAATTTATTGGATGTCAATTGAGGTTAATTATAATGTTTAGAAATGATAAAAGATGAAAAAAATGATTTGAAATAAAATATTCCGCACACGAGAAAGTAATAATAAAATAATGATTTTTTTGAGAAAAGAATTGGCGAGATAAAAAGTGATTCAGAAGTCAATTGAGGCATAATAAGATATTTTGGGTACGAAGGGGACAAGAGGAGATAAGAGAAAATTTTTGAAATAAAATAATATTTTATTAATAAAATATAATTAAAATATTAATATTTTATTCAGTGTCAAATTTTTTCATGAAGAAGGAGTATATAGGCAACCTAAGTGGGGGAGAAGAAGAATGAGAAAAATTTTGGAGAAAAATGACGTTAATGGGACTACGTGTCTTTATTAAGTAAAGATAGCGCAGGTAAATAAATATTTTAAATATTATGGGGACATTGCGTTGGAGTACCAACTTCATACTTTGTTTGTACATATGTAGAAGAAGATAATGAAGGAAATTGGAGTTAAATGAGTGTTGGGAAGACTAAATTAAAATGGAAAGAAACTTAAAGGGTAAAATGGTAATTTTGCATAAAATTTGGTCAAAGCTTTCAAAGGAAGCTTTGACTCTCATCCTTATCGGCCCAAAACAATCCTTATCCTCCCAGCGAGATATTTTCTTCTTCATTCTTGAAGCTTCCAACGCCATTCTCTCATTCTCCCATGGAAAACTAATTTTCTTTCATTTTCTTTTCGTGTTTTTTTTTTTAGTACAAATGAGGGGGGCCTAAACCGTACCTTCGAGTTACATGATTATTAGAAAGTTTCGAAGAACCACCTAGAGTAAAAAAATCCATTTTACGTGCATAACTTTTGATGCTACTGTAAAACAGATATTCCCCACTATTACTATCAGACAATATACTAAAGTAAAATTTAAAACAGAAACTGTAAATACGAAAAGCACATAGAATGGAGTGTTTCATTTTATGACCATAATTCTTATTACCGTCATAAAATTGAAATACTTCCATATTACAAATTCAATGTGAATAACTAAATAAGGAAAATAAACTAGGAGTACTAGTCCTTTACATTCATTTAAAACGAACATAAGGTAAACTAACTTTATCTAATCTAAGGATGCCTCTGAGCCGTCTTTCTGCTTGTGAGAATACTTGCAGATTCTGGTGCGTATGCCCTTGATTTGAGAGATGGTCCGCTGCTTGGTTCCCCTCTCTATGGATATGAGAAATCCGAAAGGAGATGCCCCTCAAGCATCTACGAATGGAAGCAAGCAAATATCGAGTCCTAGATGAACCCTGATGGCCCTCTTATATCATTTGTACCATTACTTTTGCATCCATTTCAATCCAGAGTCTTGTAACATTGTGCTCAGTACACAAAAGTAAACCCTTGTGTAGTGCCAGTAACTCTACCTGCAATGAGTCCTGTGCTCCAAGATTTTCAGAGAATCCAAAAATCATGGTGCTTGTATGGTCTCGTAAAAGTCCTCCTCCGGCAGCATTCTGAAAGTTGTGCTTGAAACTACCATCAATATTAAACTTAAACTCACTTGTTAATGGTTTATGCTAAGATAAAATTAATGGAAGAGAAGGCGCATCTGCTTGGAATGTAATCCCCCACTCTTGAGTTATCTTTTTATCCCCTTGCCATTGCCATTTCTGTAATTGTTTCCCTAGGAAAAGCTGGTGTACAAGCTTTAATATTCTCCACACTACTCATTAGGATACATACCTGGGTTCCTGTGCTTTGCATCATTCCGTTCCACCCAAAGAAACCATAAAATGAATAATGGCACTAAAATGCGGATATGACTAGGCTTACAGTAGTCTCCAGAATAAAACCATGCACCAATAATCTGATTAATAGTGCTCAGATTTATAATATGGATTTGGAAGAATTTTGCAAAATAATTCCAAACTTGATTGGCAACTGGATTGTCCCACATGACATGTATGATTGACTCCTCCAACTTACAGCATTTACATCGGGAAGCTAATTGGAACCTTTTAGTTTTCATTTTCAGCTCAACCGGTACCCAATCATGCAATAATCTCCATAAGAAAAATGAAGTGGTTAAGGGAACAAATTTATGCCATATATAATTAAAAACCAGGTTCACCACCTTCATTTTTCGGATTAATTGCCATGCACTTTTTGTTGAAAAATCTCCATCAGAAGTACGGGTCTAATACGCCTTGTCGTTGCTAGATGTATCAATTAGGATTTTAAGGATTTCATCCACTACCTCCTGCTTCAACACAGTTTTTAATTTCTCAACATCTCAAGAATTATTCAAGAAGAAATCACATACTTGTGCCATTGAGGAGGCAAACACATGATTACTATTTATCAGCGGTTCTTCTCCCATCCAGTAGTCATGCCAAAAGAACAATTTCCCTTTTCCAACCTGCCACCTCGTATTTTGTTCTGTGATGGCACTACTTGCAACCATGCGTTTCCAAGTTTGTGAGTCGTGGAGTTTTGGTTGGACATGTGTTGGAAGCTGTCCTCTACAATACTTCCTTCTCATGAATCGGGTCCATAAGCTGTTGGTAGTCCGAAATCTCCACTAAAGTTTCATACCGAAAGCCTCAAACACATCTTCTAAGCTTCAGATATCTAAACCTCCTTCAGCCATTGGTAGAGTAATTTTCGTTGATGATGCTTTGTGGATTTTTTTAGAAGTTGCCGAACCTCGCCATAAAAAGTTATTAAACAACCTGTTAATTCTTTCAAGGACACAAACCGGAGGTTTTAGAACTTGAAGCAAGTAAATAGGAAGGGAGGATAAAACACTCCTAAGAAGTGTGATCTGGCCGCCTAGAAAGAGGATTTTATTCTCCCATCCTGTGATACGTTCTTCGATCTTTGCCACTTTTTGTTTTCTTTCCTTGTTTTCTTTTCATTTCTTTTCTCTTTTTGCTTCATTCTTCTCCCAACTTCTTGTGCACTAAAGTTACAACTTCTAACCCTAATTTCCAACATATATAAACTCTAGGAGAAGAAGAAAGAAAAGGAGAGAAAGGAAGAAAAACCTTGGTTTTGGTGATTCAAGCAAGGAACGGTAAGAATTCTTGTTTTTTGGCTTGAGTAGTCTTTGAAAATGAGTTATTGACTTAGAGAAATCTCTTGTGCAGCAAAGATTGGCTTGATTGGAGAAAATTGATAAAATGTAAGCCAATAAACCCATGGGTACATGAAGGACTCAAAGTGGAAAAGGAAAACGGTAAGCTTAACACTATGTTTTAAAGCCTACCGTTTAGTTGAATATTGTGGGAAATTATGGTTGTTGAAATGATCTACTTGCATAAGCTAGTTGAAAATTGTTAAGATTGTATGACATGTCATTTGAAAGAAATGAAAAAGGAATAATGTGGATGGAGGATTGAGAACCAAAGTATTGAAAGTTAGATAGATAACGGTGC